>NW_020884926.1:4448271-4472349 GCF_003945725.1 Corapipo altera
GGATCAATGAATGCTGGGATGGGTATTAATGATGCTGGGATGGGTATTAATGATGCTGGGATGGGTGTCAGTGAATGATGGGATGGGTATTAATGATGCTGGGATGCTGCAAAAGGTAAGTTCGTATTTTGGGGTGAAGTCCAGGAGATGATATAACTCTGGATATTCTATGAGCGGAGCACAAATAGGACTAAAGAGACCTTCCAGGGCAGTGGTCACAGCACCAAACCTCACAGAGCTCAAGGAGAGTTCGGATGATACTCTGGGGCACAGGGTGTGACTCTTGAGGATGGTCCTGTGCAGGGCTGAGGGCTGGACTCGATGATGCTTGTGGGACGCCTCCAACTCGGCATATTCTGTGATTGTGTGGTTCCCACACGCCGAGAGTCTCCCGTGAGCAGCTCCGGTGTGCGGGCACTGGGCAGCACCGCGGGGCCGGTCCCACCCCGGGGCCGCCCCGTCCCCGCCCCGCGCACTCGCGGCGCGATGTGGCCGCGCTGGGCGCTGCTCGTGGGGCTGCTCCGGACCGCGGGCGGGCGGGTGAGTGCGGGCCGGGGCTGTGCGGGGGGCTGCGGGGGGCTGAGGGGGTTCTGCCCGCCGCTCCTGGGGCGCGGGGAGCGCTGCGGAGCGAGAGCGCCCCGGGTGGAACGCGAGAGGGCATCGCCTCTGGGGACCGCTCCCGGAGATGCGCTGCGGGCACCGTGTCACTGTGGGGTGGGTGAGTCACCTCTCTGCCCTTGTCACTTCTCTGCCCTTGTCACCTCTCTGCCCTCTGTCACCTGCCGGCCCCGTGTCACCTTTGTAGCCCTTGTCGCCCGTCTGCCCCCTCTTACACAGAACTCGCTGTGATCTCTGCAGCAGCCTCAAGTCCTGCTCTTGAGACTCCTTTAAAGCTCACCCGGCTCCCCTTGGCTATGCCGTTGTTTTTCTTGGCTTCCCAAAGCAACACGAAACCGTTTTTCCTGGATTTTCATTGGGAATAGGTTGGTTTTTCAGGCCTGTTTGAGTATTTGTAAAAACTGTGTGTGTCCTGGCAAGTGCAGGGTGTAAATCCGTACGCATTTTACACCGTTGTTCGAACAGGAAGAGCTTGTTGTGCTCTGTTGGTTCCCTAGAACTCTTCCTTATTTACGTAGAAAAGCCTTTTAATTTACAGTGGAGACCTGATGTGCTGCAGCTGGGACTGTTCTCTCATTCCAGCTGGGACTGTTCTCTCTCGTGTCCAGCTGTACCACTCTTTGGCAATGAGGGCTGGTAACTGCTTCAACCAAAGAGCTCCATGGGATCTGTTTGTCTTGGATTCTGTGCTTGCTGTACTGGTCTATCAATGGCATTTTTCTGTCTGATTTTAAAATGTCCAGGATCGTGAAGACCAATATGGAAATGCTGCTGAGATGTCCAGGTCATTGTGTTTTCATGGGATATTCATGTTATGTACATGTTTATTTAATCACAGGAATTTAGGCTTGATAAGACAAAGGTTCAGTGAAACCAGGTGAGGATGTCAGAATGTGTATTGAGCCTGGAATTACACAGTGGTCTTTCAAAGAGTACTTGGTGCTATAGTAGGTTGACAACATATTAAAATAATTCTTTTAACTGTTTCTTATTTTGATGATATTTTGAACCTGATTTACTGGACACTTTGCAGTGGGTAGGGTACAAAAGACGAAGAAGAGAGGGTCTCAGAATTTAAGTGTAAAGTTCTGTCGTGTTCCTTTCTGAACAAGGGGCTTCGACTCAAAAGGAATTAACTCTCCTCTCACCCTAAACATGGCAAAACATAATGATGGAAATAATGAAGGAAATTTTCAGCATTTCTTTCTGCATTGTGACAAACCAAAGAAAAGTCTCCATATAAAGTCAGAAAAACAAACAGAGTAGTTTCAGAAGTACCACATCTGCCACAGAGCTGGAATAAAACCCCTGTCTATTATATCAATTTTAAGAAGCGATTTGTTATAGAAAACTTATTTTATTTTTGAGGGAGACAAATTGGCAAAGCAATAGTTCTTGAGTGACACTATTTCCTGTTTTATCTCATTCAGCTGAAATTCTCTGAACACTCCTGGCCTCACTCCCTGTGTCAGTCACAGGAACTGAACATTACTTTTACCATTTTGAACAACTGAGTCACCAGAGTTACTCAGAAATAGCCTGAATTTTTCAAACAGAAGAGCTGGTGAAGTATCCATGTTTTCCCAAATAGACATATAATAAAGATTGTCTTCCTACAAACTTCTGACTTCTATGATTTTGGCATGTTGGGAGTAGCTTCCATGTTCTGTGCAGCTTCTGCCTTCTCTTTTGGGAAGCTGTTTTCATGTTGTGATGGTGGGTGGCAATGAAGTAGAATTTGCACAGAGACACTGTTTGCTCAGGGAAGGGGAATGTGGAGCTGTAAATCTCTTTGTGTGTGGTTGTACAAGGACTCATGCTTAATAGAAATAAAGTGCAATATAGGATGGGAGAATAATTCACATAATGGACCCATATCTTAGAGATCTGTGCAGCTTTAAAAGAAACTTCATGGTGCGAGAATAGTTGGTGCAGCCTGAAACAGCTCCAGCTCATTTTGGTGAGATGCTGTTATCTGGTAACTAATCTTTCACAGAATTATTTTTGTTAATGACCAGTTTAAATATTTCAGACAGAATTGGGGGTTTTTCCTGTCTCCAGCAGGTCTGGTAGCTCAGCAAAGGGTGTCTCTGTACCTCAGGTCCTTTCCATAGGAACAGACTTTTACGACAGAGGCCTCAGTGACTTCATTGTGGTTTCATGTGCGAACAGAACGTTGTGCATAGATGTAGTTCCTCTTCAGACTCCTTTGATTGGCAGCTTCAGTTTGAAGCAGGCAAGGGGACCAATAAAAAGGTAGTTAGGATTAAAATATACACTTAAATATCTTTGTTTAAATGGCCTTCTTAAGTGAAAATGAATGCGATGTGAATGGAGATATATATATTCATCATTATATTAACATGTATTTTTATTATTTAAGATACTTAAATTTAATTACACATGAAGTGCTCTTGGTGTGGAGACTGCTGTTAGCCTGCTCCTCTCCAGTGAGAAAGTAGGTCCCCTGTGTACTGGGTGTCTGTAGTGCAAATGGGAATGTGGTTCAAAGAGTGCAGGGACTCTGGAGAGTCTGGAGTCATTGCCTTTGTATGTGTAATTTCTTAGTTATTGCTTAGTGCACAGGCATTGCAAAAATCTCCCTGGTGAGTTGTGTAGTAAAAGACAGTCATAGTTTACCCATTTCTGTGCCAAAATGCATTGCTTAATTTGGTTGCTGTGCATAGAGCGAGACTAAATTTCGTGTTAAAGAATGTTTGTGCCTCTGCTGCCAGATAGATGGGGCATTTTAATTCTAGTTGTACCTGTCAGATTAAATTTAAGTTTTCCAAAGTCTTCCTTTTGTCGATATAAATCTCTTTAAAATCAGCTGCCATTAGACATGGCCACATAAGCTGAGAAGTTCCAAGGCTGTAATGCAAAACAGGGAGCATCAGGTTGGTTTTCCTTCACCCAATCTGCTTGTAGAACAGTGAATCACGGCAAAAACAGAGAGTAAAATGAGGACTTGGGAGAGATACAAACAGTAACAAAATGCAAAGGTTGTGGAATGGAATCTGGCCTCCAGGCATCAGTTGTTCATCCTAAAGTAGCCAAGGGAACTACACAAATATTTGTATGGCCCAACCTGGACCTTAGGATTGGTGAGATGGCTCTAAAAAGTGGGGGTTTTGAAGCCCAGAAATCCAGGGGAGTTTTATAACTAGTAAAGGGCCTGTACTTCCTCTGCCAGATTTGACAGCTTTGATTAAACTGGTTTATGTTGGGAGTAAGTACTAAACAAATGAGTATCTAAACCAGTCACAAATCCCTTTTAGTTTCCCCTCATGTCCTTTGAGGACAGTTGGGAAGAATTGTCAGTTGTAAGGCACTGAGAGCAACAGCTCATCAGATAAAATGTCAGAGAGATTGTATCAGACAGCAGAGAGATCCCTTGAAGCACAGCTTCAGAGAGGCAAGTGTGAGCCCAGCAACCCACAGGTTTTTCTGTGTCTGCAGCCCACAGGGCAGGATTTACAACAGACAGTTCAGAGCATGAGATAAGAACTTTTTTTTTTTTGGCCAGGAAGCCTCAGCAGCAGGATAACTTGTGATGTGGTTTAATGTACTTCTCCTTTTTTTTTTTCCCCTGTGTCTGCTCTTGCAGTGAAGTTCTGTGTTTTGAAAAGGCTCTCGAGTGCTTGTTTTAATGAAGTTGATCACAGCGACTACAAAAGTGGGATGACAACGCTTGATCTTTCCTCTTTTAATAAATAAATGAAAAATACATTTGATGAGAGCAAAGCCCTTTTTTCCTTCATCAGATTTTAGTGCCAGCTCACATTTGCAAACAGGGTGATTTGTCATTGCCCATCCTCAGATACCTAAACTCAAGAAGACTTTTCTCTGCCTTCACATTCTCAGGAAATGTTCTTTTTGACACTGACCATTAAGGAGATTGGAAAAATCCTGTTTCTGATCACAACTAGATAAGAGAGAAAATAGTTCACAAACTGCATAAGAAAACGTTGGATTCCCTTTAAGTGATTGTTGAGAATGGGAAGTGTTAGTCTGCTTTATCTGTAATGTGAAGACACAATAGATAATTAACATGTGTTCCAGTAAGGAGGAAGGATATTTTCATTACCACCCTCCCAGGAGCTTGTTCCTGTTTTGATTTCTCCTTTTGGCAGTGATTTCTCCAAATGTGTGTAGATTATACATGCAACAGTCTCTTCAGACTGCACAAAGCTGAGCAGTGTCACATCATTTTTGAACAGCCCCTTGCTGCTGATCTAGCAGGAAACTCCTACACTTGTCCTACCTAACAGGAGCATTTTTCTTTTGATTGAGTGTGTTTTTCCCTTTGAAAACAGTTAGCAATTATCAAATATTGTGACATTTGTTCACTGAAGTCACTGAGCTGCGCTGATCAGGGTGAGCTGTAGGCACCCTGTATTTCATGACTGTTCCTCCTGCATTTGACCTGCATTTTTGCCAGGTGCTGCTTTTCACAAGCAGTTTTTGGAGACATCGTTTTCAAAACATCAAGGCCTTTCTCATTCAGGAAGGAATCACTAAATACCTGGGAAGATTCGAGCCTTTTTCCTTTCCTTTGGTGAAACAGGTCATTTTTAACACAGCCCACTTGGCAGAAAATGCTTCTCCCTCAAACCCACAGGCAAGAATTTGGGTTTCACTGGTGTTTAGTCAGAGGTTGGTTGAGTGATGGCAGCTGAGGACAAGGCTCCCAGCCCTTAGGTTGGGGGGATGCAGTAGTGAGTGGGTGTGATGCCAATCCCATTGCACTCTTTTGAACGTAAAACCTGGAGAAATCACTTTGTTCTTTGTGACAGATCTTTGAAAAACAGGCTTCAAAATAGTCTCATAAGCTGTGTGTTCTCCTGCTTCTGCTGTATTCTGTTTCATCAGGGCTCCATCAGTGCCCTGGCAAGGAAGGGAGCTGTAATTGCACCGGGCTTTAAGTGTTTTTCTCTCTAATTCAGGGTCAGAATGGACTTGTGACTCATGATTTCCCATTAATTTCTCCTAGGAATATTCATTGCCTTATACACCACAGTTTGCACAGTGCAAAGATCCCAGCA
Source organism: Corapipo altera (assembly GCF_003945725.1). Lineage (NCBI taxonomy): Eukaryota > Metazoa > Chordata > Aves > Passeriformes > Pipridae > Corapipo > Corapipo altera. The sequence goes on from NW_020884926.1 coordinate 4,453,935, forward strand.
CTGAATTCTATTTTGAAGAACTTAATAAATGTTGCAGCCAGTGCCCTCCAGGTGGGTTCCAGTTCAAACTTTATGCAGCCAAATTTAGCCAATTTTCTTTGATTATTTTTTTTTTTTTTTGATGTTGTAGTGCATTGTGGCTGTCTGCTCTGAGCTGTCACGTCTTATACTCCAGGGATAATTACTGGTGATCTGTAGTTAGCTAAACTTTTTATCTGCAGAAAGGTGGGCTTGTGGGTTGGGGTTTTTTGGGGGTAGTAATGGTATTTGAATATTTATTACTAGAGGTTTTGCAACAAGTTTTAACTATGTTATTATATAAGACACAGCAAAAAAATACCTTTTTTTCCTCATTACATGCTGAGCAAAGGAGATTTGTCACCATAAATGCTGAGTTTCTGTCAGATCCAGAAGTACAAACAGGAAATCAGTATTTGCTGAAGCAGCTGCAGTTGCTTGAATTAACTGACTTTATCTAGAAATGTCTGTCAAACTTCCTTTGTTAAAAACATGATGGATGGAAGATGGTAATTCATAGATGAAACCTTTTTCCTGTTGTTTTATGTACTGTTCAGCACTACATCAGCCTAAATCATTAGCAGGATGTAGGATGCAGAATTTTAAGCTTCAAGTAAGTACATGGAAAAACAAAGTCTTTGGCAATAATTCATGTGGCTCATCTCCAGGGCCTTTTCTTTTGAAACATAGATTCTTCAGGCAGCTACACAGATTTTTTCAGTGTTAATCCTGCTTTCTGAGTATGTTTTCAGGATATTTCTGTAGAGGATATGAGGCACTGGCTTTTATATTCCTTCTCATTTCACAAGAAAGGGAAGTAGCAACTGAGGTGTTTTCCTTTGTACTGTGGGAGCTGCATCTAAGGATATGCTGAGAGGTTTTCTTCAGTATTGGGGCTGCCTTGTTTTCAATGTGGCTGGAATTCACTGAACTGAACGTAAGAAAAGGGGTCAAATATGATAAACATAAATCAGAGTTAAATCTGATAGTGCCAGTGAAGGGAAGGGGTTCTACAGCTGAGAATGAACCTTACCTTAAGCAATTCCACTGAGATGCTTTCTCTGTTTTGGTTTCATTTATTTTTTTTAATAGGTCAGTACAAGACAGAGAGCTGCAGTCACACTGTGGACACCAAGTGCAGGCCCTGCAGACCCAACACCTACACAGCCATCTGGAACTGGTCCCCACAGTGCTTTGCCTGCTCACCACCCTGCAGGAAAGGTAGGCCTGGATTAGTAAAGAGCCATTTGTGACTTTAACAGCCTCCTCAAAGACTAGGCTTGGTTTAACCCAGTCAGTTCTCCTGGCAGATTTTGTCTACCACTTGTATATCCTCATGCTTTTGGTAAGATTTGGGGACAAGAATCAAGGACAATTCTTGCAGGGGGCCCTGTCCCTTTTTCTTTCTAAGTCCTAAAAATGAGACACTAAGCTTATATTCTCAGAAACTTGGGCACTGCATCACTAAAATAGTTCCAATAGAATGAGTTCCTGCTTATAATGTCTAGTCAAGATCTTGAGACCTGGCATGCACAGGGGTAAATGGATAATTGCATTTCCAGTGTCCAGTAATTTCTTGATTTATCTGCCAAAGTGACAACAGCAAACACCAGTTGTGATATTCCTGTGTTGTTTTTATTTCTGGTTCTGGTCATTGAATCAGCTTAGATAAGGCAGTACATTGTACCAATTGTACCAACATCTGTACATTGGGCTGATAGATCACATCAGGAACAGACTCAGTCATGCTGTTCTCCATCATTTCTGATGGAAACTGGTGTTGAAAATCACCTACTTGACTCACTGAGTTTTAGGGATACAGTCTAAGCTGTTCAAAGGATCTTTAGTCTCATCTAAACAGATAATCTTACAAAGCTGGTTAATTACAGTATGAAAATGTGTGTAGTAAAGTCTCCAAACACTTTAAATACAGTTGCATGATGTGCTCAGGCTGCAAATCTCAGTTGTGGCCCCCAGGTACTGCAGTGATGAACACAGGTAACACAAATGTGCATATTTGGGGTTATGATAAAATATACCACAGCTGCAGGTGCAGAGTTTTAAGGTGCATTCTACAAATGCAAATTCCTCCTTGCCCAGAGAGAGTAAGAGAGAGGAAACTCTTCTGACAAGGTAGACATTGGAGCATGTTAACATAATTGGTTTATGATGCTAAACTAGCCCAAAGCTGCAAAATTACCTTCAGCTTGTGGTATGTGAGCATCATCTCATATTCACCCAAAACGTTGTAGGCTGTGATTTGAAATGTTGGTAATAACATCTTGCTTTGTTCTTGTTTTAAAAAAAGGGCTTGTGGAGAATCAAACATGCACTCAGTCCCAGGACAGGATCTGTAGCTGCCCACCCCACAAGTACTGCGTTTCCAAAATAGAGGAGTACTGCAGAATGTGCAGAGTGCATAAAAAATGTGGCAAAGGGTACCGAGTTTCCAGAAGAGGTAATTTAATTTTGAACACTCTGCTTACTGAACTCTTACTCTACCCTAATTCCCTACAATTAGACACTCTTTTTTAGTGTTTTTTTTTTTTTTTACATTCTTAGCAAGTAGGCCCTAACCAGAGTGACAGTATTCTCCAGAGGTACATCCAAGGGGACAACATGTTGCAGTCTTTTACTGCCATATATCATAGAGTTACTAATCCAACTTTGTTTTGCTCTACTGTGTGATTTATTCTGTAGAAGTGACTGAGGTTCAAGACCACTTAATTCCTCCTGGAAACACAGTGCTTCAGGTGGAGTTTTGGGCACAGTGAATAATGATGACTCCATGTTGTCCTGCAGAATTGACCTGGTTTTATTAGCTGATGGAGATTACCACTCTGATAATATCTCTGTCTCAAGATGATAAATAATATTCAAAAATTCAAAACAGCAAATATTTTTAAGAAATCAGGGATCATTTGAGAAGATGCAGAACTCCAACAGCAGGGGGTCAGTCTGTCAGGGACTAGTGAAAAATCTCAGCTTTGTCTGCAGCACCACATTTGAACTACTAGTGGGGTTTTAGACTTTGAAAAAGATTGACTGTCAGAGGCACCAAACTAACAGCTGGTTAATCTTCTGAAGTGTGTTTGGGTTGGGTGCTTCAAGTGAATCTCTCCTGTGACAGTTCCAGGCTGTATTTTATGCACTGCCTTTGTAGCACTTCCAGGATCTACAGAGACCTTGGTTATTCATTCTCTGGTCTCTCTGGTTTCTCACCAGACTAACTGGAGTTTTCCTCTTTGTTTGAAGGGACAGACAGCACAGACACAGAGTGCAAACCTTGTCCTCCTGGCACTTTCTCCCCTGAGGAATCCTACGACACCAGCTGCACACCCCACACAGTGTAAGCCAGAGTCTGTCCCACAGCAGCCTTACCTGTGCCCAGGGTTTGCTGCCTTTCTGACCTTCTCTTTCTGTTTCTTGCAGTTGTAAATCAGTGGCTGTTCCTGGGAACAGCAGGAATGACACCGTTTGCAGCGACTCAGGAACAGCCACAGTTCTACCTCACACCATCCTGAACCTGCTCCTGACCCAAAGCTCAGCTCCCCACAGACCCGAAATAATAACTCGACCCGTCGTGTTAAACTCTGTGCCTGACCTGTCTCCCACCATTGGTGAGCTTTAACTCATTTAAAGTCAATTTTGTCTGCCCAGGAACCAAGTTTATGTTTAGTTCTCAGTTTCTTTGTAAAACCAATTACCTGTACCCAAACAGAACCTCAGAAGAGCTGAATTAATATCACACTGCTTGTTGGGAGTTGCATTTTTACCTTTGCATCTGCACTACCCCCGTGTGTTCTACAGTCCTTGGAATTCTGGAAACGTTTCTGAAAATCCCCAAACTAGTTAAAAGAAGGCATCTCCTGAGAATTGCTGCTGTAGCTGGTAGAAAAAGTTGTATCTTAGATTCTGGGCTGAGGCAAACCTGACTTGATAAACCTCCTAAGTGAGAGGTCTTTGGAGCCTTCTGGCAGCCTTTCCCCAGACAGGATTCCCAAGTGCAGGTGTGTTGTCTCCTGTTCACAGCCCATCCAGAAGACAGAGATGTTTAGGAGCATTCCAGGCTGCCTGGCCTGTATTTAACAAACTCTTGTATCTGACAATAGAGGCATCAAATGTGAACGTCACACACCTGATATTTGTGAATTTAGCTTTTGTACCCATGGACAGAAGCTACAAGACTACCTTTTGCTAATTCAATCCTTTGTCAGATCAACCTGCTAAATAATTCCTCTTTTTTATTTATTTTCAGGAGCAGTAGCAGGACCATTGTTACTGGTCCTGATAACTGCTATTTTGGGTTATTGCTTAGTCTCTAAAAAAAAAGGTAAGACTCATGAACTGAAAACAAGCAAATCTGTAAACACTGGAAAAAGTGTCACCTTGTTTCACTAATCTGAGCCTGGTGGTTGACTGAAGTTAGTGCTTCAGAAGATGCCAGCTCTCTTCAAATCTGTCTTGTTCCTCAGATTTTAGGTAATTGTCTAAAGACACAACACCCTCATGGAGTTGGACAACTGTGCAACAGTTGTGCTGGAGCTTGTTAAATATTTTGTACTTCATCATTTAAATATTAGATATGATCAGGTGTTCTCATTAAACAGACATGACTGTAGTGTATGGCCATCAATACCTTTCCTCATTGACACTATGCTATAAAAATTAGGAATTCATTGCAGAGGCTCCTCTGAAATGAATTTGCTTGCTGGCTAAATTTAAGTCACCTTCCAAGGTTAATATAATACAGCCTTCACCATTTTCAAGCTGTGTGTAAATGTACATTAGGAGTTTATTCTGGGATCAGGGGATATCACTCAGACTAGTTCAGAGTGCAGCTTTTGCAGCAGGTTTGGGTGCTAATGAATTTCTTTGCTCACTTGCAGCCCCTGTGTTCTCTGCACCAGCTACAGAGGCAGATTTGGTGAGTGCCACCATCCTTTCCATCTCTCCCACCTCTTTAAAAGTTGTACAGAAATCATGCAGTCTTATTTAATTTTAAGTAATAAAAAACTGCACAGCAGAAAGACAACTGGAGTGAGGATGGGGTGGTTTGGTCCCCAAGCCAGGTGTAAAATGCACTTTACATGGCCCACACAATACACTCTCCTCACTTTATTAGCAGTAAAGCACAGGTGGGGGCAGAAAACCAGATTTTAGAGCCTTAGTTCTCTAGATAATCAGTGTGGTGCTGTGGGTGCCTTCGGGAGACAAGTTCATTTTGTTGAACCCCTAATGAGCTGATATGAATTTAGTTAAAGTCATCACTACACAAATAGAAATTACCATAGAATGGCTTGGGTTTGAGGAGATCTTAAACTCATCTAGTTCCAATCATCAGTGGTTTCTTTAGCTGCCTAAGGACTGACCAGTTCTCTGTATGTTGGGTTTTTTTAAATACTAATTTTTTGTATTTCTCTGCAAATGTTCCAGCCTTTTCCCCTCCCAGAAAAACAGTGTGACAAAAAAGTGAGAGAGACAGGATTGCAGAACTCCAGCAACTCTGAACAGGAGGAACAGCATCTCTTGGGAACTTCTGGGTCCAGCAGTGGCAACCTGAATAATCCAACTGCTAGAGTCAGTGTAGAAAGTAAAAAGAATGATGAAAAGAGAAAACCAGAAGGATTTCAGCAGCAACATCCACCTGCAGAAGGTTTTAAACTCCACAGTGGAGACAGACACAGCTCTGGGAGTTCAGGTAGGAATGGTTCAGAATGATCTAGAACCCCTTGAAATTTGTTTACCAATTATGAGCCTTTTTCAGCAGTTTAAATGGCAGGATAAAACATGAGACCCCTGTTGAGCAGAGAGAAAATTTAGTAACTTTTGAAAAGAAAAAGTGGTTGTTTTAAGCTGTCACCCTGAGACAGTAGAGAGGTGGTTGTTCAGTGGATTAACAGGTATTTGTGGGGTAGGGGATCAGGTGGTCAGCACTCACCTGGGAGTGGCAGTAGGAGCCAAAGGGAGCAGTAAGAAAACATTGTCACAACCATCTGAAATGGCAACAGATGGGCAGGGAATTGTTTGTGATCCAGGGCTCTGCCTTGATTTTTGTAGGCTTTTTATTTCTGAGGTGATGTGGATTTTATGGCACCATAAAAACCCACCAAAATTTACAAGCAAATCCACCAGCTTGACCAAACTAAGGGAAGCAAGAAGATATTGAGTATCTATCTTAACTATAAGTCAAAGAAGTGGATAAAGAATCCAACTGTCCCGTTCTGGGTTTCATTTTTCATGTTTAATGTGTTTTCTGTTTATTTGACAGAACATTCTGGTAACGGAGGAACGCAGGTGAATGTGACTTGCATTGTCAAAGTCTGTAGCCCAGAGTGCAGTTCCCAGTGCCCAGAGCAGATGGATTATGGAAACATTCCCTCTTATTCCCCAACAGGGGAAGAAACTCCCCTTTCAAAAGAAGAAAATCCCTCAAAAAGTGAAACTGAAGTTCACGTCTCAGTGGAAAATGAGGACAATTTACTTCAAACCTTACTTCCAGAAGAAAAGAAGGTTCCTCTGGGTATTCAAGATGCTGGGATGAAAACCAGTTAAAGGAAATTACAGATCATACACTGACTGACTGATAAAATTGATCATTTTCTAATGTCTTATAAAACAAATGTTATGGCAAATGTAGCATTCCTACGGAGACTTGAAATCTCAGACAAATATAGACACTGATGCTTTAGAGGTTTTTAAGCTTTGAAAGCCGAAAGAAGTTCTTTGCAGTTTAAAAATTTGAATGCTTTTTCTTTTAAATTGAATGGCCAATTCTTCCCTTTCTTCTTTGATACCCTAGAAAGACCTTTACCAGAGTGGAAAAGGAACATTTTTCTAATTTTATGCCATTAATTTTCCACCTGAGAGTTCTTGTCATGACAATTTGGGTTCAGGTGCCCAGAACATTCCTGTGACCAGCACTTCTAAGGGACTGGAGTTAAATTATCATTCAGTCAATGCTCAGGAATTATCCATTTGAATTTAATTTTAAAACTATTGCATTCCATTTCCCATACCAGATCTTCACAGGCACACTTCCCCTCATCCTCCTGGATATTTCTTTTATTATTAGTTTGCTTTTGCTCCTTATCAGACCAAATTTCTCCAGTATAAGTACACACAGGATATCAAGAAGTGAAATGAGCTTTTTTTACTAAATTACAACTATTATGTCTAAACAACAGCATTTCATTGCCTGTACATAGTTCGTTTTGTTTTAGAAGAGAAATACAAGATTGAATAGTTGTTGTCTTGGGGTAGAAGTAAGTTCCTTATACTGACAGCTCTAGAGTGTGTCACCCTGTGTCCTGGCTGATGTAACATGTTCCCTGATTGATTCTGACCTCATTGTTGAGGTTAACCATAAACCCAAAATATTTTCCCTGTGTTCCAGTGAATATTAGAGCAGATGCATGTGATTATCTTTCCAAACAGCTCCTGCCCACTGCCCTCAGGAAAAGGTCTCTCAAAGATGGCACAGCATCATCTGTAATAAACGGCATTGACTCAAACCTCAGAACCTGAAAATCCTGTTCCACTTCACTGCCTGATGACGCTGAAGCTCCAACCACCTCTGGCAGAAAACTACTGGGGTTTCTTCTTGAATCAGGTCTTGGGTTTGGAAGCCAGTCTTTAAGAACCCACTTCCCATAATTATATTTTACAGCCTGTGACTTAACTGACAATTGTGGTGGCTGTGTTCAACCAGGATCTGCAGCCCAGTGTGTCTGAGTCACACCACAGTGAAGTCATCCAGTGGGCACAACTCTTGTCTTTTGTGCCATAAACCCACTGTTGGACTGGAGGATCCCTGTGCTTCCAACTGAACTGTCTTATTCTGCCTCAGAAATTAAAACACAGTGGTTATTTCTGAGGCCCTAGACTGAAAAAGGATGTCTGGCAATATGATTTTTTCTACTGCTACAGAAGAGAATTCGGATTTGGAAAATACGAATTTTAAACTCCCACAAAAGCTCTGAGGTTACTTGGTTCTGGAACTGAGAACGCACAAACAGGTCTATAGTTCTACTATCAGAAAACCTTTTACAACTGTATCTTAAACTTGCACTTGAAGGTAATTTTCAGGGAAGACTTTGAAAACGGGCACGCTCAAACTATTAAAAAACTGAAGATTTAGGCAAGAAAATAACCTTATTTTATCCAGCACTTTGAACTTCTTGCACTGTGATATTTTCAGCATAATTTTTTGTTGGCTCCTGATATTGGGGCCACATGGAAGCACCAGAGGAAGATTTTTGTTTTAAAAACATTAAAAAGGAGGATCCTGTTACAGCAGTTAATTTACACGGTTTTCAAATTAAGGAGCTGCTTGACAGAAGGAAAATGATGTTTAAGTGGGGAAAAATGACCTTGATTTTGCTTATAAAATGTAAAAAGACTCCAAATGCAAAGCTATGCATTTTTATACATACGTGTATTTTCAAGTTTCTTGAGCTCTTTATTAAACACAGCTGTATTTTATTATTATTTAGATAATGAAATATTGTGATGGCATTTTACTCAGAAGCAATGGTGAGCCTTGCAGGCAAACGCCTCAAGGGGTTTGAAAATTGTGTTTAAACAACAGCCGGTGGACTTAAACGAGCCGCGTGGAGACGAACTTGCCTCAGTTTGGGTAAGAAAGATTAAAAGAAGCCCAGTAATTCTGGTTAACACCCATTTCTGGTCCCGGTATAAAAGACATTTGACACTTTTCAGCCCCAAACCCGGCTGTTTACAGCCCATTTTCCCGCGCGGCGCCGTGAGGGGAGCCCGGCCCCGCCCAGCAGGGGGCGGTGCCGAGCCCCGCCCCCGTTACCGGGCCCCGCCCTCGGGGGGGCGTTCCCGGCTCCCCAATCGATCGCTCGGCGCTCCCGCAGCCCGGGCGCGCCCCCGCGACCGCCCGGCGCGCGCCCGCCGCCCCCCGCCCGCAGCGCAGGTGGGTCCGGGGGTCCCGGGGGGACGGGGGAGGTAACGGGGAGACCGAGGGGGGGGACACGGAGAGGGCACGGGGGACACCCCCCCTCCTCCCGAACGCCGCTGCCCCTTCCCTCCTGCGTCAGCCGCCGCTCCCGGCCCGGGGCGCCCCTCCCTGCCGCACGCCCCGCCCCAGCCGGGGGAGGGTGGGCGAGGGGCGGCCGCGCCGGGTCCCGGCCCCGCGCCCCCCGCGGGGCAGCGCTGGGGCAGGGCCCGGGGGGGGGCTCAGCCCCGCGGCGTGGCCTGGAGGCGGGGGGGGGTCCCTCAGGGCCTCCCCCAGGGCCGGGGCCCTTCGCCGCCTCAGGGGTCCCTCCGGCGGGGGCAGCGCGGGGTCCCTCCGGCTCCCCGGGGCAAGGTGACCTTTGGCTCCCTCGGGGCCACGCGGGGCTCCTCCGGTGTGCCCGGCACTGCCCCGGGGGTGCTGCCCGACCGGGCTGAGGGGGGTTTCTGGCAGTGCCCCCGTTCCCTTCCCGCTGCTCCCCTGGGATTGGAAATCGCTGCTTTTCCCGGCGAAAAGGAGCCACAGCTGAGCCACGGCCTGGTTTGGGCTTTGGTCCCCGTTGTGCTCTCTGCGTGTGTGTTAAGGGAACTAAAACAGTGACAGAAAAGAAATGTCCTGCTTTTCTCCGCCGGTGGCACAGCAGTGCCATTTTTAACCACGTTAAAAGTGTAAAAGCCTTAAAACATTTGGAAGATTCCCGTATGGTTAGTTACGTCCCACGAGTTAAGGTTAAGGAGGTGATTTACTTTATTTACAGCTTTTAGGGTGACTTCAGGCATGGAACTGTTCATGCACTGGAGGATTTCAGCCCCTGGATGCTGATCTCAATGTTCCTTCAACATCTTTCCTCTGCTTTGGCTCCAAACACCTGTAGATCTCTTTTTTATTGCCTTCTTTTTTTTAGTGGCAATATGATAAGGATGACTGTATTTGCTTTTGTTTGGTCTTCAGCTTTCTTGTCACTTTTACTAGAATAAAAACCTTTTATTAGAATTAAAAATATAAGCTTGTGGCCCAAGAGTAAGAATGCTCAGACTTTATTATGTGGAATAATACTATTGTGTTTTTGAAAACTGTTGAGAAATTTTACAAAGATAAAAATGTCAAACACGTATAATATGAAGCTGTGACATAGTGACAGTCAAACTTCCCTGTGCTGTTTTCTGTTTCACTTTGCAGGACAGCATGGTTTCACTTTCAGGCCTTAGAAAAAGCCTTTCATTGTTTGCTTAGTTCTGGTTATTTTATTTAGTTCTTAACTAAATGTTTTCACTGGCTTTTTAAAAAAGAAATAAAGGCTTAAATGGGGGTGCCTAAAATTGACCCGACCTCCTCATGGGAAAACCTTAAATCCTAATATGAAATTTAAAATGTGACCCTTGAAGTTGTTGTTTCCTTCTATTGCCAGATGTAAATAAATTATGTATCTTACTTCTCTGCTCTGTAAAACTCTGTGGTTTAGTGAGGTCTGGGGGATTAAGAGAGTTTTTTAAGCACAAAATTGATACATTTACTCCATTCTAACCCCAAGAAATGGCCTGCATGCTTTTTTTCCTCACTGTGCCAAGCTCCATCCTGCCCTTGTGGAAGCTCATAGCACTTTTGCAATTCACTGGTTAAAAACTTGGACAGGAGCTTTGGGATTTTAATGCCCTGATTGCCACATAGGTTGAAACAGAAATGTCTGGAGAAGAGTGTGATGGGAAATGTTGAGCAGTGGGGCTGCTCTAATGTAACTTTTCCCCTCCCCAGTGCAGGAATCTCTGCTGTCACTTTGGAAACCTGTTGGAGTAACTGTTGATGAGCTATTTATGGGGCTTGTATCTGGTTACTTCCCACACACAGGCTCTCCCAAAAAGGGGCTTGGGGAGTTGCTTCACAGATGCCATGTAGGAATTCTACAAAAATACAGTCATAGGCTCCAGGCTGTTATTTCAGACCAGGCTGTGCCAAACCCAGCATGAAGGAAATACTGGCACCAGAGGTTGAGGAGGCCACTGCAAAACTGCTTCAGATCAACGTGGGATTTTAGCCTTCCCTTTTCTGGAAGAGGATTGTAGATTGGCCTTGTTGGTTATTGCAACAAAATGTCGTGTTTTGGTTAGGAAAAAGGATGGAAAGATGAACTTAATGTACAAATGGGAGTGGTGTGTAATCACCAGAGCTCTGTGTGAAACTGGTTTGACCCTTAAAGCACTCAGGATAAACCATTTTAAAGGTAGAAATCAACCTTAGTTGATTTTACTTCTCTTTTTCTTTGGATAGATCACAGTAAGAATTACAGTGGCAGTGGTATGTCAGCTCTGCTGAGAGTGGATATTTCAGACAATAATTTTCTTCCTGTTTTTTCTTTCAGAGCAAGGCTAATTATGGAAGAGAAATCCAGAAAATGACAGAAAACCGTTAGTTGCCCTCCTCCAGGACAGTCATGTTGGAAGGATTGGTAGCCTGGGTCCTGAACACCTACTTGGGCAAATATGTCAATAACCTGAACACAGACCAGCTCTCAGTGGCACTTCTGAAGGGTGAGGGAGGCCTTTCTGTTGTGTTTTCATACTGTGATTTAAAAAGAGAGAAGTGTTTCAGTAATAACTGCAAGGTGGAATAGAAATAATCACTTAATATTGTGTTTAACCTTTAATTTAATTCAGGGTTTGGTGCTAGAACTTTACTGGGCCAGGAAGTGTTCTGCAGTCTTTGCCTCTTACCTTTTGGTGCTCGTAGTTACTCCCCTGTAATCTGATTTGTGTCATGTTATGTCCACGAGTTCTGTACTTTGTACAGAGTCCTCCAATCAATACTCTCTGATTCACCCTTTCCTGTGTTATCTGCTGTTTCTAGAGAGAATATTTTGTAACACTTCAAGGCTTTTCTGTGTGAGCTTTTGGCAATATTAAGAAAATAAGTATCTCTTTTGAAAAGATGATAAAGAAAGGCTTCTTCCATGGTTACAGTGAAGTGCAGATCTAAAACCTCACAGGAGATTGCTTCTAGGTGACCTCATCAAATAGTTTGAGCCCATGACATCAGAAAATTAACAAGTGTGTTAAGTAACCATTATGATTGTAACACAACCTGGTTGGTTGTTCTCATGAAATCCTATTTGGCTTTTTTTAAAAAACACAATACCAGTCATTTTAGGCTTACAGTGTTCAAGTTGGCTTTCTTTAGCATAATTCTGTTTAGCAGACTTGTCTTCTTTTCTGCTTTGTATAGGTGCTGTTGAACTGGAAAACTTGCCACTGAAAAAAGATGCTTTAAAGGAACTGGAATTACCATTTGAAGTAAAGGCAGGTTTGTATTTTGCCTGTGTGTGCAGGACAGATATTTTCTAAACAGGAGGTGTTGCATGTTTTAGAGGACCCTTTACCTGTGAGTCAGAGCTTGAACAAATGAGGTACCCTGATTTTCAGGTTATTTCTATTTTAGCTTGTTTGTTTCTTACACCACTTTTGCTTTGAGGTTTTCTAAGGGTGATAAAGTGAGTTTTCACAGGAATCTGACAGCGTCTCTGTTTTGTATATCCAGGTTTCATTGGCAAAATAACACTGCAGATCCCTTTTTATCGTCCACATGTGGATCCATGGGTGATATCTGTCTCAAAACTGCACCTCATTGGTGCACCAGAAAAAAAGGGAGAGTTTGATGAGGAAAGGGAGAAGTTGCAAGAGAGAGAACACAAGAAAGCCCTTCTGCTGGCACTTGAGGAAAAATGGAAAGTGAGTCATGCTTGTATTTCATGTATGGATTATATTTAAGACCTAACAAGTGGGAGAACAAATGCACAGGAAATGAAGTTAGAGTTTGATTTGTACATGCTGACATAGTGCAATTTGTGCCCCACCACCCCTCACCATCATGTCGTGTGTCCCACATATGCTGGAGACACTGAAATAGTTGGGGTTTTTTCTTTCTCCCTGTTAACAGTGATTTCAGTGTGTCAAAGGATATTTTCTCCTGACCAGCTGTTACAGTGGTTGGTAATGCTCATCCCTATTTTCTCTTTTAGAAAGAACAACAGCAGAAAGGGGAATCCTACTGGTACTCAGTTACTGCATCTGTAGTCACAAGAATTGTAGAAAACATTGAAGTAAGTCTGTGAGTCTTTGGTTGGCAGTTGCTTATTTGCCTTTAAAATGGAGAATAATAGTGGGATAGGGAAAAAAAAAGTACACTGTGTTTGAAAGTGGCTTGTTGGTTTTGGGGGAGAAGGACAGGGTCTAATGGGATCTGAGGAGAAGACAGAACCAGGGAGTACAAATACAGAAGAGAGGAACAGGATTTCTGTGAGGTCTAAATAACTACCAGAAATTAGAGAATTGCAGAAATCAGTGTTAAAGAAAAGTACTGCTGTCTGCTGCAATGATATAAACAGTGTCTCTAGAAATGTTCTTTTTCTGTCTAGTTAAAAATCCAGGATGTGCATCTGAGGTTTGAAGATGGGGTCACAAACCCCTCGCAGCCCTTCGCGTTTGGCGTGTGCATCAAAAACGTCTCGATGCAAAATGCAGTGTTTGAACCAGTAAGTGCAACTGTGCTTGAGAGCTCCTGGCAGCTCGGGTGGGATCCTGCATTTTATGGGGCCTGGTAAATGTTTAGTAAACCACATGGCATTTTAATAATCTTTTGGTCGTTGTAATAAATTGATCCTGAGCATTTCATGTTGTTTATTGAGTGTGTAGAACTGAAAACTCACCGTGTGGTGTGTGATCTTGACTTTGTTCCACTTTTTCTACTCCAGGTGGAGAAGCTCATGCGGAAAAAACAGCTGGATGTTGCTGATTTCAGTGTTTATTGGGATACCAACTGCACTTTGTTGGGTGACCTCCCTCCTGGTCAGCTGCAGGTACAGAGAGGGGTTTTGTATATGAAAGAGAAATTGTTGTTAGTCTCCCTTCTATACTGAAGACCCAACTGACTCAGAATTTATTGGATATGATGATTTCAAGAGCAACAGAAGTTTATGGTTTCATGCTCTAATGACAGGACACATGTGCAACCCACAAAGGCTGTGCTGTGAGATACCTTGTTTTGCTTTTCAGGAGAGAATGTGTTTAAGAGGTTTTTTTTTCAATGGACTGGCATGCAAATAAAGTACATTCTAATATATGAAACCAATGCATCCTAATAAGTATTGGACACTCACTTCTTAGAGAGTAATTTGCCTGTAACCCACAGGAAGCAATGGATAGAAGCATGGAGAGTCGGGATCACAATTACATCATGGAGCCTGTCTGCACTTCTGCTCTTCTGAAGAGAAACTGCTCCAAGGAGCCTTTAAGATCCCGCCACACTCCACGGCTGGAATGTGACATTCAGCTTGAGACTATTCCCCTGAAGCTTTCACAGGTAAATACCAACCATTTACCTCTCAGTAACTGAAACAGGGACCATAAAACTGTGGCTGTTTTATGTGGCAGTTTTATGTTTGTAACATCTTAAATACCATTACTGCAGCGTAAAATGAATACTCTCTGAAAGATTTTATTTGAGAGGCAGCTCAAATGGATATGTTGAATAACTTGTTTGTTTTAAAGCCAAGCTTTCCAAATTATTGAATTATTTTACTGCAACTGATTATTGCAAAAAAGTTAAATGTTTTGTTTGTTGTAGCAACAGAAGGGATGCATTGGGGGTTTTCAGTCTATAGAATATACAGTAGCAGCTGATGTTGTGTTGATAACTGAGATGGAAGGAGATTTCATTCTGTACATTTGTAAATAAAGAAGCTGTAGATGGAATGTCACACATGAACTACTACCTGCTGGGAGAAGATATGTGACACTGGAGGACAAAATTATGAATTGTGATTAACCTTAATCTAAATTCTGAAGCCGTGTGCAGGCCGTTGATGCAGATAAACTAAGCGTGTGGTTGGGTTTTTGTTTGGGTTTTGTCCCCTCCTCTTTGCTTTGGAAAGCACTCCAGTATTGCCTCATTGATTTGTGTATTATTTCACTAACAGATGCAGTACCAGCAGATCATGGGATTTTTAAAGGAACTGGCAAGAAAGGAACGACAGCTTAAATTCAGGAAGTGGAGACCAAAGGTTACAGTAACAGAGAAGTAAGTACATCTCCATATGTGATGTTGTTAATAGGACATTAAAAGCTATACTAGGGAAACTAGCATGAGACACAAACAAAAGGTACACAATAGCCAAATATTAGAGATCCAGTTAATATTTTATTCCTCTACCTCAGAAATCAGTTGCAAATATTCAGACATAATTCAAATTTAAAATTATCCTTACCCGAGGCTTTCAATCCAGTTTATGTAACTCAGCATTTTGACTCTGCCTGATCCATGACAGCTGGACCAAATCCCACTGGGGTGGTGGGACTTGGGGGAGCACTGTCCTGTCCAGTGTGTGGAACCAGCCCATCTGCTGCCTTTCCTGGCCAGCTGCCCACTGCTTCCCACTGAATCTCCTGGACCTTTCACCAGTTTGCCATGCACTTGGGTTGGTTTTTTTTTATGAACTACTGGTAAGACAGTAATTTCACACTTTTCCAGCTGCCGGCAATGGTGGATCTTTGCTCTGAACGCGAATCTGTCGGAGATCAGGGAGCAGAGACAACGTTCCACGTGGGAATTTGCGCTGCATCGGGCCCGGGATGCCGTGTCCTACACTGACCTGTACTACAGCAAGCTGAAGGGGGAAGCACTGACTGCTGCAGAGCAGGTATTTAGATCTGAGTTTCTTCTACAGTGTTAATTAATCGTCTTATATTTGGGTCGTTTCGTCTTTCCAAATTTAAAATCTGGTCTAGTTTAGAGACACCCCGAGTCGTACTGCAGCCATTTTTGCTGAACACACTCTCTTCTGACCACAGCTGAGCTTTTAAAGATGAAACCTGGGCCTGTGGGAGGTGTGTGTGCTGCAGGGTTCCTGTGTTTTTGTTTTGCTCTGCAGAAAGCTGTCTGTTTTTTGAGCTGTAACTGGTGTTCACCAAAAATAGCATTAACTGTTATAGAATGCTCATGTCAGCCTGTGACATGCTTTCTTAACTCGTGTGCTCTACAGATCCAAAATGTATTTAAGTATCAGAAATATGTCTGCCCGTGTGGTTGGGTAGATAATTGGGAAAAATTGTGGCTAGTTGACAATGTGTTTGGGGGTCCTTTATTGTTTGTTTTGTTTTGTTTTTCCACAGTTGATTTTAGAATGAAGAATTTAGTGCCCCAAATAATTAACCTGTGACCTACTTCAGGAAAAAAAACCCCATGAACTATAATTAGCTGCTTTTTATCTTTATATATATTGGGACTTTTTTGTTGAATCAGTTGAGGGCACCATGTACCTCACCTGTCTTAATTACAGATACAAATCTGTTCATACTTTAAATTGTCTGTAGTCTATACTTATGTTATTTAGAGATGAGCTGTAGGAGTAGGTCACTGTACAGAAAATTTTACAATACCTGGCAAAGCAGTAGAGTGTTACTTTCATAGAACCTGTATTGTGTTCAGCAGAGCTGTGAAATGTAACAAGGGCAATGGCAGTGGACTAGAAAAATGTCTTCTGATTTCTTGTTCCACAATAAGATTCTTTAGGCTTAGGTGAAGTCATCATTTCCACAAACAACTTGTTAATCAGCACGAAGAAGACAACATGTCTGAGTAGCTGACAATGAATACTACATTGTCCTAAATTACACAGTTCATTTCCTCCACCTTCTTTGCTTGACAGCAGCTGTTTTTGCTCCTGGCTAAGCAAGGCATCCTGTTCAGTCAGGTTACTTTCCATGGCTTACATTTTGTGCTGCAAATCTTGCTTCTGATTTCTGATAGGAGGATATAGTTGGGTAAGGGATTTTTACCCTGAAAAGTGTTAAAATAATATATTTTACAGTGCAAATAAACTGTATTTGTAGTTGAGGAGAATGTCAGGGTTGCAGTTACCCACATGGACACTTGGGTATGGTCATTAATGCCATGTTAGTTGTTCCTACGAGTCTCTAACTCAGTGCAGAGGTATTTGAAATGTTTGTGAACAACATGCTGTATTCTTTTACTTGCAGGTGCTTGACCTTTTTTGTCTTTCCAGGCAGAAATGCATCGCATTGAGGATGAGCAGACTTATGAAGAGCTGAAGATTCTGTATGAGATAGTTCACAATAAATTTCATGACCTGGTTGAGGTGAGGAATATTCTCCATACAGGGTAATATTTGGAATCTTCAGCTGATTATTCTGAGGTATTGTGTGTTCTGTTCTGCTGGAGAGCCTTAGCATGTATTTGCTTTGATTTAGATGTGTGGTATTAATGCTAAAATTGCAAATGTTCAGTTCCTGCAGTTTTTACTGTTGTGTCTCTTGCACAGTGAAATCTTTTGCCTAGTCATATGATGATCTTCCCCAGCAGTATCCTTGCCAGAATTTCTAGGGCGGGTACTCTCCATCTTAAAGAAACAGATAGTGGAAATGAGGGCTTGTAATGAGTGTTTTCCCAGAATAAATATGTGGCAGAAATGAGCCCCATGGAAATGACTGCTGGGCACACTTCATAAAACATGGATTAATCTCTGTAACAGTTCAATGTCATCTCTCTCTGAAATACAATTGCTAAAATTTAGAGCTGTGCTTTATGTTATCAAATGACTTCTTCTTTGGCTTAGTCTTTCTAGACTAAGATTTAAATAATGACATATGGCTTCATATATGAATGTGCAGCTCTAAGTGATGATCTGTGTGTTATTTCTGTACTGCTGCTCTTCTGTAGGCTGAGTATTGATTGAGACACTGCTGGAGTGCTGAGTAAACAGGAGATGGAGTTGTGTTTTTATTGTGATGTTTTTGTACACTTGTGATACTCTTTCACTTACCAGCAGTAATGTGTGTGTGTGTTCAATATTCAAACACAGAATGTCAAAGAGCCCTTGCCTGATTCCCTTGGAGGTTCCCCTACTGCAGAATCCACCCATGGCAGCAGCACTGGGATGCTGCAGTACCTCCAGTCTTGGTTTCCTGGCTGGGGAGGTTGGTATGGAGATACCCAGCAGACATATGAAGGTGAACCTTTTGAAGCGCTTTTGCCAGACCCAAAGGAACAGTGGAATCCTGAAGACATCCTGGGTATGGAAATACAGGGTTTGCTACCATGGTGTGATACCTGGTCCAGATGAACAGAAGCAGCTCTTTGGTTCTGTGCTGTTAAAGGGTTCCCTGTGTCACCTGAAGTACCCAGAGAGCAGAACCTGCCTAGAGCTTGACAACCTGATTGAGTATCTCAGGACCTGGTGAACCTGCTGATTTCCAAAGTGTTATGTGCAATAAATGTGCTTCCACTATTGTTGATGTTTATGGCAAAGAGCTTTGGGGCTTTTTCTATTCATGTGACTCGGTATAACAGTAACAGCCCTGGGTTGTTGGGGTCTTTGTAAATTTATATTTACATTACCTTATTAAAGTAGAA
>NW_020884926.1:4472359-4548007 GCF_003945725.1 Corapipo altera
TTGGGGTCTTTGTAAATTTATATTTACATTACCTTATTAAAGTAGAAGAGTTCTATGGAATATTCAGTATTTTTAAGGAAAAAGGTTTATCTGCTCTATCTTTTGTTTCTGTTTCTCTTCCCTAGAACCGGGGAAATCTTTATTTTCAAATCAAAGAAACTGTTTTGTTCTTCAGTAGCCTTTCACAATCTTAATTTATTTAATATGTTCTTTTGGTTTTTGTTTTGTTTTTTTTTTTCATTAGGTGCAGATGAATTTTTTGATCCTGCTGCAGATGCTTCAAGCATGAATACCTTTACCAAGAGAGATCATGTTTTTGCTAAATTAAATCTGCAGTTGCAGGGTGGCTCTTTCACTCTGTTGCATAAGAAGAAGAAGAAGAAGGTGGTGCCTGCTGAGGAGACTGCTTTTATGCAGCTGGAGTTTTCAGGTAATAAACCCATTTCTGTTCTTTCTCCAAAAGGACCAGAGCTGCCTCACAGTCATTGTAATGTATAACAAACTATAAAAACGTTTGGGTTTTTTGGTAGAAATAAATATACATTTAAGTACTTTCAAAAGTGCTTGTTGGACAGTGTTTGTTATCTGTGAAATGAAAGTAAAACGTATCCTGTGTACTAAAAGGAACAATTTTATGTGTTTATGTTCCAGGTGTAAAGATCTTGGCAGAATCCCTTCCTCGCAGAAAGTCTTCCCTTCTCAAAGTTCAGCTTGGTGGGCTTTTCCTGAGGGATTTGGCAACAGAAGGGACCATATTTCCTGTTCTTGTTTTCCCAAATCCTGTAGGTGAAAAAAACTCATTAAGTTACTCTGTAGGCTGCATAAGTGTGTATGAAACTAGTTATACTCCAAAACTCCACACGTGTTTTTCTTATCCCAGAAAGAGAACACAAAAGTCTTGAGGAAAAATTTCCACTTGCTGAACTTAGTTTTCCCCTCCCTTTCAAAAGATCATTTGCAGAAGTCCTCATCTTTTGCTCTGTATGATTGTGACTTTAACCTTATATGTGTTGGGATGAAGAGAATTTGTTGAACAACATTTGATTTTTGTAACAATCAGCTTGCTCCTTAACCAGTGATTGTTCTTTTCCATAAAGCTCTGTGGTCCAAGTAAAGGTTTTATTTCACCTGTACACTGGTACACTGGTAATTCCAGAGGAGATTTCAAATTTCTCTTCTGAGCAAACAAAATTTGAATGCAATGCCATGAGAATTTCCCATGTATTTTGTACTTTGTGCTGGCTGCAATTTGCACTTCAGCCTGTCTGCTGCAGGAGTGGGTAGTGTTGGCTTCTTAGTCATACTTTCTTCTCCTGTTTCACCATGGCAGGGGAAAAAAAATGTACATAATAATCTCAGACTATACATACATTTCAACAGAAAATACTTTTATGCTTATATCAGGTGGCTTGGTTGATTTTATCTAAACAATCTTTTTCTTTTAAATTCTTATCAGCAAAAAGAGGTTGGCTGCATGTCTTCCTTTGGACTCCAAAGTTTGTCCTCAGAAATGACTAATCAGAACACTGGTAAAGATTTCATTTTATGTTTGATGAGATAATTCCTACAAACCAGAAATTTCAAAACTGAGTGCCTAGAGTTTTGAATCCGTGCAAATGCTTTTTGCAAGTGGTAAAGATAAAATCATAGAAGCTTTGTTTGGCCAGAAGGGTGGATGCAAGTTGGCTGTAAAGAAAGTAAGAAAAGATGTATTTCAAGACAATAAGAGTTGTATCTGCTCTGTGTTTTGGTTTAAAAAAGTTGTTAGGAGTTCAACAGTAAGGCCCCAGTTTTACAAATGTTTTTATATATATACAGACATGTTGAATTCTGTTGATTGTAGAAGTTGATCATGTTATTGCTTTTCTGTTACTGAAGAATTCTTAGACACTTCTACTTTCCTGGTAGTACCAGTTAAAAATCAGTTATTAAATTCTTTGGGGTTTGTTTTTTGCTTTTGTCTACTTGTTTGTTTGGGGGGTTTTCTTACAACTGCTTTTTCTAACTCTTTTTTTTTCAGTTGCAGATCCTGATGCCCCAGTGTTTGAGATGCTTTATGAGAGAAATCCAATCCACAGCACTTTTGAGAGGCGCCTGGAAGTCAGTACCAGACCTCTAAATATTATTTACAATCCACAAGCCATTAAGAAAGTAGCTGACTTCTTCTACAAGGGAAGGGTTCATACCTCAGGTTAACCTTTATTGTGTTTTTTTTGGTGGGGTTGGGGTTTTGGTGGTGGTATCGTATCTTTTCTTGTCTTTGATTTTTATTTATTCGCATTCTTAGAAATACAAAGCACAAATCAAAGAATCTCCACTTTAAATTTAAATTAAGCTAAAAAAGACCAGAAAAAGGTTAAGGAAGTGGTTTTTTTAGGCTGTTTTGTGCTTAGATGCTTCCTTTTCTTTGTGCAGCAGCCTGGTGAGTACAGACAGTACCTTTCACCTGCTGTGTTTGCCTGGCCTATATTTTACTGCAAAAACTTAAATCTTTTCTGTTTTCTCCTTCTTTTCTTTTTTTCCTGCTTCAGTAACATGAACAAAGTTATACCTAGTGAGTTTTCCATCTCTTGTGCAGGTTTTGGTTATCAATCTGAGTTAGAGGCAAGAGTGGCTGAAGCTGCCAGAAGACAGTACAACAAGCTGAAAATGCAGACAAAAGCTGAAATCAGGCAAACTATTGATCGTTTGCTGGTTGGAGACTTCATTGTAAGTTTGTGTCCCAAAAATGTTTATGTACCTTTCAGCCTTTTGTTTTAGGACTTGAAGCTCTAAGAGTGGGGCTTGTTGTTGTTTGTTTGTGTGGTCTTTGTAAGCAAGTGGGGGTTTATACAGGTGGTGGTGTAATATTCCTTTGCTGTCAGGAAATCCATGTTTGTGGTGCAGGGGATGTTTCACCTGCTGAAAATGTCTCTTTATTGGCTGTAATGGGAGTCTGTGGTTTAACAAGGTACCAAACTTGAGTGTGGCTGGAGTTTGTAAAGGTCAGCTCATGGCTTTTTTGCTTATGTTTTTTTCTGGGCTATTAAGTCTTCCTTCTTAACTTCCAGGAAAACAGCAAAAGCTGGACTGTGTGCCTTGATATCTCTGCCCCTCAGGTGATCTTTCCTGATGATTTCAAATTTGTGGATCCAGTGTTAGTTGTTGTAGATCTGGGAAGAATATTACTCACCAATTCTCAAGGTATGATCTAGAATTATTGTAGCTTTCCTGTTCTTTCCACCTTCTTTCAGACACCCAGAGCTTAAAAATAAAAGGGTGAAAAAGGACAGGGAAGTTTTGAGGGGGAGATTCTTGATTTCTAAAGTAGAAACAATCTTTTTCTTATGATAATAGAATGAAAGTCAATATTAGTCAATAAAGTCAGTTGAACAACTGATAGATTTAAACCACATACACATATATATAAACCTAATAGAATCTGATAGTACATAATATATAAGGAGACAAGGACAGTGCAGGTATGATTTGTGTTTTAAAAAATACAGTTTAAGACTGGATGACCAGGTAACAATAAGAAACTTTTGGAATCAAATACTTTTTTGAATACTTTTGTTTATTTGTTTGTTCACTATTATTTTTTAATCCACAGAAGAATCCAAAAGAACTGCAGATAATTTTTCCTCGGAAGCCAATGAACTGAGTGATGAGGAATATAAAACACCTCTTGCAACTCCTCCCAATACCCCTCCACCAGAATCCAACACCAACAGTGGCATCAAAATGTCTGAATTTACTGGAGTAGAAATAAGTGAAGAGCAGCTACAGGCACACTTAATGAGTAAAAAAATGTATGAGAGATACACACTGTCATTTATGGACCTTCAGATCATGGTGGGCCGAGTGAAAGACAACTGGAAGCACGTTCAGGACAGTGATGTGGGTCCAACCCACGTGGTAGAAAAATTCAACGTTCACCTGCAGCTGGAGCGCAGACTGATCTACACCTCTGACCCCAAATACCCAGGGGCTGTCCTGTCTGGCAACCTGCCAGACTTGAAAATTCACATCAATGAAGACAAAATACTGGCTCTGAAGAACTGTCTTACGCAGCTGAGCACGTCTGAAACCAAGTCTGCAGATGCCCTGCACTTAGGGAGAGACAAGATCTTTGCAGAGGTGGACCAGTTTGGCAGTTTGCATGACTCTGTGATGAATCTCACCCAGAGTGTTGTCATGCTGGAGCAGCACACCAGGGAGGTTCTTGTGGAGTCTCAGCTGCTTTTGGCCGAGTTCAAGGTGAACTGTATGCAGCTGGGTGTGGAGAGCAACGGGAGATACATCTCTGTGCTCAAGGTTTTTGGCACCAACGCCCATTTTGTGAAGAGGCCATATGATGCAGAGGTGTCCCTGACTGTCCATGGCCTCTTGCTGGTTGATACTATGCAAACATATGGAACAGATTTTGATCTCCTGATGGCTTCCCATAAGAATCTGAGCTTTGATGTCCCAACAGGGAGCCTTCGAGACAGCAGGGCTCAGTCCCCGGTTTCTGGACCACACGATGCACGTCCCATCGATGTCACTGGTTTGGCAGAGAGATGCACTACAGCCTCAAACACTTCACCTGGGAACAATGGAAAGGATCAAGAGTCCCTGATAAAATTAGAGTATCAGTTTGTGAGTGCAGAGTGCCCATCCATGAATTTGGATAGCAGCCTGCAGGTGATCTCTCTACAGGTCAACAACCTGGATATCATCCTTAATCCAGAGACTATCGTTGAACTGATTGGGTTTCTCCAGAAATCTTTCCCAAAGGACAAAGAAGATTCTAGTCCTCAGCCTTTAATCACTGACTTGGAAAGAGACTGGAGGGAACAGGAAACATTCCAGTCTACTTATGCCCAGAACACAGAGGTAGCAGTTGATATTCACTGGTTGAATATACTCCTCCTCAGGACAGTTGGCATGACAAATGGAGAAAAATATGGCAGAAAAATTGCCACAGCCAGTATTGGTGGCACCAAAGTGAATGTCTCCATGTGCAGTAAACTGGATGTGAATGGCTCTCTTGGATGCCTTCACCTTATGGATCTGACACAGGACAATGTAAAGAACCAGTATGTGGTGAGCATAGGGAACACAGTGAGGTATGAAAATCTCATGGGTGATGTAGATTACTTTGAATCTTTGTTCTTCAGGCTCGATGATGGGAATAGCCTTCCAGATGCTTTAAGTTTCACTTTCACAGAAAAGTCAAAAGAGGAGTGTTCTCTCAACCTCAAAATGGCCTCCTTACACTACAACCACTCAGCCAAATTCCTGAAGGAGCTGACTTTGTCCATGGATGAGCTGGAGGAGAACTTCCGCAGCATGTTGAAAAGTGCAGCCTCCAAAGTCACCACGGTCCTGGCAACTAAAACTGCCGAATACAGTGAGATGGTTTCTTTGTTTGATACCACCCCACGATCAAGAGATGTTGCCAGCACAGAAGATAACGAAGGGGATGCATTTGGACCACAGCCCCTCAAAACTGATACTATCAAGCTCATATTAAATATAAACATTGAGTCCCCAATTGTCTCCATACCTCGAAAGCCTGGTAGCTCTGAGCTGCTTGTAGGTCATCTAGGACAGATATCAATCCAGAATTTTGTGCCAGGAGAAGATGAATCTACGAGTGATAGGCTGCAAGTTGAAATTAAAGATATTAAAATGTATTCTTTAAATAGCAGTCAGTTTACAAGCAAGAAGGAGCCTGCAAGTGAGACACCTCATGGGCCACATTCTTCCTCAGGTCCTGCCAGTGTTAACAGCCAGGAAGAATCCCATTTTACTCGTCATGACTTCTTTGAATCATTACATAAAGGCCATGGTATGTTACTCAGAGGAGTCTTAATGACTTTAGTATAAGTAGTAGATGGTGCTAAATATGTGTGTTGTCCATAGGTCTGACTGTATTTTGAGCAAGTTCATGATCTCTTCTGTACAGTCTTTATAGGATAATCACTTATTCTAATGTTGTTTTAATTTCACTTTCTCTTAAAGCTTTCCACATTCTGAATAACACCACCATCCAGTTTAAATTGGAAAAGATCCCACTAGACAGAGATTTGGAGTTAACTTTTCCTCTGAGTAATGAAGACTTTGGAGTATCGAGTGTTATGAGGATTGAAGGGAAATTTGTGAACCCTCTTCAGGTACAGAAATGTAGTAATTTCCACTATCAATATAAAAGTATTTCCCTGCATGGAAGATAAGTATTTTTCAGGCCAATATCTTCAGGTTTAACATACTGGTAGTTTAGAAATCATATCTGTTTACACATGGTTTGAAGAGACAGTCTTAAGTCATAATAACAATGATGAACGTTTAACCTTGTTTGTGGGCATTTTAGACATCTTTATGAATTAGTCTAACTTTTGCTTACCTTGAACAGAGAAGCAAAAGTAATTGTGTCACTGTCCAAATAAATGTATTTGCAGTTCTAGTAGAAACTGAGAATTAAAATGCCATTATCTTGAAAAAAATCTGTGCAGGAGCAGAGGTTTTAAGTAGAGGAAACTGAAACTTCTAAAACTAAGGAGTCAACCAATGATGGCTAAGTAGAAAGCTTGTTCCATATATTACTGTATAATCTCAGCATGGCAAATTTAAGGATAGTTTGGACGGTTAATTATTTTTAACTAACTCTGTGTGGATGCTTTTTGCCCCAGGAATACAAGAGATCCTCTTGTGGGATCCTCTCCTGTATGTTTCCAGTTGGTGTCATCTTGCAGAGCTAATACAGAAGAATTGTTTTGCTTCAACTTTGCATTGTACCTTGTTCTGGATTACGTTTTACTTGTGGTTTGAAATTGCACAGTCTTTCCACTTGTGAGTTTTAAACTGTATGTACTGATTTTATTAATATGGAGAGCTCTGACGTGAGGGTTGTTTCTTTTCTCTGCGTTGTAGGTGGTGTTAGCAAAGCACGTGTATGAACAAGTCCTTCAGACTCTGGATAATTTAATTTACAGTGAAGACTTGAACAAATTTTCAACCACTTCTGTGTCTCCAACTGGTCTTAGTTCTCCTTCAGCATCAGTTCATAGTACAGGCACAGAATTCTCGAGTGAGCGGAAGGAAAATGGCTTATTCAGCCACTCCGGTTTTAATTCTGTTCCAAACAAGCCCTTAGCTATCAGGGAAACAAAGTCTTTTACTCAGATTCAAGCAAACTTTCATATCTCAGAGCTCCAGGTTCAGCTAAGTGGTGATCTCACACTTGGGGCACAAGGTCTTGTCAGCCTTAAGTTTCAGGATTTTGATGTTGAGTTTGCCAAAGATCACCCTCAGACCTTGTCCATCCAGATTGCCTTGCGCTCCCTGCTCATGGAGGATCTCCTGGAAAAGAAACCAGACTCTAAGTATAAGAACCTCATGGTGTCCAGAGGAGCACCCAAGCCCTCCAGTTTAGCACATAAGGAGTATCTTTCCCAGTCCTGTCCCTCAGTATCCAATGCAGAGTATCCAGATATGCCACGTTCCCTCCCTTCCCACATGGAAGAAGCACCAAATGTCTTTCAGCTTTACCAAAGACCAGTTTGTGCCTCCCGTAAGAAGCCAAAAGAAGTTGCTGATTCTGAGTATCCTCTGACTCCACCTCCTTCTCCAACAGCAGACAGATCCAAGTTGCCCTGTGGAAAAAGTAACTTTGATGATTCCTTAGTTCATATCAATATATTTCTAGTGGATAGGAAACATCCCGAATTTTCCTCTCGCTATCACAAAATTAACCGTAGTGTAGATGTTGATTTTAATTGCCTAGATGTCTTAATAACTTTGCAAACTTGGGTAGTGATACTGGATTTCTTTGGGATTGGATCCACTGCTGATAACCATGCTATGAAGCCGCAGCCTGAAGATACTCAGCAGACAATCAAATCAGAAATAAATTCCTTGTCAGCTTCTCAAGCCCAAGAGCCTGTAAACACTAAACTGGATCTGAAGGTATACTTGAGATGCAAAAAAGTAATTGGATTGTCTGTCATAAAACCTCTGGTTTATAGAAACTTAAGGTGACATTTACATTAAATGTTTTACATTCCAGTGGGGAATGTGCAGAAATTCAGAAACAGGTTCAAAGTGTGTGTAGATGTAGCTTAAAAAAAATGGGAGTTATAGAAAAGCAAAACATCTGCAAAATGATCGGCTCCCTTGCTCTGTGACCCTCCTGTCTTGAATGTTAAAGTTACTTCAATATTAAAGACCTGACATGCTGAAGTTGGTACTGTGCTGTTCTAGGTACTCTGGAGTTATTTATACAAAAAAAGTATATACCTTTATATATATATATATATATATATGTATATCTCCATAGATGTCTATACATCTAGATGTATAAACATTTTTAAAAGACTGTGATATACATATATAAATATAAATATAAATATATATATATATATATAGTCTTTGCCCAAAGGTCCTGCAGTCTAACTTAGATGGGAGAAGCCTTCAAAGATAAAAGGATGCAGATGACAGTGCTGGGATTTGTTGTTGGCCTGGTCACTCTGAATTGCTTGGGAGACCTGTTAATGTGCAAACAAAGAAGTAAAAATGTTGCTTTCCTGCTGTGTCTCCCAGTCAGATAATTGTTGTTTGCCATTCATGTGTTACAGTGCAATTGTCTGGAAAAATAAACTAAACAAGATGTTCCAGCTCTCAAGTCATGTTGTTTAATAGCAATTTGTTGCTTTTTTGTTTGGCCAGGTCCATTCTTTGTCCTTAGTCCTGAATAAGACAACCAGTGAACTTGCTAAAGCCAGCGTGGCAAAACTGGCAGCTCACTTGGAAGTGATTGGTGAGTGGATGGAAGGGCTGAGGTTGTTTGCCGCTTAAAACACAAAGAGGTTTGCACTGGAGTTGTGATTTGAAATGTTTTAATTTTGGTGCTCACTGGGTATTTGTGTGTTTTTCCTGGACAAAATGCACATTCCCTTCCCACTGCTTCTTTCTCTGCTTTTTCAGGCTTGATTTGAAATCCTGGCAGCCCTCCCAGCTGTCAAACCCTTGATCATTTTAGCTGAGTGTGGCTGGGATTTTAATACTTCTATTTCACAGAGCAGAACAATAGTGTTTATTACTGTTTGAGAGGAAAAAAGCAGTTGTATCTAAGTTTTCTCAAATCAAAGTGGTGTAATCACATGATGTATGTAAAGCATAGAGTTATGTCTGGGTTAATCTAATCTTTGTAGCAGAAAGATGTGATTTTCTTTGAACATGAGGTTTAATGTTGAATTGAATGTGATTGATTTAATTACTTGTAATCAAGTTATCCCACTAATAGAAACTTCAGGGGTTTAGTAACTTATCTGTGTTTGAGAATCCTGATTGTCTGTCCTTTGTTTTGCAGAGGGAGATTTAGCCTTGCAGGGAAGTATTGGAAGTCTGTCCTTAAGTGATCTTACAGCTCATGGAGAATTTTACAGAGAACGTTTCACTACCAGTGGTGAAGAAGCTCTCATTTTCCAAATCTTTAAGTATGAATTTAAACTTCTTGTTACTCAGTATTAGCTCCCAAAACCCCCAAAACCCAAACAAACCCAAAATACCCAAACCTGCAACTTTCAGGGCTGCATGATTCTGCTTTGGCCTCTTGTGGCCTAAATGAGACTTTGAACATTTTCAGTCATAAACTTACGATTTTTAACTTTTCTTTGTCTGCAATGTAGATGGTTTATCAAGAAAAGTAGCTTTTTAATTCCCTCTAAAGCTGTTCTTGAAACTACATTGATAGTTCCTAGATAAAACTGCAGCTGATTTTTAAAAGATGGAAAAGATTTTCAAGTGGTGAAGTAGATTTTGCATTGCTTCTTAATTTTGGAATTAGGGGTTTGCTTTTCTCATAGTGTACATTTGAATTTCATCTGCTTTCTTTAAAGCCAGAGTTCTTATCTTGTGCTGTTTCATGGTTTACCACCCCCTCCTCCACCCACTAGAATTAATCAGAGTAGAAATTATTCATGTAATGTTATGGAATTAATTTCAAATATATCAGCACACTGATTCAGAGTTGAATGTACACATTATCATGCAGTGGAGCACTTAGTCTAAGATATAAAATCACCAAAGGTCCGTCTGGTATGTAGAGCTAAAAGGTACATTCCACATGTAGAATTTTCTTGTTTGCTTAATTAAAACTCCTACATATACATAATTTAGAAATAATTAATACAAACACAATTTTCCATGTCTGTAACTGAAATAGTTTTAGTTACATGCCACGAACATCAGTTAAATCCTCTATATTATTATTACTTTGAGTGCAAAAAAATAAATAAGCAGTTTATAAAAGGTTGCTAAGATTGCTAAGTGTTACTTTTAACCTTTCTTCCAGGTATGGGAGGCCAGACCCTTTGCTGCAGAGGGAGTGTGACATCCGTGTCACCCTGAGGATGGCATCAGTGCAGTATGTGCACACCCAGCGCTTCCAGGCTGAGGTGGTGTCTTTCATCCAGCATTTCACTCAACTTCAGGATGTCCTGGGGAGGCAAAGAGCAGCCATTGAAGGACAAACAGTATGTCTGGGGTTTTTTTCTGCTCTTTCCCACCTTATCTTTTGCAGTTGAAATGCAATATGTAATTTATGTTAATGAATCAACTCAATTAAGTTGAAATGGTGGGAGGCTTCAGGGTTCTGGTGTTGCTGCAGATTTCTCATCTTGTAGTCAAAAGACCTTATTTAGGGCCATCCTGCTGCTCTTTGAAAGTGTGGAATACCAAATGTACACATTGCTTAAAACTTTGGCACCTGGATCCTGCAGGATGCACTGGACAAAAAGTCAAGGTGTTATCTTGCCTTTTTCTCCAGTGTTCACCAGGTAATAATACCTGAATAAGGAGAACCAGGGGAGAAGTTCTGTTCCACTCAGGTCTCTGGTTTAGTTTGCTGGTAGACTGAGAAAATCAGATGCTGAACTCAAGCATGATAAAACCTATCAATAATCATGACAGTCATGGACTATTTTATGACAAAACCTAATGTGGGAGTGACTTATGTAGTTAGTAGTGATAGTCATGTTTAAAAGTTGCTTCTCATAATTGGAGGAAAGACAGTGAATACTTTGACCTATTAAAATGCTTCATTGTACATCACTTGGAGAGTCTGAGTCTGATTTTGAAACATCTGTTCTTAAATGATGGCATTTTTTCCTTTTGTAAATAATTTGTCTTGAGTAAGTTTTTTAACAGTGAGCTGAGTAGTGTCTGGTTTGCCCCTTAGCTCAGTGGTGACAGTGTGTGTCACTCCTGGTGCTGCACCTGTTGCACAGGTATTTCCTCTTGGCATCAGAATCCTTTTTTAATGACCCTTTATTCTCTGCCTAAAACAAGAGTTTGAAGTGTTCTTTTTTTGTATAAAATTTTACCACATCTTAATTGTGTAAATCAAGGAGTAATGTTCCTGAGTTCAGTACTAATCAGTGTGAAATAATTTTTGTAATTATTTTTTTAAATGCATTTTTGCTTTTCCCAGGTAAGAGACAAAGCCCAGAGAGCTTCCCGAGTTCTCCTTGATATTGAGGCTGGTGCTCCTGTTCTGCTTATCCCTGAAAGCTCCAAGTCCAACAGTCTCATTGTAGCTAATCTGGGAAAGCTGAAAGTCAAGAACAGATTCCTGTTTGCAGGAATGCCAGGCACCTTCTCCTTAAAGAACAAGGTAAGAACATGACTTCATTTAACAGCTGGGGGGTTTCCTAGTTCTTGTGCATTTTATTTCTGCATTCTGGTAAATGATTCTTATGTTTTACTTTATATGTAGACTTTATGTTACTCATAATGCCAGTCTGTACCAGTGTGCTGGGTAATCTTATGGATCTGTGCTGAGCTGCTCCCTCTGTACCTGCACCTGGGGTTGTTGTCTGAGGCATTCAGAACACAGGGGACTGAACTGAGTCTGTCCTGAGAGAACAGAGGGAATAAAGGAATGAACTCACTCCAGCTGGTCTTGTTGGGAAGTAGGACCCAGCTGGGTGCACACCTGAACCTGGGAGCACAACAGGCTTCCAGCTGACCCTGCTTGGTGGCAAAAATTTCCAGTGTGAGTCACAGAAAACAAGGATGTGTGTTGGCTCAGACTTGGGGCAATACACTGAAGAGCAGAATTGGGTTTAATTTATTTTTTTGTGCTCTCAGTGTGTGTAGTTGCTTTGATCAGTGAAATCTAGTGAAAGGTTTCCCTTGCACCCCTGGCAAGGCACAGGACAGGAGGAGCTGGTGTTGCTCTTGAGAGATGCAGCCCCAAAATTTGGGGTAAGGAAAATCCATCTTGGATGGCTTTCTGTATCTAACCTAAGCAACAAAATAGGTGGTTGTCTGGGAACCACTAATTCCATTTTGAAGGGGGGTAGGAATGAGTTGGGTTAAATTGCTGCAGCAGTTTGTGGTGTGTCTGTTGCCTCCATCTGATTTATATCCTCCAGTGTCTTTGCTGTAATATTGGACTGCAATATTGAGTTGTTTTCTGTACTGTGCTGATGTACTTAAGGGCTTGTAAGTGGTAGATTCCTAAATTAATATAAGAAATTAAAACAAAGGATGTGTGCACAGTAGTTTTATTTCAACCTAAAAATACTGTGTTGTGTAGCACTGTAGGAATTTAGGTGTTTGAAATTGGATTAGATGTGGTTTGGGCTTTTTTTTTTTGGTGGCTTTGTTTTCATTTTTTTCTCTGTCCTGTGTTTATTTTTGAGGATCGGATTTTACAAGGCAATGCATACAAGGATCCTGTTTTATTTGAGGTATTTCACATCTTTGTGGCAGTGTTCAGGTGCTCCTCATTCATCTTTAAAAAAGGAAATATTCTTGTGGAATTTAGCACTTTAAAAAGTTCCTTCATTCATTAAAAATTATGTTTTTGTTCTAAAGATTTTGCTGAATTCTATAAGAATTGGATTTAAATTTGTTGTGGTGTGCTCTTTCTGCATGTCTGAGGAGCTGTTAATTTGGATTTAATTGCATAAATTCATAGATTTATTGACGATGTGGTGACTTTTCTTTGCATGTACTTATGAAATGTTAATTTTTTCAAATTTTTTTCTTAAAATCCTTATCGTGATGACAATGAATTTTTCCAATTTTTTCTAATATTTAAAAACCACATAAGGGAAGAAAATGTTCACTCCATCATGGAAAACTATGAAATTGGTCAAGCAGGATTTTTGGGAGAAGAAATTCCTAATGTTGATGTGACTTTTCCTAGTGAACTTACCCTTTGCAGGTTTTTTATGCAAGGCAGCTCATAAGATATCCGTGGCATATGTTATTTTCATCACCTGAAAAATAGCTTTAAATATTTAACCATCTTTATTCTACAGAAATGTTTAGTATCTTGACAGTCTTACCCCTCCATTTTGTATTAATTCCATTTACATGACAGCTTTTTTGTTTTGTGCAAAACCCTGTAATTTTGAATTAGTTTCTCTCTGAAAAGATTTTACAGCTTTTTGGGAAATGTTGCTGAAATGAACTTTTTAAGAAAGAAAATGTTTTCATCTGCTGTTAAGGTTGTAGGATAAAAGTTTGGCCATCAGTAAAAGATACTGGCATTCAAATAAAATATGTAGTTTTTGACAGGAATTTGTTGCAGCTTGAACCTTGGTGCACTGGTTCCTTAGAATTTAAATTAAATATCTATTCTTAATTATAAAATTCTTTTCTTTAGCAGGATGCAGTTCAATTTTCATCTCCTTTGGGAACCCCAAAACACAGCATGAAGAAAACAAGTGCTGATGAGTCCAAAGTGCCGATGGAAGGACTGGTCATGAAAAAATCATCAGGAACAAACATTTCCAGGCTGAAGAACGAGCCTGCACTGAGCACTTCAAATAAACAACAAGGGCACCAACCCAAGCTGCCTGTTGTACCCAACCCTGACAGCCCAGGTATGTGAGGAACAGGAGAAAAACCCCCCAGAGCTCTTCTTTTTTATGGTGAAATAGGACAGGGACATTTTGCTTTGATCTCATGTGACACTGAAGAAATAAGGCTCTGGGTCTGAAGACTGTGGGTTTGAGAAGAAATGACTTCTTAGATTTCAGGCTGATTTTTACAGCTGAAAGGATTAGGGAGTTGTAGTTCAGCTCCTGGAAAAACAATCCTGCAGTTTGGGTGGTTTGAATTGCATATTGCAGACATAGAAGTATAGTTGGACTCTCAGCTGAGAGTTTACATTTACCTGTGAATGAGCTCGGTGTCTGGTAGTTACAGATACTGATGAGTGTGAATAAAAAAAAATTAAAAATTGGAATAAAATCAAGACAAAATGATATTTCTTTTTAAAAGTTAAATTTCTCTTTAAAGTGAAGAAGTTGGTATCTGGTAGTTACAGATAGTGATGATCGTGAATAAAACCCCCAAAATTTGGAATAAAATCAAGAGTAAATTAAATTTCTTGTTAAAAGTAAGGTGCATTAGTTTTGTACAGATTCTGTTTTTTTCTTTCTGAATGTGTTATCTCCTCCCTGCAGAGGATCACATCTGCCTCTTAGACTGCATTGTGGTTGATCTGCAGGACATGGACATCTTTGCTGCACAGAGATACCAGAGAGAGTATTCCAAGGCTGTGGAAGATACCAGTGCAGACTTGAGCTTTCCATCCTACTTGGTGAGGCAGACAGGGGGGAGCCTGCTGACAGAACCCTTCAGACTGAAGTTACAAGTGGAGAGAAACTTGGACAAGTGAGTTTGAGCAGGATCCCTCTGTGCTGTCAGCCTGAAGCTGCGTTTCAGCTGCCTTTTACTGTATCCTGAAAGCCTTGCCTGCTGTGTGAGAGCTCCTGGGAATGCTGAGGTTTTGCCCTTTGTTGCAGGGAGCTGAGCCATGCAGTTGCAGACATATCAATACATGGCAACCTGTCCTCAGTGCACTGCTCCCTGGATCTGAACAAGTACAAACTGATCCGTGGGCTGCTGGAGAACAACCTGGGGGAGCCCATCGAGGAGTTCATGCGCCCTTACGACCTGCAGGATCCCAGGATTCATGTAAGAGGAGCTGTGTGCAGCTGGAATTCTGTCTTGGAATGTCTCTGGGGGTTTTGCTGATGGCAGCAACATTTTAAGAACAGAGCTATAGAGCAGTGGTGTGAAAATGGATTAATAGGCATTTTCAACTCCAAGGCCACACTGCTGTGAAATGTAAGATTTCCCCAGTAATGGCTGCTGACACTCCCTGAGGGAGAGGGACCCCACAGCTTTTTGCAATGGCCTGGAATAAGGTTTAATTCAGAAATGAAAGTTAAACAGATGCTCTGAAAAAGAATGTTGGTGTTTTCCACTTTCAGACAGTTTTGAGTGGAGAAGTGTACACTTCCATGTCGTTCCTCATTGACATGGTCAACGTGAGCCTGGAACTGATGGATCCAAAGGGAAGAGATGGACACAGCTCTTTAGCCAGGTATGAATGTCCCTTTGTTACTCAATTCCTTATCCTAAATACTATGCTCATCTGAAAGATATAGGACAAGAATTAAAGTAATATGTGGAATTACAGTTTAATAATGCAGTGAAATAGAATTTCTTAATTGGAGTTCAAATGAGAGTTTGAGCTGCTCTGAAAGATGGAAGGGAATGACAGTGTACAAAAGATACCATCTGTGTGTCCTTCCAGTTTTCTTGAAACAACAGTTCAGTAATCAGTTAACTTCCTCAAGATGAATAGTATTTTAATTAAGGAAATGATGTGAGGGAAGTTTAAAAAAACAGATTTCTGCTATGTTGGTTTGGTTTATTTGGTTTTTTTTTCTAATCCAGAAGGTTCTGTATAATTGGAAAATATAATTACATACAGTATAGATCTACTTTCTGTCACTGTGACATGAGATGTGATTATAGTTGTTGTAGAAAATACCTAAATGGAAGATACCATCAGTATCCCATACTTTTAAAATAAGTACCTTTAAGGAATAAATACCCTAAGTCTCTTCAATGTATTGTTTTGCTTTTTATTCTCCCAGGTTTGATTTTAAGAAATCCAAGTTACTTTTTGAAAGCTCCTCCAATGGAACAAAGTCTGTCAATCTGGTTTCCCATTCCATGATGGCCTTTGACACCCGTTATGCTGCACAGAAATATGCTGCAGGGCCCCCAAATGTCTTCAACTGCATCTTCCAGTCCTCCAAGAACACCAGCAGCCCAGGAGCCATCCAGATTGAACTGCACTTCAGGTTGGGAATTCTGGGATTTGCTTGTTTTTAATAAAGACATAACCAGGATTGTCCTGTTTTAATACCCCTATTATTAATGTAGATAAACTTGCTGGCATTGTTTTTAAATCTGATCACATTTTTGGGGTGCTCAGTGGTACTTGATAGATTGAAATCTGCAGATATTAATTAACTGAAAGTTGGATTTTTTTTCTCCCTTTTTGCAATAAAATTTAGGTTTGAATGTCTAGTGAATCAGATGAAGTTCTGACCTATCAAAATCAGTAGTGCTTAGAGCTCAATAAGTCTGGCTTATCACTTGTATGTTTGCATAAAACCAGATTGTAGAATTTGTAATACAAGTTGTAAAAAAGCTGTTTCCCAGCAGGTGTCACACGAGCCTTTCTGAGACCATCAAATACAGACTGAAACAGCACCTCTTTCAAAAACAACCTCTGTATTCTCTTCTGTGTTCTGTCCTATCCTGTTTGCTTTTCCTCGTCTATTTTGATCTAATTTAATATTGAAAATGGGAATATGAAGTATAATGACAGTATTTACCAGTATCAGCATGGTGTTTGGTAGGGGGATGTTAACTTTAAAAGGAGGGTGAACTAGAGATGTTGCTTTCACTTTTGATCAGATTTACTGACCAAACACAGGTTTTTCACTCTTCTATAAGTGTGACACCTTCTGAAGCAGTTGCAGGAGCAACGTAGAAAAAAAACCTGTGGACTATTTTAATCCAACAGAAAACCTTGAAGCCTTTTGTTCATAAAAACCAATCAAAGAAACTTCAGACAATTGAGAGAAATTTTTTTTGAAAGACACTAACATTTTGACTGGAATAAAACTAAGATGGGATTTACTTTAAAAAAACCTAAACCCCCACCAACTGGTTTTCACAGGACTGTTGAGTCAGTAGCTGCCTAGATTAGGCACACTTAGTGAGTTTGCACAGTACAGCCTAATCTGGTTTCTGAGTGATGGCTTCAAGAATCTTCTTCCCAACTGTTATGCTTTTCCATCTCAGCCACAGCAGCATGTGTTCTGCTTTTAGTGGTGAGAGCATCCTTGGCACTGGATGGAGGTGCTGGCAGAGCTCAGTGATAGTGTTGTACTGGCTGGTGCTTTTTGAAATCTCCTGGAGAGCCAGGGAGAGTTAAAGGCTTGTGCTGTTGGAAGCAGAGCAGACAGGCTGCTCCCACAAAGGATCACAGTTCTTTAGAGATTTTATAGTCCACAATGTGCTGGATATAAAACTATTTCATGGTACTTAAGCACTTAGATGATTTTCCAGTTAGCATGACCAAATATAAGTGGTATTCCAGATCCTGAAGCCAAACACTTTTATCCCTCCTAGCCAGACACTCAGAATGTGATGCTGGGAGTTCAGGCAGGCTGACATTTTTTGGGGATGACAGAGCAGCTTCCTGTGCTGCAAAATGCTGTCAGGGTGTGAGGGGAAACACATTGAATGTCTCATCTCAGAGCCAGGTCTGAGTTTCACATGCAGTACTTTAGGTTTGATACCCAGCAGATGTCAAATGATAATAAAAAGATCACTTTTAAAATCTGAGACTTTGCAAATTCGTATGAATAATGTAGATGTATTAAAGGAGCTTTTATAAATGTCCTGTTATGCAGTTTTTCAGTTCATTCTTTTTGTCATTGCAGCATAGAATTCATGCACTTAAGACCTGTTGGGTTTCTGTGGGTACAGCAACTTGATGAATTTCAATGTTATTCAATCTTACACATATCTTATTCAGTGTTATATATATCTTATTCAGTGTTATGTATATCTTATTCAGTCTTATATATATATTATTTAGTCATATATGATTGACTTTTATTCAATCTTATATATATAAAATAATAATCTTATTCAATCTTCTATATATTTTTATTATTTTTTTTTAAAGGACAGGTACTCTGTAGACTAAGTGTATCCCTTGAAAGTTCATATAATTCTTACTGGATACTGATAGTTTTCAGCGTGGTTTTAAATCTGTGCAAGATGTAAAGTTCATTGTATTCTTTTCTCTTCTTGAAAGGTCTACTAAGGATTCCTCCAGTTTCACAGTTGTACTGAACAATCTTCGTGTATTCCTGATATTTGACTGGTTGTTGCTGGTCCATGACTTTTTATATACTCCTGGAGATACCAAAAAGCGGGAAACCCCCCTTTCATCCCGGCAGAGAACTTTTGTCAGTGACACAACTGTGGTTCCCAAAACAGTGAAAAGTGGGGTTGTTACCAAACGTTCTTCACTGCCTGTGACTGCAGAAAAGCAGCTGGAAGTGAAGGTTAATGTGACAGGTAAACGTGCTCTTCTCTAGTGCTTTTGTAGGAGCTTTTCTTGTTAAAATCCATGTGCTGGTGGAAAACCAGATCCATTAAAGGAAATCAAGAAACCCGCTGCAAATGCTTTAAATAACTCCATGATATTGCCAGTTGTCCTGGTTATTATTTGTGGCTTTGTTTGGTTCAGGAACTGAGTTTGTGGTGGTTGAAGACATGTCTTGCTTCGATACCAACGCCATTATTTTGAAGGGGACAACTGTTCTCACCTACAAGCCCAAGTTGTTGGATCGTCCTTTCTCTGGCAGTTTGTTTGGCATTGAGGTGAGAACAAAGAAATTTGCTGTTGTCAGACATCTAAAATTAGAGGAGCTTGTGAAGATACATCACTATAAATATTTATACAACAGGAATAATACACAAATTATTTTTGAAGTTTGTTAGTTCCTCATCAAATGCTCCCCATTTTATAGAGTTTTGTATTGTTTCTCTTAAGACATTAAAACACTTGACTGTAGCCCCAAAATATTGCTAGTTCTTGCCTGATCTGTTTGCTCAGTTAATAATTTTTCTTGAAATAATTTTCAATTTTTAGGTGTTCTCATGCAGGTTAGGAAATGAGCAAGAGACTGCACTGTCAATTATTGATCCAGTGCAGATTCATATGGAACTTGTTGGGAATTCTTCCTACCCAAGTGGTTCAGGACTGTTGGATGCTTTCAATAGTGAAGATTTTCCTCCTATCCTAGAGGTAATATTAAAGGCCTGAATAAAACTGTATGTGATAGAGAATACTAAAGTATGATCTAGTACAGATATTTTTATGCCCAAGGATTCAATAGAAGACTTACAAAGGCATAAGAAAAGAATAAGATAATTTTTTCCTGAAGTGAAAAAGGGAAAGAAACAAGCATGAAGAAAATGCTCTTAGTGGTAATGAATGAGGGAATTTTGGGATGTATTATAGAGATTAATAGTGGAGGAAAGAAATGGGCTGATAATGTAGACATGTGAGTTACTCATACCTGAAAGACAAATTTATCTTTCTGTTTCTAATTGTCAGAGCTTATTAGAGGGGAATTCTATTTAGAGACTTTTTTACCATTATACTAAAGTAAAAACATTTTTCCCTTGAGATGTGCTTTTAACACTTTTGGTTGTTGGTAAATATGTTTGCCAGTTTTATTATTGGAGCTTCCAAACAGTGTGATCATCTGCTTTTAACACTAAATTTTGTCCTCCTATGGGAAAAGCTTTATTAATATCCGAAGTACGCAAGAAAAAATATGTAGAAAAGGGTTTAAGTGACTCTTATATTTTAATTTTTCATTTAGATTCAGTTGCAGGCACTGGATATCAGACTGTCCTACAATGATGTTCAGCTCTTCTTGGCAATTGCAAAGTCAATTCCCCAGCAGACAAGTGCAGCTCTGCCTGACTCAACTGCTGCAAGTGCTGCTCATCCCTCCAGCTCAGCTCTGGGGACTGAGGCCTCCTCCACACATGAAAACAGGGATATATCCAAACGTGTGCTGGATCCTGTGCTTGGTATGTTTTTAACTGCTGGAGTGAAACCATTTTTTTATCTAAAGAAGGTTTCTACAAGGTCTAAACGCTTAACACAAAAGATGTGGGTATCTCCATGGTGTAAAACACTTGTTGATTATAAATATCTGATGATGGTACTATAAAAAAAGTAAAAGCAGTGCTGAATCACGTGCTTTTACTACAGTCACAATCTGAAACAAAACCCCGTTTTTCATGCAGATATATCTTGATTTTAGAAAGGAAACCAAGTAGATAGCTGTCAAGGATTTATGACTGGTTAACTGTTCCATTCCAGAGGTGCAGCTGGCTCGCCTCCAGGAGCTGGGATTCAGCCTGGAAGATTGTAGGAAAGCTCTTCTGATCTGCCAAGGTAACAGCAGATATTTAGTTGGCCTTGCAGATTGTCCATATTACCTTTATTGCAATTAAGTAAAAACTTTCAGACTGTCAGGTAGCTGATGCACAGGCAGTATTTACTTCTTTAGATTTTTTTTACTTTGACTCTGTGTTGGAATAATCTTAAACATTCATTTCCCTGTTCTGCTGCTCTGTAGCACCCACCCCCCAAAGATTGTCCTTGCCTTTTTTGGGGTGTTATATGTGGGATGTTTGGGTGTATTTTTGTTTGGGGGTTTGGGTTATGTGCAGGTTTATTCTTTTTCATGGTGTCCCTGCTTCTTACCATTATCCATCTCTTCCTCTTCAGAGCACATGCTTTCATCTCTCCCTTTTTGAACCATATATTCCCAATTTCTCCATGCAATATATGAAAAGGTGAAGCTTTTACAGAAGTGATAGTTTTTCTTTAGCACTGTCATGCCTCCCAACTTATTTAGAGGCATTCCTAGCACTAATATAGATTTTTATTATGTTGCCACTTGATTTGCAAACTTCAAAACACATTTCTCACTCTTAAAAAATTCCAATGTGTGTATAATCTCATATTTGTGCTATTAAATAGAACACATTTAAGGGACTGTTGGTGACTTGCCATAAGAAGAGAATAGTTTGCTTTCACATGCTTTTTACTAAATACCTTGAGGAAGTAGATGGTGATTGATTGGTTGTTTGCTTTTATCTAAGGTGACTTGAAAAAAGCAGCGAGTTGGTTGTTTAAGAATGCTGAACCTTTGAAATCAGTTTCCCAGACCTCTTCTGCTCGAGACAGCCAGGGGATTGTGCCTTTCCAGTTCATCTCTGGAGTGGAGATAAAGGCAGAGAGTGTGTGCATTTGCTTTATTGATGACTGCATGGACTGTGACGTGCCCCTGGCTGAGTTAACCTTCTCACGTGAGTGTCTGCTTTGGCCTTGCACAAAATGACTGTCAGTGGCTGCTTTCAGCTCTGGTTTCTCAGGACTTGTGGAATTTTAACTGACAGTGTTTTGGTGGTGGGGTTTGTGTGGAGTTTTGGGGGGGTCTTTTTTGGTTTTGTTTGGTTTATGTTTTTGTTTCTAAGATCACAGTCCTTGTAGGGTTTAAGACTCTGGTTTCCCCTTTATACATCCCAAAACTACTGGAATGTGTGCTGAGCAGAACCCTGGGGAGGCTCCATGTTGTAAGGCGTGGCTGTCTGTAAATGTTATTTGAAGAGTATTGTGATAGGCTTTTTGTACCATTTCAGTTTAAAAGACAAGACAAAACCTTCCATTGCTTACTTAAGAGTTTATAAAATTGGGGAACTTGATTGTTTTGCATTAGTATAACATTCACTTTTTCCCCCCCCCCCAGGTTTGAATTTTCTCCAACATTTGCGAACCAGCCCTGAAGGTTACGCTCATTTCACCCTCTCTGGAGATTATTACAATCGAGAGCTCTCAGGTGAAATATCTGGGGAGTTGTTGTTTTCTTATTTATGTTTAGGAAGCTGCCTTTCCTACTACAGGAGCCTGAAATTCCCCTGACAGGAAATGCTTGTAAGGGAATGGGAAAAGTTGGCTTTTGTGTCTGTGTGTGTGTGTGAGAACATGTAATCATAGACAAGATACCCTGACTTGAGATCAGATGGAGGGATGTGGAAAGTTGAGATTTTGCTGATCTGAAAATAGCACTGAAGTTTTCAAATGTAATTGCATAAAAAGGTTATCCAGGAACATGACAGTTATGTAACTAGGGGTGTCTGTATTCACATTTTCAGTTTTTTAGTTTGTTACGTATTTCAGGAAGGAAAAGCACATGAGGGCAGGTGATTAGACTGAAGTCAATGGAATTAACACAAGACCATTAGAATTTATATTTTAGATAAGAAAAACAAGTTAGGCCTCAATCCAGGTCAGACACTGACAAAAGAAATAATCTATAGTTGTGTGTTTTTTCTGAATCGAAGAACTACATTTTCTGATATGTAATTGGTGACAACCACCTCAGGAATTATCTGCCAATAACAATACAGGTTTTTTTGTTTTTAAAAATACATAGAGGGGGATTTTTTTAATAGCTTTTAGACCTTTGTCTTATGTGATACTGAATAATAGACCAACTTATGCATAATTGTATGAAAATAATTTTCAAAAATATTTCAGAGGGCTTAGTTGCAGCTGACTTAAATAAGAAGCAGTAATTGCCTTCTAGTGCTTTAATTGGAATTAAGATATTTCTGCAAGACCTTACATACAGTGTACATAGTATACATGGTATGCAGTGTGTACATACAGGATACACAGTTCAAATGGAGGAGCTGGAGCAACTTTATATTAGGTAGCAAATTAAATACAGTTTATCTTGAACTGTAAAGATTAAAAGTAAAGGATTAAATACTGAAATATGTAAGCAGCATTCCAGTGTGGCCTTCCCACGGGCAGCAGAGGTGACTTTGTGTTTGTTCCCAGGCTGGGAGCCCTTCATTGAGCCGTGGCCCTGCTCGGTGTCTTGGCAACAACAGGCCTCGAGCCGCCTCCACCCCTCCCGCCTGAAGCTGGAAGTGAAGGCCAGACCACGCCTGGATATAAACATCACCTCTGTCCTCATAGGTACGTGGGAATATTCCCTGGGAGCATCCCTGTGCAGCCTGACTGTCACTCCTGAACAGGACAGACAGCTCTGACCGAGCCCTGCTGGTGTCCCTTGGAGGGGGGGGAGTTGGGCAAGTCCCCACGTCCCTTCCGTGGTGTTTTACACAGGTGTGTGTTTGGGCAGGCACTGTGAAAGTGTAAAGACATGAGCTGCATGTTTTAGAGGTTAGCAGGAATTCTTTCTCTGCTCATATGAATTCTATCAAATTCATATGTTATTTGAAATTTATTTTTGATCAGAACCAGGCTTTCATCTAAAGCTTTCCATGCTGTACAGTGCTTAAAAATATTTTGGGAAGCTCGTCATTTTTCAGTATGTTGACAGGTGTAGTGGGGAGCTACTCTTTTCAGTTCTGCAGTCTCTGAACACCTGAGCTTCAATTTCCACCTTCGGAAATAAAAATACTTTGTTCATCATTAACTCAGATTTCACGTGAGCTTCTGTGTTGCTGGGCTATGATTTTGTGCATTTCCCAGGAATATTGTTGCTCATTCTGAATAATTTGGTGAGCACAATAAAGAAATGGCAACAGCTGAGTTTGCAGATGGAACAGAAAAGCCTTCCTTGGTCCTTTCTCCCAGAAGACCTGTGGGGTTGGCAGAAAGAGGCGAGCCAAGGTAGCAGGAAAAGCAAATCAGTGATTCCTAAGAGTTCCAATGATGCTTTTAAATACCAGTTATAACAAGTAGTAAGACTGGTTTGTGATTAATACTGTGCTAAAGGACTCGATTAGTGTCTTGATATTTATGCAGGAATGTGCCTGTACTTCTTAAAAACAGAAGAACCAAATCCCTAGGAAGTGCTTCTAACATGGAAATATTTACGGTTAATTGCCTCCACAAGGAGAGCTCTTAGATTGCCTTAGGAGCGTCTTAAGAACATGGAATTCCACTTAAATTTTTTTTTTTTAAAATAAAATCTTTATTATTTGTTTTTGAAGATAGTACTGTGATTTTATGAGCTGTTGTTTGTCTTTGACTCATATAAGTGTTTCACAGAAAAAAAACAGTGAGATAAAACCACTGCCATTAAAGTGGAGTAACTTGAGTGTGATGAATTTAACACACTTTTCAATGATTTTGTTTACTGCCACCTTGGAGACATTGGCTGTCTGTGCTTACATTCCTCTAGAGCAATACACATGTACCAAACAGTCATGGATGGAAGATTACTGTAAACAGGACAAAGAAGTGAATGTAATCAGCTCAGAAGACTGGATGGGCTCTTCGGTGGATCCCCCATGTTTTGGGCAGAGTATGTTGCTCATTAATCACACTTTATTTGAAACAGTCCTGACACACACGGTCATCTGTCTAATGTATTACAAACAGAAGTACTTGGGCTTCACAGCACACAGTGATTTGTTAGAGATGTTTGGCAAAAAAAAAAAAAAAAAAAGACAAAAAAACTGTGTTCTGTTCAGTTGTGCTCAACTCTTTAAAAACAAAAACCATTCTGGCTGCTTAGCTTTGAGTGAGAGCTTTGCACTGCTCGTTCTGCTTCCTTTTTTTGTCAGTTAATGAGTGACTTTCTCATCAAAGATTAAATCAAGAGTATTGACTTTAGGGCATGTGCAGTTCAGAGGGACTCTTTTTCTTTCTGAACGCCCTAGTCCTGTATAATTGAGTTTCCTGGGAAAAATCTTGTTTTATTTGTGAAACTCTTAGTAGGTGACAGGTCTTTTTAGCTTCGCTTCTCCCAGAATTATTTCTGGAAGAAATTTTATCAATTCAAATACCAACTCAGTGTAAGCCAAGGGATAGAGACTTATAATTGCATGATGCTAACTGTATCTTCCCCAATGCATGATGGGGAAGATCTACCGGTATTTATGTGTTTTTTCTTACCTGCTAACTTTGTCTTTCCTGTCTGCCAGGCCTTCCTCTTGTGTACCTTAGAACTAGGAGTACAGCCAGTTTGACTAACCTAGAGCATCAGATCTATGCTAGAGGTACTGTACAGAGAGAGACCAAAAAAAAAGGTGGTTTTCTTCTTTGGAAGGCTCTTGTACAATAAATACTGTGCTGTATGTGTGACTTGCTGGCCTCTATATTTAAAAATAATCAAACCTCGAAAAACCTCAAGCTAAAGAACATAACAGCTACTTTGGTTTTAAGCTGCTTAACTTAATATTTTATCCTGGGTTTATCTGTTAATTCCTCTCTGGAACCTTAAGGAAAGAAGGGAGAAGTATAACTAACCCTATGAATTACATGAATTATTGGCTATTCAATGTCCCTTTTCTAGAGAGACAGTACAGTGTAATTAAAAATAGCATAATAATATCACAGTATTTTATTTGTATTCTAAAAATATCCAACATTATGTTCAATGTGCCTACTTATGCCTAAATGAGCATATTTAGCTACTTAAAACTTTCAGATGCCTTCAAAAAGAACAGTCTGTTTTCAGTAAGCTTTAGGATATAAGGCATTCCTACCAAATATCTTGTTAATTTGTTTGGGTTATACTTGACTTTACAGTCTTGGGGCAAAACCATACAGTTTAAAGTAACATTTTTTTTTAATTTTTGACATTATGGAAGACAAAACAGCACACTTGATAAATATGTAGCCCTGTAGAAAAGTTGCTGAGGGGGAGGACACAACGTTTTCTAGAAATCTGTATTTGTGGCCTGTTCAGGTGCCCCTCAGAAATATTTTCTCTGAGTTTAAAAAAAAAAACCAAACTCAAAATGGAAAATGCTAGAAGGGCTTATTTTTCTAAAGTATTTTTCCAAAAATCAAACAAACAGCAAAACTTGTATTATTCATTGGTTGGCTTTTAGTGGGTGTTGCAGCTAAATTACTAAATTAATTATGAAAAAACCCTCCTTGTAATGGTAGTCTTTTTTTTTTTCAGGCAGTAGTCTCAAAATGCAACTTTTACATAATGTTTTCCTTTGAAAATCAGACCGTAGTCCCAAAAATTCTTTTTTAAAAGTCTCAAAAGATAAACTGGCAATCGATTAAACAACAGAGTGAAAGTTCATTTGGCTTCTCATCTGTAATTTTGCAGAACCTGGACTAGCCAAAAAATTATATAAAGTGAATCTCAAAACTAAAAAGATTTATTTGCAGTTGGCAATAATCAGAGTTTTCATTTTCAAGGATTTAATCTTCTTGCCATTTAATTGGAAAGAACTTTCCCCGTGAGTTTTAGATCAGATTTAAGTCTCTACTGATGATGTG
This sequence comes from Corapipo altera, assembly GCF_003945725.1. Lineage (NCBI taxonomy): Eukaryota > Metazoa > Chordata > Aves > Passeriformes > Pipridae > Corapipo > Corapipo altera. Next base: position 4,498,536 of record NW_020884926.1, read on the forward strand.
GGGGTTTATAGGCATTTGTTGTTATTGACTTGGAAGAAAGTTTTATGTGATTATTAGTAACTCCTTCAAAACCTTCCCTGTCCTCCTCACCTTCCCCCTTCTTGCCCCTGTAAACCTGTGCTGAAGCTTTTGGAACAACTGCAGATCAGTTCTGGGGAATAGATTTCATTTCTGTCGTAACTTTTCTTTAAGCAGCTGATTTATTGTCTGCACCTTCCTCCCACTTCTCTCATACCAGAAGATGTGGGTATTTAGGTAGCAGCCATTTATCTTCCTTTTTAAGTAAGTTACTGGACTTTGACAGGGGTTTTTCTCTGTCCAAACACAGTAAGTATTTTCACAGACTTGATGCACTGCAGTGTGGAAGATGAGAGTAACACTTGTGTGCTGGTTAGAAATCCATGCTTGGAAAAATTCAACTATGGGAGGTGAAGTATCTTCTGGGATTTCGCTGTCCAGTTTTTTAACAAAACCAGGTTGCCTCTGGTTGCACTCAAATTATTTTACATACTTTGTTCTAGTAGGTTTTATCCTGTATAGGAAAATATTTCTACTTATTCAGTCTTTGAGGATAAAAGTCCCATTCAAAGGGGGTACTGGCTAATTCTGTATTTATCACCTTAAATACAGTATAGATCTTAATTGTAATTGAATGTGTGTTTAGTACTTCATGAACATTTGGATGTACATAAAAAGTTCCTGATTATGCTTGGGGTTTTAGTTAGATTTTCTACACATTAGGTCTAACTGGAGGCAGAGTATTTTATAAGACTTGATATGAAGAAAAAAAAGAACAGGTTAGATCAAGCTTAGTTACCAGGGGGGTTGATGTAGGGGAAGACTTTCTGTTTGTTTTATCCCACTTCTGTAACAGTTACTAATTTAAAAAATTTCGTAGACAATCTGATATCCTGTTTCTTCCATCAGTTTTTCTTTAGTTAGTGCAGGTTTTGGTTCTCCAACCATTGTGTCTCATCCCACACTAACATCTCACAAATGCTTCTCCTGGCCATTCAGACAAGTGTGGGCTGTGTTTTGTAGGTGAAATGAAGACTCCAAAGCGCAGGCAGCCCTTTGTGCCCTTTGCTCTGAGGAATCACACTGGATGCACTCTGTGGTTTGCCACCCTGACCACAACCCCCACCCGGTAAGGACCTGTTGGGGCATCACTTCAAACAGATTTGTCTGGTTTCACTTCCCCGTCAGCCAAACCCTGTTGTTTGCAGTGCTTTTGTTCTGCAGAGACACATAGGCAAGTCCCAATTTTAGTTGAGCCTCTTCCCTGACACTGAGATAGTTTTACTACTTTAAAAAAAAATTTAATTTCTTTTTTTCAAGAGGCCCAACAGAACATGAAAACCAGTCAGATCCATTCATGATGTGAATGTGTCCACTGAGGACTGAGGCAGAGTAAAAAGCACTTGTCACTTGAAGTAGTCAGTTTGTAAAATGCTGTGATTCTCTTCCCAGGGCTGCTCTGTCTCACAGTGGGAGCCCAGGTGTTGTTCCTGAGGAAAATGGGACGTTGCTGGATGATGCCCATAATGTCAGTGAGTGGCAAGAAGTTATCACTGGGGAAGAGATTCCATTTGAGTTCGAAGCCAGAGGGAAACTCAGACACAGGTGAAGTTTTACACATTTATATATGGAACATGTGGGATCATAGTTGTGAGGGCACCAGCAGGTGTTACATTAAAAGTAGATTTTTTTTAAAAAAATCTCCTCTTAATATTTAGTTCTTATTTTTAAAGCTTTTCTACAGAGTGAAATGATCAGTTCTCTAATAAGCAGCCTCTATTGCTATTAGTGGCAGCTGTTCCTAGATGTAATTTGGATTATTATGAGCTTTTAGAAAGACTTGGGACCCTCAATTGCAAATCAGTGTCCTTTATTCTAAAGGACTGGAGCAGAGGGTGGTATTGGTTGTTGAATGTATTATCATAGATAAGAACTTGTTGACAAATACATAGCACACTTCTGGTTTTCCTTATATGACATAGTTGTACTTCTGTGTGTTCATTAGGGAAGGTAGAACAATTAGACAGAATTAGTCTGTCTTTATCTATGAAACAGAAAAACTCCTGAGACTTTTTAATGCTTCAGTGAGATTCTTCTCTCAGAATCCATTGGTTTGAAGTATTTGGTGTTTACACTGTATAATAATGCTTAATTGTAAATTATCTTGGTCTGGCCTGGTAGGCACACACATGATCTGAGGATTCACCAGTTGCAAGTGAGAGTCAATGGCTGGGAAGAAGTGAGCCCAGTGTCTGTGGACAAAGTTGGAACGTTTTTCCGATATGCTGCACCAGATAAGAACTCCTCCTCCTCCACTGTAAGTTCTGATTTTGAGGGTTTTAGGAAAATGTATAATTTAAGAGTAATGATGGCTGCAAGATTTTGACCTAAAAGCAGCTGCTGTGTGAGATTGACCTCTTTCCATTTAGCTTGCATTGGGAGAGTTTGGAGATGCTGGGTTCTAATTAGCAATTTAATGTGTAACAAAGCCCCAGACAGAGCAGTCAGCAGTTAGTCTGTGCTTGGCAGTCAGAGCTCCCAGGGACAGAACTAACATACAGGGCCATGGACTCGTGGAGACTGAGCTTTAAATCAGCCCAGCATTTCAGCAACTATTTTTATTTCTTTTATTGCAGGAATGCTTTTCATGTATTTAATTTACTTAAAATAAACAAAACTGGCAATTTCCTGTAAGCCAAGGGATTGTTGAAATATGTGGCTGCTTAGACAAAATATACTTGTCATGAAGGGAAAATGTAGTTGTAATAATCAGGCTGGCATTTCTTGGAGGCTCAGTGATAAAAATGATTTTGTGGATTTCAGAACTAGCTAAGTTTTGAGAGTGGTTACAGGAGGTTGTTGAGCACTGGAGAAGTAGAAGTTGAGATCTTTTTGGTATAAAACAGAATTTTGACAAGAGCCAGTGCTCTCTTATTTGCATTGTTTCTGATATTTTCATGTTGAAGCATAAAAAGCATCATCTCTCTTTAACTTGAATATTGAAGGGAAAGGATGCAAATTGAGAATTGCTGTTTAGGAACATCTTTTGGGAAATTCTACTTTACAATAAACCCTTCTTCAGCTTCATTTCTCTTTTAAAGCTGTGTCACAAACAGGCTTTGCTAATCTAGTTCTGACATGATTCCAAGCTGTACTGAAGATCAGAAGCACAGTGATGAAAGTTTATTCTTCTCTAGTAAGGTTCTATATTACAGCTGAAATCAATGTCTTTGAAGTTGAACAACTTTAACTTTCTTGTTTACTTTCCTCTCAGCTTGGAAGCCCAATAAGTAGAACAAATATAATACATCCACAAGTCTACGTGAGTATATATTTTCATTTTTTGAGAGCTACTTAAATAAGATCAAAGAATTCTACAAGTGAACTGGCTTTTCCATCCTTGTAGAACCTTTTCAATAGAAACCAAAGCCAAGCAAACAAAATGGACTTTCAAATCAGAACAAATATTTATGATTTACCATTCCTCGCTAGTGTAAACGTTTGAAGAATGGGTCTTAAATTCCAATATGTGAATTCTAGCACGTAAATGCTTGAATATGAATTGTTTTTTTTCAGGACTGAAGTGGCAATGACTTCATGTAATGTAGGAGGGAAAACACCACAGTAGAAGGGTGAAGAAAATGTGGATATTTTAAGAAAGCTTTATATTATTTTCTAGTTTAGACAGAGGGAGTAAGTGACTGTTAAATATATAAGGCTTGGAATTCAAACTCCATGGATTTATAAAATAATGTAATAATGAGGTGATGTGTAGTCTTTTAGGATCTGTATTACTCTTAGTTGAACTTCTATTGTTTTGAAAAAGATAGTGGAGTTAGTGGTATGTAGAATTGCTTTCTCATAGTTAATTTTACTGTGTTTTGAGGGAGAGGTACAGGATTATAAGGGATTATTATTACGAAACTATATAGACCTGAGGAGTTGCCCGTAGTTGGACTCAGTTTTTCTCCAGCAGTTACTGCTTCCACATTGAGGTGCCCCTCTTCTAGATATATTCATTACCTGAGCTTTTTAATGCTTTTAAATATCTTCCAGTTTTCTTCATTGCCTCCAGTTCGTGTGGTGTTTGAAGTCACCATGGAGGGCGGTGCCCGGAAGGTGATAACGGTGCGCTCGGCCTTGATGGTGAAGAACAAGCTGGAAACTCCAATGGAACTGAGATTGGACAGTCCTTCTGCCCCTGACAGTAAGTGCTGTGAATTCCTGGGCCCTAAATTCCTGTAGTATTCCATACATACTGTGGGAAGTGTAGCTTTCTCCCCAAGAGGATTGGCCACTGTCCGTGATGGTTCACAGCAAAATAGACTTCCCTGGAGAGAAAATGGGTGTTGTTAAGAAGAAAATAATCAACAAGGTGAGCTAGAGGATCCATTAGGATTTTTCCTCATCAGGGAAAGCTGAGACTCTGTAAATACTGCATCTTATATATATTTCTGTGTGTAGCAATGTTATCTCTTTTAACAACATTCTAGAAAGTTTTGCCTGCAAAGGTGTAGTGCAGAAATGTCGTGCTATGTTGACAATGTACCCAGAATGTATAAGGAATGAGGTTTTTTTGAAATAAACATTTTCACTAAAGCATCCAAGAAAAAAGGATTTAAATTCCAGCAAGTTTTTGGGCTGTTTCACCTAAATTTGTCTGCTGCCAGATTGTTAATAGAGCTGAAAATAACAGGTTGAAATGTACATAAAGTAGGAAGTGATTTATATTAAAGTAAAATGTGTTGCTTCAAGAATTTGAGATGCGCTACTTCAAAATTTTATGGTTTTCAGTAAAGGGACCTGTCTTGATATGTGTGTGTTCTTCTCTGCCTGCAGAACCTGTGGTCCTTCCAGCAGTTATGCCAGGAGATTCCTTTGCCATTCCATTACATCTGACATCCTGGCGTTTGCAGGCCAGGCCCAAAGGAATGGGAGTCTTTTTCTGTAAGGCCCCAATTCACTGGACTAATGTTCAGAAGACAACAGAGGTGTGCAGCAGCAAGAGGGAGTGTCACTCCATGGAGTCTGAAAACAGCAGGTTTTTCAGGTAATTAAGACCTAATTCTTTTTCTGTAAGGTCTGTTATCTTCTTCTGAACTAATTACCAGGAAAGAAAATGCTTAGAGGTGAAAGCTGCTGCAGTTTAATGGGATGTTCTGTTTGGTGTGTTAAGAGGTTAGAAAGCAGTGAAGTGTAACTGGTGCATTTCTGCAGGGCTCCTTGAAGCCCCTCTGAGAATACGAAGCACAGTGTTAATATTTATGGTAAAAAATAAACGATTAGAAAGTAGAATGTAGACTTAAATTAACTGCTCTGTCTCACTGAGGATAACAAGTGCTTTGCCAAAGGAGTGTCCACAAATACTCATTCTTTATCTTCAATGTCCTGTGCTCTGTTCTGAGTCCAAAAATGTTGCTGCATAGTAAGGACTTGATGGAATTTTGTGGTTTTCTGATAATGGTTGATTTAGGGTTGCTCTGTATTTAGGAAATACTAGAATAGAGATTATGGAAGCTGCTCAGGAAATGACCTTTGCACACCATGTGGTTACTTCTGTGTGTCAGCTCCATAGTTCATTTCTTAATATGCTGCTTTTGAACATATCACAGGGAGGGAAATGCACAAATTATTTAAAATGAGGATTTACTTAGTCAATTTTTTCTTAACTAATGGAAAACTGAAGTGTCAAGTGGTCAGAGGAAGGATGTATCTACTGGGAAGAAGGACACAGTCAGCATTTATTTTTCAGAAAATGATTATAATTTACTTTAATAATTAAAATCTCTTAGTAATAGTTAAAAACATATTTTTGCAAGTCTATGGAAGCTGCTTTTATAGTTGGTAACCTGTAAAAGCCATTTTCTGTTACATCTCTGAACAGACCAGATTTTCCTGAGTGACTAAATTAAGTCTTTGATTGAAATCAGGGAACTCCTGTTGTCTTAATGTTAGGCATAAATACAAAATACCTTATGGTCAAACAACAAAGTGATTAGGTGAAGAACAACTCTAAATGCTGTTTTTCTTATCAATTCTGAAGTTGGAGCATGTTAGAGGATTTAGTGCAATAGGATTCAATTGCCTGTCAGACTCATTGACTCCTCCTGTGTCTGCCTTCCCAGGTTTTGTGTGGCCATAAAGAAGGAGAATTACCCTGATTACATGCCTTCCAGCATATTCTCTGACAGTGCTAAGCAGATTTTCAGGCAGCCTGGGCACACTATTTATCTCCTGCCAACGGTGGTGATCTGCAACCTGCTCCCTTGTGAGCTGGAGTTCTACGTGAAGGGTTTGCCCATCAGTGGAACCCTGAAACCTGGCAAAGAGGTGGCCTTGCACACTGCTGACACATCCCAGAACATTGAGCTGGGTAAGGTTCTTGTCCAGGTACCATTCTCTGACCCTCAGTGTACCTCAAAGGAACCTTTATCTAAAAGGAACTATGGTGCAGAATAGAAAAAATTTAAAAATGGACAGCATTTATGTGATTATTTCATTGGCTTGCAGGGCTTTTTATATTTAATAACCAAGTGCACACATTTAAAAAAAAAAAGTACTGATTTACCATCATTCCCCCAAATCTGTCAGCTGTCTTAGTCTGTTCCTTGTTCAGCTCTTTTCTTGTTTTCCTGGGAGTGGAAACAGAAACTGGAGAGATCAGTGATAAAGAAGGGAAATAAATAAGTTCCCAATGTTTTGGGTGGTTTTGCTGGTTTTTTTCCTAACAGAAAAAGTTGGTGTTGAAAATATGTACAGAATTATTCAACACTGGCTGGAGTTGTGATGCCTAAAGCATAACTAGCCCTAAGCAGGCTTCCTTACAGAACTTTTTTTGTTGTTTGTCACCTAAATTGTGGCATTTCTTCCTGAGGTCAGAGTTTACTATGCTGGGCAGATTTTAAAGTTAGTGTGGGTATGAGCTACATGAAATATTCAGAAAGATCAAATCCCATGAAACACCAACCTCAACACTTACCAGGAACCAGTGTTTCTGTGTGGGTGATGTCAGGTTTGGTTTGGTTTGGCTTTGTTTTCACAGGGGTATTGCTAGAAAACTTCCCAGTCTGCAAAGAGCTGTTGATTCCTCCTGGGACACAGAACTACATGGTGAGGATGCGACTGTACGACGTCAACAAAAGGCTGCTCAACTTGACCATCAGGATTGTCTGTCGTGCTGAGGGTTCCCTAAAAATACTCATTTCAGCACCATATTGGTTAATCAACAAAACTGGTGAGTTTTGCTGTGGTCATGAACTGGGAAATAAAGATGTCCTGCAGTCTTCTGATTTGCTTTCTGGCCAAATAGAGCTTCTAAACGCTACTCAAGAGGAATTAAAGTTGCAGGAATTAATTATTTTAGTAGTGCCAGCAGCTATTGTTTGAGGAGTGTTACAGGTAACTTACACATTTGAGTTGCTACATTACAGATTTTCAAACAAATAAATCAGCATAGATTATATCACTGTTAAAATGTGGGGTTTCAAAGACTGAAATGCTTTGAGAAAGCAGTGGATCTGACTTTGAGTCTGTGTTAACTTCCACTGGCACTTTCAGACCCCATGACCTGCAGCTGTTTTAAGCAGGTTAAATGAAGAACTAGGAGGATACAGGCAGATTAATGGATAATCCTACAACCAAAATATTTTAGGCTGTTCCTTAATTTGAAGTAGTTTCCACCATTCTCATTTTAATTTGTTCACAAGTGACTTGTACTTTAACACTCTTTTTGTGTGTGTGTGTGTTTAACTTAAAGGATTACCACTGATCTTCAGACAAGATAATGCAAAAACAGATGCTGCTGGGCAGTTTGAAGAGCATGAGCTTGCTAGAAGCCTCAGCCCTCTGCTGTTCTGTTATGCTGATAAAGAACAGCCAAACTTGTAAGTAAGAAGAGCAATCAGGAGGAACTTTACAAAGATGAAAGTAATTCACAGATTGGGTGCTGATACATCAACATGAGGATCATGTAGGAAAAGCCCTTCCCTGTTAAGATGACCTGTTATTAAGTTTTTAATACAGAAATGAGCACATTGGATCTTTAGACATTTCCTGATGAAAATTCCTTGGTTGGCTCATTCTGTTGTGTCAGAATTTATTGGAAATTTTAATTTTTTTTTCTTTCAAGGATAAAATAGACTCCAATGTTGTTGTGATTAATCAGCCTGAAAATTGCCAAGCCCTTTACATGACACGGCCACTGAATCCTGACCAATGTGATGAAAGAGCTTATGGCAGAAATGCAGAATGAACCACACAATAAGAGATTTATCATGAATTTTAAGGCTATTATGTCCAGACACAGGTGTTCTTTTTGCATCTTGGGCATGTGTTTGATCACCAGAATCATTTTGTTATCTGATCCTTCATTTAAAGGAGTAAATCTTTGTGGTTTTTTCTTACCCTTAGCTGTACAATGAGGGTGGGAAGAGGAATCCATCCTGAAGGCATGCCTGGCTGGTGCCAGGGATTCTCCCTGGATGGGGGCAGTGGTGTCAGAGCCCTCAAGGTGATCCAACATGGAAACAGGCCAGGCCTCATCTATAACATTGGTAGGTGGTGACAGGAATATTGGAAGAATCCAGAATCCTGTATAACTCTTGGTGAGACGAGATGTCAGTGGCACCAGAAACAGAACAATTGCAGCAGAGAAAGATATGTTGTTAAAGGTTTTTGAGAGAATTTTCCAGAGAAAATTATTAAAAAAGGAAATAGTATTCTAAGTATTTTTATTTCTTTATTTTAATTTTATTAGCTTAAAATCAGTTTTCCGTTATTTTTTACATTTCAAAACTGAGTGTTAATAATGCATTTACAAACTCTGCTGCCTGTTTCTCTGTCTTTATTCCCCCTGTGTGTTAATTCCAAGTACATCTGAAATCCCTTCATGTTACTCTCATTATTTTGAGTGTCTGTGCACTGTAACTGTTCAGCCATGTGCTGCTTCTGTGGGTTTTGCTTTGTACAGGCTGATGTGCAGGAGTGCAGCTTCTGGTGTACAGAAAGCACAATTTCTCCAGAAGGTTTTAGTTTTTAATTAAATGAGAGTTTGGAAGTTACTTCACAATTATTTTTGAGGAATTTTTTATATGTTTAAAACTGAAATAATTACTTGCATTGATGTGATTGGAAATAGTTTTGGGGCTTTTTATCTTCAGTGGTTATGATCTCTACATTGTATTTGAGAAACAGAGGGTGACAGATGATCTAAAATTACATTTATTGTTTAATGTGTCAAAACATGGCAGTGGTGTGGCACAAACAGTGCATCTCAGGAACCCAAGAACTTGTGCTCCGTGAAATATATTGTATTTTATTTCTTTTCTTTTTAAATAATAGCTTTATTTTACCTTGGTTTTATTAGGTATTGATGTCAAAAAAGGCAGAGGCCGTTACATTGACACCTGCATGGTCACCTTTGCTCCCCGTTACCTGCTGGACAATAAATCCAGCTACAAACTGGCCTTTGTCCAGCGGGAATTCGCCAGAGGGCGGGTAAGAAGATGCCTGGGGGTTATTTTCAGTACAGTTCTGTAGTTAATCATAAAAAAGAACAAATGTTGTTCTTGAAAATATTGTTGGTTGGTTATGGGGATCCTTCTCATTATTCCTGACAGAATAATTGCTGTGTTGGTATTTGGGAGGTCTGTAGATTAATACTAAGGTGTCAGTACCAGGAGTATTTACCCATTTTTTCCTGATTTCTGTCCTAGGGAGCATCTAATCCTGATGGATACATCTCCACCCTCCCTGGCTCCAGCGTCGTGTTCCACTGGCCACGGAACGATTATGATCAGCTGTTGTGTGTCAGGCTCATGGATGTCCCAAACTGCATTTGGTCTGGGGGCTTTGAGGTCAACAAGAACAACTCATTCCACATCAACATGAGGTAGCTATTCTATAAAAATCTTCTGTGATGTGCCTCTGGTCTTTGATGGAGGCAGATGTTTAATCCTCGTTCCACATCAGCGTGGGGTGGCTGTGATCTGTAAATCTTCTGCAGAGTGCTTCTGGGTTTTGATAGAAGCAGCTCTTTCATGCTTAGGACTGCAGGTAATGCAACCTGTGTTGCACTTTGCTCTTTTTCAGGGACTCCTTGGGAAAATGTTACTTTTTGAGAGTAGAGATTACCCTGCAAGGAGCCACGTACCGCATCGCCTTCAGCGACACCGACCAGCTCCCGCCGCCCTTCCGCATCGACAACTTCTCCAAGGTAAAAGAACAAAAAAACCACATTTTTTCCCCTCTATTTTTAAGGAAAAGTAGTCCTTTATATCTGTTAAAAGAGAGAGATGAGTAGCTTCTGTAATGAAATAAAATTAAAAGTTTGTGCAGCAAGAGGTCTTCGTAATAATTGTGTTTTTCTGAAGTTCTAGTGAAAATTGGAAGCACTTAATTACATCTTGTTCAAATAATAGTGCTAATGTTGTGGCTTTCCTGAGTGCCTTATAAGTTTTGCAAGGAAGAGCATTGTTACTGAAGAGAAATTGTTCTGGGGTGGTAATTTGAAATCTGTTCTAGTCTCCTAATTTAGACTAGGAGGATTTGAGATGCTGCCATGGAACTGAAGACATTGTGAACCACAAATGACAGATAAAAGCAAAGATGACATTTCTCATCCCTTTAAGACTGTTTTTAATTGAGACCTGAATGGAAGAATTTGCATATGAAAAAGATGGGGGGGGGGAAGAAGTGCTCTTTTTCAGCTCCTGTGATCAACTCGTGGCAAATGAGCAAATGGCAGGAAAAAATCTGCCTGATGAACAATTCCTGTGGGAAACAAACTCCTCTTTCCCACCTGTTACAGGTCCCAATTGTGTTTAACCAACATGGGGTGGTGGAGCCCAGGCTCTCCACTGAAGTGAAGCCCATGACCTCCCTGGATTATGCCTGGGACGAGCCTGTCCTGCCCCCCTTTATCCTGCTGACAGTGAAGGGGGCAGGCTCCTCTGAGGTTGTCTGCTGCATGAACGACTTCCAAGACAGCAAGCAGCTTTACTATGAAAACTTCATCTATATTGCTGCTACATATACCTTCTCAGGGTAATTCTTTCTATCTTAGATGAAAATATTTTCAGTGTTCATGGTGTTCAGCAAGCTTTGCATTAATATTCTCTTAGTGGTTGCCATTCCAAAATTTTTCAAATGCAGCTAAACTTCTATCAGCCAGCAGAAGAAATGCCAAATTCAGAGCTGTCTGCCAGTCAGTAATCTGTGTATTTTACCTCATTTGCTCATAGTACCTTTGTTTTAGAGGTGCAGCCTGGCATTGTTTATTCTGTCACCCAGTAAGAAAGATTAAGGCTGTGGCATCTGCTGTGACCCCACTGTCTGATCTGGGAAGAGCAGGGATGGTTGGGGTCCTCTCTGGGGGCTTCATTTTTATTGGTGTCTAAAGGACACTTTACCACAGTTCCCACCTATTTACAACATGCCTGTGAAATGTAAACTTATGTAAAATAGCTTATATGCTACTGAAAACAACTCTGGGGGAGTTAAACAGCCTTTGTTGCTTTCCTCAGTATAAAGTAGAAAATTGTCTTTGGAGTTCATCTGTTTTGCCTGTGAAGTTCCTTGTTGCAGTGAGAAATCAAAGCCTCTTTTAAGAATGTACTCAAATTGACAACTTGCACTGGTAATTCCTAAGAAGAAGAGAAAGAAACCAAAATAAATTTATGTCTCATGGGCTGTATTGGAAGTGTCAACTTCCTTGATTCAGTTTTAGTACAGATCTAATTCAAACTACAGAAGAAGCAGCTACTCTGAATAATCATGATATTTTCTTGGTGTTCTAGTTTACAGGAGCCAAGTGTAAGACCAGTTGCTTCAAATAAGGATGTTGCAAATGCAGAGCTTGTCCTTGATGTTTCTCCAAAGACTCAAAGAGTTGTGCTGAAAAAGAAGGTACCAGACACATTTGATTTATTTTTTTAAATGCTGTTGCTCTGTGCTGAAGTAAAATCAAATGCTGAGAGTAGGACAACATAAAAAAAAAAGAGTTCTAACTTTTGAAGGGTGGAGACAGGCTCCAAAGTGACAGGTTATTTTGAATTGTGGTGGTGCTTCTGTGTAAGACTTTTATGGGGATAAAGATGGCAGAAAAGGGAATTGGAATAAAAGTAGTAAGGAATGTTGTAAATGCCTCCAAGACAACAGAGTGTGGTAATTGAATGTTGGATATTCTAATGAAGTTACGAGGTTTCATGGTAACCTAGGTCTTTTGTTTCTGGACCTCTTAAAAAATAGAAACTGTGTTTAAATATTGTTGAGATTAAAAAACACCTTGTAAATGCAGCTCTGCATCTAACTGCTAGTGTGTGATGCATATTCATTGAATATCAGAGTTCCATTAGAAGTCTTTATCCAAACTAGTTCCTAATTCCAATTCAGGCCTCTGAAGTTAAATATATACAAGTCACTCCAAGAATTATAATTCAAAGCCTCTGATAGCAAAACAGAACAAAACCACTTGCTCTGTACTGTGTTTAAATGTTGAGTTTTTATGCAACAGGAGCCAGGAAAGCGCTCCCAGCTTTGGAGAATGACAGAGACAGGAATGCTTTGCCATGAAGGTTCTTCAGTTCCTCACAACCCCCATAAACCCTCCCCTCGCTCCGAGGACTCCAGTATGATTTTGGATATCGCCGGCCTGGCAGCTGTCACAGACAACAGGTACTGCACATCCAGCTCCTCAGGAAACTGCTGGAGGTTCTAACTAAACACAGTTCATATGATATTCTCTGAATAAGGAAAGAAATTGTTCTGAAGGCATGTGGAAGAGCTGGATTTTACCCGGGTTTGTAAACAAACCTCACGATCAACCTGCGTGACTTGGAAATACCTTTCAAAAGGTGGCTAATGCATTTTTAGCAGGTTAAAAGAGCACTTCAGAGACTAGGAAAGTGAGCTGGAGCAAAATAAATGTTCACCATTAATGCATCTGCAGAGTAAACCCTCCTGAGCTCTGGTGCTTCCCTGCAGGTACGAGCCCCTGATGCTGAGGAGGCCCGACCGCCGGCGCAGCACGACCCAGACGTGGAGCTTTCGGGATGGGAAGCTGACCTGTGGGATTCATGGGCTTGTTGTCCAGGTCAGTACTGATCTTTTGTTTGTTGCTGATAGAAATGACAGTCATTTGGGTTTAATATTGAAGTAAACTAAAAGCTTTGAGGCCAGAGTTCAGGATACAGAGAAAAGCAGACTTGGGTAAACAGCTTGTGTTTTATATTCATATTTGAATATCCTTATTAGTTTAAAATAATTAAACATCTTGCACTGATAATTAGAAAAATAACTGACTTAGTACCATGATATTGCATTGATCATTTTGTGATCAAATTACTGCAGCTCAGTAAGTTACTACTTGAAGCAATCAAAAAAGCCCTGTGTTGCTGTTTTTAGGTGTTCACCCCATAAGGATTTACTCACCTGCAGATCCAGAGTTCATCTTTTAAAAAGCTTCCTGTCATTTTGGAAAACTTTTCAGGAAGGACTTTCCCGTGTCCATTGATGATGTGATAGCTTCAGTTTTAAATTAAGTGGGCATACTTAATTATCAATCTTGGCTGCTTCTTTTAGCTGCCAAACTGATTAAACATGAGTTACCAGAAGCTTTAATAATAGTAAGTAAAATGCTGCTGGACTGCTCTTCTTTAAGTTCTGAAGAGTGAAGAGAGCAAAGTAAAATACACTTTTAAATTAATGTATGTAAATAGTTATCTGAAGTTTTTACTTATCGATTATTGAAGTTTTTTCCTTACTCTTTTTTCTTTCTCCAGGCAAAGGGAGGAATGCTGGGTCTTCATGATGGAGCTGAAGTTGTTCTAGGTCCTGATACTTCCCTTGAACTTTTGGGGCCAGTTCCACCTGAACAGCAGTTCATAAACCAGAAGATGAGGCCTGGCTCAGGAGTCCTGGCTGTGAGAGTCATCCCAGATGGGCCAACAAGAGTTCTGCAGGTGACTTCATTCATTAACTAGAATGAAGTTCTGTTATTTGCTTGTACCTGCAATACTTTTTTCTTTATTACATCTTTAAATCCTTACAAAAAACTGCCTTTATAATGATACGAAGGGGGGGGGGGGAATATCATAAACCAAAAATAGCTTTCATTGTACCTCTTTTTTTAAAAAAAGATAATTTTATAAGGTAGGACAATGTAGCTGTTATTTACAGATAGGAAAGTGATAATTTGGTAATTGATTTGTTTTCAGATAACTGATTTTAACCAGCGTAGAAACGATCGTTTGTTCAGTGAAGGAGATGAACTTCCAGTTACAGAGCAAGATCTGCGCAAGCTGAAAAGCCCAGACACAGAGCAGGAGTTGGAAGTAAGATTTTATAACCAGTACCTGTCTCTTATTTATCATTTTCCTTTCCAGATTGTAGGGAGGGGGTGGTTGGTCATTAACTTCTCCCTGTGATGGTCAGTCTCTCTGGAGATAAGTCTGAAAAAGTAACTTCTTTGCAGAAGTGTGTATTCATTACCACATGTTTTTCATTGTTGGCTTGCTAGTGGTAGCTGTTTGTTGTTTTTTTTTTTCTCAGGTTCTTGTGAAACTTGAAGGTGGAATAGGATTGTCTTTAGTCAACAAAGTCCCTGAAGAGCTGGTGTTTGTAAGCCTCACAAGAATTAATGTCCACTACACACAGCTCTCGACAAGTCAGGTGCTAGAGCTCAGTGTGCATGACATACAGGTATTTTGAAACAAATTGATTTATTTATTTATTCACAGGTCTTCTTCAGTTTTTGTTGTCGCAATAGGTTTGAAAGATATTTAGAACTGTTTCTGAGATTTCTGTTCCTAAATATCATTCTTTTTTCTGTCTTGTCCACTGTGTAGGTGGACAATCAGCTTATTGGCACCACACGGCCTTTTATGCTTTTTCTGACTCCCAAGATGAGTGAGAACGAGCCCCTGGAGACTGGGCCTGCTGTACAAGTCAATGCCATGAAATTCCCCAGTAAAAATGCCCTGACTGATATATACAAGGTAAAACACAATGTTTTGTTTGTGCCAGGCAGGTATTGCTTTGCTTAAACGACCTTTCCTCTTCCTAAGTTTCACTTAATTCAATGATTCGTGAAATACACTTGGTTGAATTAATACTGAAGCTTTAAGGACACCATGTCCACGGTGTTTAAAGCTACAGTACAGTGATGAACATGATAATAAATAAGTTTAAAAATGTAACAAACAAAACAGCTGATTTCAGGGCTGGAAAACAGTGAAGCAGGAGATTTTGAAGTGTTAGGATTAGGTAATGAAGCACAAGACCTTCTAGAAAATTGAAATAGTTGTTGGTAACTTGTTGTAACAAGTAGGTAACATCACTAGTTGTAGGTAACTTGAAGTGAAGAGAGCTACCAAAGACATTTTGAAGGTAGGAATTTTGCTATGAATCCATTCAAGTGAAAATATTCCGTTGAACTAGAGCACGTTGTCCTTTTTAGTAGCTTATATGGATTATATTTCTGGTGTTAATGCTGTAAACTGAGACTTGTTTATCTCTGTAGCATCTGATGATCACTGCCCGAAAGTTCACAGTTCAAATTGAGGAGAAACTGCTTCTGAAGCTCTTGAGTTTCTTTGGCTACGACCAGTCTGAGTCAGGTATGGGATTGAATTACAAGGAGCAGTTTTACAGTGCACACAAGTATTATGGTCTTTCCATAAAGTTCAAAACACCAGGAAGCTTTTTGGCTGCTGGAACCTCCCAGTGTTGAAGAGAAGGCTGGAAATGCCTCAGTGGCCCCTGGGAAGCTGTTCTTGTGTGTTGGAGTCATTACAGTGCTCAGGTAACAGGCCCAGTACACAGTGGCTGAGCTGAACTTCTCTGCAAGGAGTTCTGTGTTCAGCTTCAGTTCCTGGATCTGGATTCATCTAAACTGGGATAAAAGAAATTGTATTATTAATTTAGCAAGCCACTTTGTTTAGTAATTTGTTTGGTTTGTTTATTTAACCCAAGGCTAGAAGTAGGATCCCTGTTAATTTGTTCCTTGAGCAACTCCTCTTGCTTCACTGGAGGAAAATTTTGTCTGTCTGACCTTTTAGTTGTGGCATGCATACCCTTGACTGTAATTGCAATGTGAGTTTTCTTTCATTCATTGAGGCAAGACAGACCTCTTCAACCTTCTAATCTCACAGATGCTGCTCTAATCCTCCTATTTTAGGGTTTATCTGTACTTTGGAAACGTTCTGAAATGTTTGTTTTGGAGTGGCAATTGAAAAAGTCACTTGTGTGATGCAGTAGCCTGTGTGCTGTTACATAATCACTGTCACAGCAAAAGAACTGGTTTTGGCATGATTTCCAAATGGGGCCAAGCCTACAAATGATGCTCCAGAGTTCTGTCCTGCTAATCCACAGTATCTTCTGAATTGTCTCTGAAAGACTAACAGCCTTACATTTCACAGAGGATTTACAGAGTTAGATCTCTAGTGATGAGGAAGATGAAAAAATGTTGAGTTTTGCTCTTATGCTTTTTACTACTCTGTCCTCTGTTTTGCTTTACCCTGATGCTTCTGCTATTTTTTGTTTCCTTACTTACTGTACATTATTTGTAGTTTATCCACTGCTGGTGCTGATGTCATCCAAGATCCAGGCAAAAATTATTTTATCATTTATAGTCAACGTGTTTAATTGTTCAACCTGAGTTCATTAGGCTTGGTCATCTTTCATGTTTCCCCTGCCTTCTCACACCACCAGGATGCCCTTACTAATAACACAAACCTGTTAATGTCAATAACATTTGACTCACTCTCTATGTAAATTGATTTCTTGAATGTCATCCATTCTGCAGGGATAATTGAAAACTTGCTTTGTGCATTGTATTCCTAGTTGAGTGCATAAGGAATTACAGAGAAAGCAGAGAGGAAAACAGACTGTCAGAGCAAGACTGCCCAGTAGGAAACATTGCATAGTTATGTGTTATCTCCTTGTTTCTCTCTGCTGATTAAGATAAATTAGAAGTGAGATTAAAAGCTCAAATAACAGGTTTTAGAGATGCAGAGAGATCTGACAAAAAATTCTTGAGCCTCAGAGGTCAACTTGGTGTCACAAGGCATGAGTAATTCTGCTGGCTCCACCAGCAGTCACACATACTTCTTATTTGTAGAGAACACTGTTAACTCTCCACAGAGTGTGCATTCCTAACCCCATATTTATTTATCTTTAATCTCTTCTGATTCCTGTGTTTTGTCTGGATGCAGAAGTTGAGAAGTACGATGAAAACCTCCATGAGAAGGTGGTTGAACAAGGGGGAGCACAAAAGCGATACTACTTTGAAAACCTCAAAATCAGTGTGCCTCAAATCAAACTGAGTGTCTTCACTTCCAACAAGCTCCCTTTGGATCTCAAGGTACCCCAGGGCATTCCCAGAGTGGGCTTCTGAGGAAAGAGGAGGAGATGGGAACAGAAACTTTAACATAATAGCATTAATTTCCATTTACTCTTCCATTATGGAAGTTACAAATAGTAGAAGTGCCAATAAGTTCTGTTATTTAATTTGCATAATTTCCAGTCTCTTCTGTCATGCTCTTTCATTTTTCTAATTTCAGTTGAAGCACAGACAATGACTCACTGCTTTACAAAGGATCTTAGTTACAGTAATGGAAGTGTAAAGAGCTTAAAGGGAATAACCATCATAAAATAAGAAGTTACTCAGAAATACAGGACAACTCCGAGTGTTTTCATCAAAAAAAATGTTTCATTGAAATTGGAGAATTTGCATGAGCCCCATGCAATTTGGCTCAATATTAAAGTAAATTCAGATTGAGTGTGGACTTAGGTGGAAAATCTGGTCCTTTTCATGTGGTAATAAATCTAGCATAGTTGTTCAGTGAACCAGAGAGTCCAGATTATAGCAAGAAGATAATCTCATCCAGTGTTCCCAAACCTGGACATAATAAAGTGGCAATGGTCGGTTGCCATTTCAATAATAATAATAAATTTAATATTTCAATCAAAAATATTTCTATTCCCTCTGAGCTAATACAACTACTTTACTCCAATGTGGAAGAGTTGAAACAAAACCAACCAACCAAACCACAAAAAACCATCCCTACTGAACTGCTGCCTATTCAAAACTGAGACACTGAACCAGACTTTTTTGTCTTTGATGTTAAGAACATCAGGATGTGCAGGCTTTTAAAGAAGTTTAGTTTCGTGTAATGAATGAGTATTTTACCGAGATGACCCAGAAGATCATCAGTCCTGCATTTTTGTATTGCTTTTACCAAATCCTCCTGCAGAGGACAATTCAGTAACCAGCTGGGATGTTCCTTAGCTGGGATGTTCCTTAGCTGGGATGTTCCTTAGCTGGGATGTTCCTCACACTCCACAACAGCAGCAGTGTCCTGAATGTGTGTTTGCACTTCAACACAAAAGCACCTATCACTGATTAGCTCAAATGCACAGAGAGTTAATGCTGAGTGCCTTTAAGAACCCAGGCACTGTGCACTGTTGGATTTCCTACCACCCTTGGAATAGGATTCCAGCTGGATACATCTTGGCAGCCCTCAGCAATGTTCCCAAGGGAAAGCCTGGCCTGTACATTTTCCCCCCCTTATGATAACAGTCCCTGCCTGAGTTCTGTATATTGACTTTCACAGACAGAGTTTCATTCAGTTCTGTAGCACAGGAGAGTTCAGGGCAGGAGGCAGAGAATAATCACAGTAGAGCCTTTGTGGAAGTTTTTCTAACTACCTCTAATGTTCCTGGCTTGGACATGGCTGGCTGGTAATTTGGTGTAGACAGATTATTTTTATTAGGTACCAGTATTAACAAAGTTGCCTTATATAATATTTGATAGTTAAACAGGAAATTACTTCCTACCCAAGTGAATAATGAGGACTACTCTGGTTAGTCATCCATTTACTGAAAAAATAAATAGCTTCTTTCTTACTTGCAAACTTAAGTCAGACCTGTAACTTGCCTTAATTGCCTGCAGATGGCACAAAAATCGTGTTACTTACACCAGCAAGGCTTTGGTGATTAATGTGTAAAGATATAACACAAGTGTCAGGCTTCTTGTCTTCCTCAGATTGTCTGATGTTGGTAACTGTGCAGATGCATTATTAAGACCTGAAACAGGGGGGATCTCTTTCTGTCTTAAAAGATTAATTTTCTTGTTAGTTTTTTAATTGAAATTATTTTGTTTGTGTATGTGTATATATATAGATGTGTAGCTTGTCCACTTTAAATGGGGTTTTTTATGTACAGATGGCCTATGAGCTAATTACAGTCTTGGTTTTCTTCCTTGAAAAATAATGGAAAAAGCTAGTTTAAAGAGTTTCAGTATACCATATAATGTTAAGAAATGAGCCTCAGGCTTACAGGAAATTATGTATGTTATTCCAGCTCATCCTGACACTTAATCCCTTCATAGAACTTCAGCAGGGTGGAAAATTTCCAGTTTTGTTAAGGAAATTCATTTAGGGTTTGGTTTAATTGACCATTAAAGCAGTTATAGCAAAGTGCTATATGTGGACTATTGGACACATTTTGTTCTGAAATATTCCTATCAAGTATAGGAAACATTGCATTGGGAAGTTTAGTGACTATGGAATTACTGGAGGAACACAGTTCTAATAACTGATCATTGCTTACAAGTAAAAGGTTTGTGGGTGATTGCTCTCTATATCCAAGTGGTAAACTACTCCAGCAGCCTGAGAGAATGTTGGTTTGTTACCCATTTAAAGGTAAATTCATTTGGGTGCTGTGAATAAGTACAGAGCAAACTGACAATGGCAATGTCTTTTCACTCAGGCATTGAAAAGCACGTTGGGATTCCCCCTGATCCGGTTCGAGGATGCTGTGATTAATCTGGATCCCTTCACCAGGGTCCATCCCTATGAAACTCAGGAGTTCATCATTAATGACATTCTGAAACACTTCCAGGAGGTAAATGGCATGGATTGTATTGCAGCACAGGCTGAACTTCTCTTGATCTGGGAGTTCTCCACTGAGGGTGTGGGAGCTCTTCCCTGACTATTAAATGTTAGTGCTGTGTTGCTCCTTTGGCATATGGAGTAGTAGTATCACATGTTTCTAAGAATATACTACATTTTAAGATCAAACTAGGGTTGATCTTACTGGTATTTGTGTGTCCATTTCTCCAGTAAAACTACCTGGGTTGTTTTATGCTTCTGTTGTGGGTGGGATATTTTATCTTTTAATCAACCTTGCTGGTGTTAATGTGATTCATAAGTGATATTTCATTCTCCCTCTTGATTTTTACAGGAGCTGCTCAGTCAGGCAGCAAGGATCCTGGGTTCTGTGGATTTCCTTGGCAACCCCATGGGTCTGTTGAATGATTTTTCAGAAGGTGTTACTGGCCTTATAAAATATGGCAACGTGGGTGGGCTCATCAGGAACGTCACACACGGAGTATCCAACTCTGCTGCAAAGGTAATAATTGTGATATTAAAGTTGGCTACAGCAATAAGGAAAAAATAGTCAGGCAAGAAGTCAAATAGAATCACTGACCGTGTTTCAATTGCCTTATGTCCTGTTTGTTTTGTAAAAATAGCGTTTGAAGTGTAGATTTTCTTTTCCTAAATGCTTTTTATACACGTGTGAGGGATGCCAGAGACAGGAGTCAGTGACCCACTCTCAAGGCCTTATTATTGCTATTTATACACATACTTTGCAGATTGAATGCAGGAGTTAACAGAGTGAGAACTAAAATGTTGCTCAAGCGTGGTCTCATCTCCCAAGTGCAAATGAACAAAGTTATATTATATTATGTATATAATCCACATAGAGAAGAGAGCATTAGAGAAAGGTGGAATATTAAGGGATTATTTAGTGTATCAGGAGTTGCTAGCTCTTCTTTTTGGGAAGTGCTTAAGCTGATGTGAATAGCAGTTATTATGCTGACACTTGAGGTTTGGGGTCTTTTACGCCACATAGCAACAAACTAAGGAATTCCTAGATTGCTCTGAATTTATCTTTAGTTTAATTCCAAAGTCTCTGCATGGTGAACATTCTTTTGTCCTTCCTGATAACAACTGGGAGAATTCAGTTATATCAGTGGAAATAACTCTCTTTAGTGCCTGAGAGAGGGAAGATCTCAGGCAGCAATGAGAAATAGGAGCATTTTGGATCATGGTCACTTCTGTCCTTGATACTGAGCAAACATATGTCCTTGAAATGTTTTTATTACATATATGGTGTGTCAGCATGAACTACTTCATGGGCAGAACTGGAGCAAAGCTTTCTTCCCATAAGGATGTGTTGTTAAAATTTGGTTTGGGAAAAATGCTTTACTTTCTGTTATTTTCATTTTCCAACCTGGTAAGTTTGTACATGTGCATTGTAATGGTTTGTCCTTTCACAGCCTTATTTGTATAGAAGGAAAGCTACTTTTTTTCCCCTTCTTAGTGGGGAGAGAGTAACTCAGATGATGTGAAATGTAGAGTCTGGATAATCACAGACAGCTCAAGACTAGCATTACTAAACCCAGCCCATCACCTGGAACTAACCCAGGGAGCTGAACCAAGAGCAAAGATGACATGCACCTTGTCTAATTCTCATTAGCCAATTTTGGAGAATTTCAAGAAATTCAGACAAAACACCATGTTGATATTCCTGTCTTAATCCCCTACTTGGTAATTCTGTAATGACCAGCACTGCAGATACAAGCTTGTCCAGGCAGTGTGGTAGAAGCTCCTGGAAGGCAGCTGTTTCCATCTGCTTTTGTCCATCCTTTCTCCTCGTGGTTGTAGTCTCTGGTGACCCATCCACTCCACCCAATAGAGTGTGTTTCTTTAGAGTTTCCTTTCTATAAAGTGTTGTTTCCTCATCTCAGTCACATCTGCAGCAACAGTCCCATAAATCTTCCTTTAAAAGGCACGAGCCTTCCTCTGTTTCCCACAAGGGCAAGGTCATTCTTTGAACTTCAGAGTCATTTGTAACCAAGGGGTTTGTGAAGGAAGATTTTCAAAGGCAGAAGGGCAGTTGGATGCTGAACTCCTTTCAAAATTCAACAGGAGCTGAGTGCCTGCTTCCCATTTATACCTTTGAAAGTCACCCCATGTACTGTTTATCTGCCTTCCCAGGTATTTTTTTCCTTCCCCTTGGTACATCCAAAATGTCTCTGTGATGCAAGTCTCACACAGTGCTCTTTTAAAACCTTTTTTAGTGGTTTATATATTTGTCCTTTCAGAACAAGGAGAGAATTATATCCTTAAGGAAGGCTTAATAGTACTTTATGGAGCTCCTTGAATTACTCCTCCTTCCAAAGGTTGGATTTTAATTCTGCTACATAGAAGACAGTGGTAAAAAGGCTCAAATAGTCAGGATGAATTCTTCCTAATGTGTTGCACTGCTTTTAAAAATCTGCTAGAAAACTAAGCCAGGAATGTCCAAGTGATAAAAAATTGGCATTTCAGGTATAGTTTTTAGAACTTTTACCCTTTCTGTTCTACTTGTATATGCCTTATGAGTGTGTCTGAGATATGTAAAGTATTGGTAAGGAAAAGAACGTGGAGAGAAAAAATAACTTGAATTGCCCAAGAGAAACAGGACTGAAACAACAGCTCATTTTCATCTTGCTCTGGGTGCTCTCTGTAGGGAAGGTATTTTCAAGTATATTTTTACTGCATAAATTTTCACCTGATTCAGAGGTGCCACAGAAGGGGCCTCATCTTTGCAGCTTATTCTGTGGAGCTGGTAACTAAAGCAGCCAAAACCAGAGGAGCCTGTTCTGCCAAGGAGCTGAGGGCTGGGAAAAATCCCCATTTTGGTTGTTAGAGTACCTGACTTATGAAGTGTCTCAAATAAAAACCTATCCTGGATTTTAAGATGAGTTAGGTATTATGGTGTGAGTAGATAGATAAACAGAGAGTAATACTGTAATCATTGCTTTAAAAGTAACACTGCTCGACTGCAGCAAGAAGTAAGTATTGGAGTTGTATCTGGTTTTGTCATTTTATTGCTTTTCTATTTTATAGTTGTGCTGATTATCCCTGTAATGGCTTTTCCATGCATTTCAGAGCACGCAGTGGGTAATGCCTTCTTTCAAGTGGAGAGCTGCAGTGTATTTAAATTGGCACAAAACCTTAGGTTAAATAAAGTTCACTACAGACAGTTTTGTAGTTTTTATCCCTTGGAGACTCTGAGTTCTGTATTTTAAAAAGTTCTTTGATCCTAAATATAGACACCTGAGGGAATTTCATTCCCTCTGAATGGAGCCTTCTATAGTTGCCATATGCGTAGAAATGTCTCACATTCTTGGCATCCACACTTTTTTTTTTATTTCTCCCGTTAGGCAGGATAGAACTAAATCCTGAATTATTCCTGTTTCAGAGGTGTTTCAGTTAGAAATGAATATTGAACACTGAATTAGCATCTGAACAAAACTGTGTTCTCCAAATGGGAAATGTAGTGTGGTTGTATCTCTCAGTGGCAAATAGGTGTTATGGTGACACAGGGAAATTCCTGGAAAGATTCATCAACTTGTCAATACTGTATTTAATTTGCCTGATTTCTTTCCACCCCTCCAAGGAATTCTGTTATCTTTTATGAATTATGAGCACATAGTAAAGTGGCTGTTATGACTCTGAGGTTAGGCTTTATTTCTGGATATATATATATATGTATATATATAGGATGGAAATAATTGTTGTGTCCCTCCCTTCCTCCTGAGAAAAAGAACTCAATGAACTTCTTGAAAGAGCTTAATTTTCATATTGAACTTTGAAGTTTCCAGTGAGAAGTTTAATTAGGCTTCTTAAGGAAAGGTAAGCCATCAGCCACAGTTTCCTTGTTAGGTTTTTGGGAAGTGTGCAGGATTCTGGAAGGCTTCCTGAGGCTTGGGAGCAGGCACCTGAGATGCCAAAACTTACCTAGAGAAGAGTTGCAACAAATTGCATTGTTTGTTTTCTTTTATGGCTGAAGAAGAGGCACAAATGAACTTCTGCCCTGGACTTTCATTCCATACATTTATTTTAATTCATTTCAGAGTAATGGCAGAGGTGTGTCAGTGTTTAACAGGGATAGGGAAAGAGGTGAGGTGTTGCAACCAGGTAAGAAAAGACAAGTAAGGATGCAAATATTGCTCCAGGTGAGGGTTTTGACGTGGAGTCAGCTGTAGAACGGGAGGATAAAAGCAACACAAAGGGAAATAAGAGTTTTAACCCTCATTGTAAGATAAATCAAAGCAGAACCTCAAGTGGTTGGCAGTGACAGGAAAATAAAGATAACTGAATGGAAAATGAAGAGGAAGTAATAAAAGGGTTATTTAAAAACAAATCATGAACAAGTGTTTGACTTGCATGAATGTTAACTTTAACAAAGCTGGCAGTAAATAAGATGAGAAATGGCTGTAGCAGAGCACAGAATGGAGGTGCAGTTTGTGCAGGTTCTACCCAGAAACAGATGGAAATGTTTCTAATGGTTCCCTTTTGTTTAAATGTCCTTAGTTTATGTAACCAACCACTCCTGTTTGATACCATTCAGAAGCAAGAACAACTGGCATCCTCCCATCTTTGGAGTCACTGGGGTTCAGCTCTAGCAGTATTAGCTCAAAATGCCATGGGAGTAGCTTAAAATTAAATCATATCTTAGTGACAGGGAACCTGAGAAAGAAATAAATGGTGGTGTTTTCCTCAGGAGAGTATTAAACAACATAGTCAACTGATAATGCAGAAAGATCATGGTGACATTTGGGTTCTGAGTTTCCTACCATTCCGTATTTTCACAATTTTCCTTTGGTTCCCTGCTCTTCTGTTCAAATGTTGACAGCAGAATATGTGTGATCACTGGCAGTCTCATGCTGGATGAAAGTGAGGAAGGCTGGAATACCTGTCATCTTTCTGGGCAACTGTACAGATTAGAATTTGGGGTTTTTTCTTCAGGAAAGCTGACAGTCATCCTTTACAAGGGTAGTTGAGGTATTGAAGTCATGGGATTTAGCAGCAGCTGCCATGGCTTTTCTATTCCTTGAAGTGATTTATACAGTTTGGGTCAAATGTAGGTATTTCTGTGTTTTCTTCAGTATAATCTTAAGAATTTCCTCCTTGTCTCTTCCCACTGTAGCACAGGGGCTCCTGCAGCTTGTCCAGGTGGCACAGCAGCTCATCTTCAGTTTAACTTGCATTTCATTCACAGATGAGCAGTTCATGTGCAGGTTTGAGTGCTGAGCAGTGAGAATCTGTATCAAAATGTGCAGATCATGAGATGGAAAGAAACTGAAATTCCCAGGCAGAAATGTTAAGTACTGGGAGGAACATTATACATGAGGCCATTTCCCCATTTCCTGCCAGTTTGAAAAGACACCAAGTTTTATGGCCAATTAGTGACAATCAAAAGCCATGGAAAGTGTCAGTTTTAATGTGCAGAACATCTGGTATCTGCAATCAGTATCTTTGAAAAAGGTTTGGGGATAAAGGATCATCTTTGAGAAGTTTGAAGTATTATTTTGTTCTTCCTGTTTTTAATTTGTACCATGGGATAAAATGTGTGTGGCCAGCATCCAGGTTGAAAGTTTTCTTCACAGTTTGGGTTAAATTCACCCTTTCTTCTACAAAGCTTCTTGCACAAAGTGTTTGTGAACATGCTTTGACTCCAGTGGAGACATGGGCATGGGTAGATCAGACAGAAATGCTGATGTTTCCTGTGAGAAGAACTGGTTTGATCTGGACTTGATGTCCTAAATGGGCCTATTCAGAATCCAGCTGACACATTGGTGCAGTTTTGAATGAGCCTTTTCCAGGAGAAATTACTCAGTTGATAACAAGGATTATTCAGTGATGCAGCAACTACAGACAGGGGGATACTCAGCTGGATAGAGGAATGTACAGGTGACCATTTGCAAATAAAAAAAAGGGGGGGATTAGAGAGCTTGAAGTTTTTCACCTGCTCTAGACTTCATTTTGAAGGGTTTTACCAGCTGAATTTCTTGCTAAATAAAATACAGTGTTCCTGTTTTGCTGACTCATTGGAGAATTAAGGGAGAAAAGGAGCATTTAAAATGAGGTATGCAAAGTGCTGCCAAATCAAACTGTGACACTGGAAATAAGCATTTATCATAGAGATGAAATGAAATTTGATCTTAACCTTCAGTTTTTGAGTTAGCATGTCATGAAGACAGGCACATCTGTCCCATATATCACCATTAGCATCTGAAGGAGAAAAAATGGGGTGTGGGTTTGAAATTAATGAGTTCAGTCTTGACAAAAGGCTGACTGCTCCTCCCTACTGTGTATTTAAAGTTATAAAGTTATAAAGCTGTGTGGAAAATGATAAATAATACAGCCTTCAACTTGAAATTCCTTGACTGTGTATCCCTGAGAAGGGAAAATAGTGTTTCTGTGTCCATGGGTGATGGCCAAGCTGTACCAAGAGATCACTGGGATCAGGTCATCAGATCTAAACCCAAGTTGTTCACCATTTACACATACACGTGATGGCAGGTCCAGTTCACGTGCTTGCATCAGGTGTCCTTCAAAAGTCAAGAGGAACATGGAAAGCCTGTTGATTTTTAAGTGGGAGGTTCTTTCAGATCCCGAGTGTGGTCACAGGTGAAGTGTCTGGAGAGAGACCGACTGCTGGGGTTGGTGCTGATGGAAATGGCCGTGGAAGTCCCAATCAGCAGAGCTGGGGAAGATGATGTTAAAACCCAAACCTCAGGTGCCCCCTCTGAGTACATTGTTGTTATGTATTAACTCGGGCCAGTGGAGCTCTTCAGGCTCTTTCTCAGGTTTTCAGTACGTGGAGGGGTTTTAAGGAGGGGGGCGAAGGAGGGCAAATAATTCCATCCCCCAAAAAATAAACAAACAGGAAGACCTTAAAGCTCGGTAAGAGTTGAGGCTGGGGGGAGGGGAATTATCTGTTAAGGGTATTAGTTGTTTAATAAAGCGCAGTTGTCCTCCAGATGAACCCGCCAGTGACTCTGCAATTGGGGTCATTCCAAGTTCATGCTGTGGACTTTTGACTGCCTTCTGTGTCTGTGAAAACAGCCGGCGGTTCCTGCAGGGATCACTCAGTCAGCCCTGTAACACAAAACTATTGCCAGCGGGCACCTGCTGCTGCGGCTTCCCAGGAGGTCCCGCAGGGAAGCGACCCAACTCATCAGGCATCCCCGGGATGGGACCAGCGGGGCTCCCCTGGGATACCCGGCTAATCAGGCTCCTCACAGCCTCCCATCAGGGGGCTTCCCATTACCGCCAGCACGCCCTTGTCAGGATGCATTAGGAAGCCCGGTTAACGATGGGATGTGAGCTAATTAAAGCCCCTTTACTTTGGGCGTGTGACATAAATAGGGGTGGGGAATGCTGCAGGGAATCTCAAGGAACATGTTTGTTCAGTGGGAAAAGCCGGCGGCTCCTCGTGGTTGTCGGTAATTTGGAGAGGGTCAAAGTTTATGTTGCTCTGAAAATGAGAAGCTGATTATCGCTTTTTGCTGATTTAGTATTTTCTAAATTAAGAGTGTGTCGGTTCTATTCATAGTGCCAGGACACATTTCCCTCTGCACAGTTTGGCTTGGTTAGAAATGTGTTTGGGGCTCAGCCTGAACTGCCCTTTCTGGTTAGGACTGGATTAAACAGTTGACCTGGGGATGTGCTGATGTGCAAAGGAAAGGATAAAAGTCTAGAGCATGTAAATTTAACTGAATTCAGAAACTTTCCTGCTAAAATACCCCAAGTAATTCTTAAGAGACTGACCAAAGCTGTGGAAAAAGTATTTTGTGGAACAGCTTCAGACCAGGAGCCTTTGAAACCCGACAAATAAACACCTGCTATTTTTTCAAATACTTGAAGCATTTCACTTTTTACTCCCAGTATAATGCACCAGTGACCACAAAGATAGAGAAGGAGGAAGCTGTGGTGTCTGTCTGCTTACTGGGGTCCAGTTTGTAAAATGAAATATGTAGTACTTCCATCCCGTAACAGTGCATGTGGTGGGTCCCTTCCAGTTCAGCACGTTCTATGATTCTTTTCTACGCTCTGTTGATGAGCAAAGAAGCTGCTCTATAAGTTATTTTTATGGTAAATCACAGAAGTGAGACAGTGCAGTAAAAGCAGGAGAACTTAGGCTGCAGATTTTACTAGACAACTTTATCTGTCCCACTGCACCCCAGTCCTTGTGTATATCTCAAATACTGCAGGGCTTTTTGCTTTTTACACTTTCCAAAGAATAGCAGCAAGATTTGAGGATGGCTGACTGCTCTACAGCTTTGTTTTGAACCACAAATCCTAGCAGCATGTATATATGTCTCCTTAGCCTAGAACACATACACTGGGAAGGGGTTTGCCTCCACAGAGCCAAATAAGAGCTTCATTTTGAACTGTTGTAATTTACTGTCAGAAGTCAGTGTAAAAATCGGCTTCCTCTAAAATACCTTGAACAGGTTGTAGAGTTGCAGGAAATAAAAGTGATTTTTAATGATACTGCTACAAGGCACATGATCACAAGAGATTGGACTCCTTTCTAAATGAGTTCTGCAAAGCAAAGATGAGAACTGAATAAACTCTGTGATTTCTGATTTAAATGCAGTTCATTTTGAGGTTTGCACAGAAGTTGTAACTGATCTATATTTAATTTCATCACTTTCTCCCTTAGCATTCCATCTTGGAATGTTCTGCTTTGCTCAGTCAATAATATTTGTAAATGTACCGTTCTCTGATGCTAGAATTACAATGGAATGTTTGGACTCAAATCATAATTGTGTATTTATCCTTTTGGGATGTCCTTAGAGAACCAGGCAGTGCCAAGAGCTTAAAATGACTTTAAAAGATTACTTAGACCTTATTTCCATGCTGTGTGCTTCATGCATCTGGCTTAGAGGGAACAAGCAGTCCAAAGCCGAGTTTTCATTTGCTTTGAATTCTTCTTGTGCCCCATAAGCCTTATTGTTTGGCACCAGCTTTGGTTCACAAACACTGGTTTTGTTTTTCTTCTGTTGCTTGAAACAGCAAGGAGGGATACATAGTCCCTGCTAAAGGTTTTGTGGCAAAACTGCCTTAATTACTGGACCTTTAAAAAGAAAAACAAACACACCAAATAACCCAAAACACGAGCAGATTGGTTTTTTGTACAGACACTATTTCCTCTGCTTTTGCAGGTCATGGTGGATAGTTCATATTGATGGGTGACACTGTGTAAATATAAAACAAGAAATGATGAATCATTGATTTACTTCAGCCTGCAGAGGAGGCTGAGGCCAGCATGCCCCAGGCTCGCAGAAGCATAATAACATCTTCAATAACTGTGAAGTGCTGAGAGTGGTTTACATGCTTTTCCAAAGATAGTGGGCACAGTAGCATAACGTCCTGGGATTTGGAGGAAAATGTCATATTTCACCCTCCTCTGGAGGATCAGTTTGTGTTACACCATGTAGGCTTAAGTGGAGTGGGGAATGTTTTCTGCTTGCAGCATGTGACCAGTTGGTATATTCACATCATGACCCAGTGTGGGATGAAAACCAGGGATCCACGGATCTTTACAGAGTAGACCTGGAAGAAATGATCTGTAGGGGGGAAATGCAGGAAGTACCATCTGCTTTGGGGACACAAAGGGTCAGGGGAGACAGAGGGTATCGGTGACTGAAGGTGGGTGAATGCTCAGCTGACTGGGGCTTTTTGGACGGGTTCTCCTTCTGTCCAGGCATGATGGATAAAACAAAGCATTAAACAATGCATATTGATGCTAAGTTGAAATATTTTCAGTACCTAAAGTGACAGAACTTTTAGTCAGTAGTGTCAGTCAGAAGGCTCCTACTTGGCTCTGTTGGGAGATGCCAAGTTACCAGGTGAAATCCCCATTTCTCCCACTTGCCTGGTGCAGACTGGCTTCCTTCAGTGCCACCTGGGTGCCTTCTGGGTTGGAAATGGGCAACTGCACTTAGCTGAGACTGATGTGCCCTGCTGCAGTTCTGTTTCAAGGCAGAGGATGTCTGAAATGGGGAAAATGCAGAGATAAAAGGCCAAGTGACTAATTTATTTTGTTCATCGGCAAGCAGACAAAGAGCTCATTATGAAAATTAGGAGGGGGGGGGGCTGGTTTTTAGAAACCACTTGATTAGTTTCGTGTTTGTTCCACAGACTGTTGTGTTTAGTTATGTTGGCATTTACATGGGCTTGAGGAGGCTTTGAAGTTATCAGGTCACACCTTATTAACAAAAGCTGAGGAGGACAAGGGTGGGTCACACTTTTGGTGTCACCTTTGTTTATCTGGAGACTATTTTCTGTGTGACCCGGGTTAACAGCTCAGTAAGGACCATCTCTGCCCTTCCACCAGTCTCAATATCTCAGCCTTAATGTCTAATATTGCACTTCCCAAAGGAGGCATCCAAAAACAAGACATTTTGGGGAAAAAGGCAAGTCTGCTTTTGTGCTTTAATGTATTCAGATCTCCCTTAGTTGTTTAAGCTGGACTTAAACTGCCTAAATTTCTGGTGTTTAGTCAAGTTTCTGATCCTGAAGTAACTCACCACTGCTGAGGAACTTTATCTTAATACAGTGATTATCATCTACACAGAGTGGGCAGAGAATGTGCTGTGCAGGTGTTTGGGGAGTTGTGTTAGAACCCTTAATTTTCCTTTTTATATAGGTAGATACAACCCTGTTTACTGAAATAGGCTTCAGAAACCACTTCGGGGAAAGTATTTCTGAGGTGCACAGAAAAGACAAAAAAAAGTGAAGAAGTTGTGACCCAGCAGCAAATTTCATTCAGGTGGTGGGTATTATATACCTGTACTTCACACCTCTGGTGGTATTTATGGGATGACAGGTGTGGTTCAGATCAGGAATCAGGATAACACTGATACCACTGAGTCTTTATTGCAAACAAGAGTCTAAACCTCCCAGAAATGGTGAGTTGCTCCCTTTCCCTCAGCCCTTAACATCACTAATGCCTGTGAAGTGGGTCCTTGTTTTATGTTCCCTGGTGTTCCACCTCTAATTGACAAACTCTGGACCACAGAGCAGGAAAGGGTTCAGAAGGGCCCCGCTCCCGTGTGCTCACTGAGTAGCCCTTGGGTTTGGGTACAAATGGTACAAATGGCAACAAAAGTTTGGCTTCAGTCTTTGTTAAATGAGGCCAGAAAACAAACAGGCCCCGGGGAGGGGGGAGGAGGAGCCCTGTCAAGAAGTAATTCAACATGAAGTTCATGTTTTGTAATTAATGTGTGTTGAGTTTAGATTTTGTCACCTGAGTCAGGGCAAAATGGAAACATTTCGTGGTACATTTGGTAAATTAAAATCCTTAAATCGTTGTATTTACAGCTGTAATTCAGGGGTATTCTCTAAATAAGGCAAACAAAAGGGCCCCTGTTTAACTTTGGGTTTACAGCTAATGGAGAGTTTGACTTTTCAACTATGTGCATGGGATTTTTTTCCCTTTTCCTCCTTACTAAGAATAATACACTATTATGTTAAACTTCTCTCTGTACACGGAAACAGAATTGTTATTGATGATTAGGTGTCAGATTCTGCTTCACAGAGGAAGGGAAATCTGAGGAAAGACTGGATTATATTCTCTGGCAAAGCTGGGCTAGTGAAGCTGGCCAGTGCAGGGGGGGCAAGGCTGTAAGGAGAGACTACCAATTCTGATCAATATTAATAAGTTGGTATATTCTTGCTGGCTGATTGTCCAATCATGCACTAATATAACTTCTAAAATGTGTTCTGGAAAAATCATTTTCTAGCCTTGATATATTCCATAATAAGGTTTGAGTTTTGAAGGCCTATTGAGCCTTTTAATTTTTATAGCAGCTACTCTAATCCTCTTAAACAAAGTATTTATCCAGAAAAAAAGCTAACCTTAAACACAGTTCACAGATAGCTTCAGGTTGGTTTGTATTTCTAAACTAATTAAAAAAAAAAATCTACATTAAGTTCAAAATGAGGTCAAGAAGTAATTCAGTCTCTGATCACCATGTTCTGTTTAGTGTCCATATGATCAAGTCACAAGAAAGGTCATGGGATTTCATTTTCATCCCCGTTGTTAAAGTCTACGTGTTTAGATAATTGGAGCCACTGGACTGGTTTGTCTTTGAGCTGGGAAGGAGTATTTCGAACTGGGATGTCGTGTCCTTAGTGAAAAAGAAACGCAGCCTTGGAAGAAATGACAGAAAAAGGAGGGGAAGGTCGTCATGGCATCAGGCACAATGATTGTTTGTCTAGTTCTGTTTTAATCTTCAGTGTATCAGAATTGCACACCAGGGTTTGT
Organism: Corapipo altera; assembly: GCF_003945725.1. Lineage (NCBI taxonomy): Eukaryota > Metazoa > Chordata > Aves > Passeriformes > Pipridae > Corapipo > Corapipo altera. Next base: position 4,530,729 of record NW_020884926.1, read on the forward strand.
TGTGCTCTGTGGCACACCTGAACCACAGAGGGTTTTCCCTTCACTGATGTGGGTGCAGAGGAGATGGTCCATGAAACCAGGGCAGGTCCTTACACAGTTCTGGGACAGTGAAGTCCTTGTTGTGGAGGAGCTGATCCTGCAGGACAGCAGAGACTTCACCACCACTGCAACTCTGAGTGTCTCTGGCATTCCTGTGGGACCTGGCATGTTCCCCAGCCCCAGTGGAAGACAAAACAAAGCTTTAAATGATCTTTCCTTTGGGGAGGGCAGAGAGGATGAAGTTGTTCATTTATTGAAAGGAGGTAAGAATGCTGGTGGTAGTTGAGAGTGGTACAGGAGGTGTCCAACTACACATAATCAAAACCCAGCTAGTTTTTGGAGGTTATTCCAGGCAAATGCCTGCTAGGAGTCCTTTCCTATAAAAATATCCTGAATACAAGGCAAGGTTTCAGGTTTTCTGTCTCCTTTTCTTGCCTCCCTCCTTCCACCAAGCTTCTGGTTTCTATCTGATGACGTCAGACTAAGGGTCAGCAGATGACAAATAGATCATTTTTATTTGGTGCTTTTTCACTGGCTCTCACACAGCAATGGTCAGAGTTCCCAGAACAAACCCTGCTTGGACGTAGCTGTTCTCTTTTATCTGTGAGCATGTCGCAGTTCTTCCCCCACGCTGTTCAGGGAAGTGTGAGGAGTGAAAATGCTCCACTCACACACTGAGGGTTCCCCCTGGGCTTTTGGTTTGCAGTGTGTGGTACCTGTGGGTGCTTCTCAGGTCCCCTGTGTGTCAGGGGCTGCCCCCCGAGCTGCAGTGAGCAGGGCCTGGCTCTCCACTCCTCCCCCAACACAGCCATTTCTACCCTGTGTCGCTAAAAAGAATTTAATTAACTCTTCAAATGTTTCAGTTTCATGACAGGCATATTTGCCTCGAAGCTTTTCACATATCTTTGCAGAAGAAAAGCTTTATATCTACATAACATTCCTGTGAGGTTTTGAAAGGTTACCCTTGGGTCACTGGCATTGCTTTTGGTACATCTTTCATGGGCTTGGTTTGTTTTGGCTTGACCACTGCACTTGGGCACCTCCTTGGTTTGTGACTGTCACCTCAGGATTTCAGTTGCACAGACTGATGTAGTTCTGAGGCTTCTTCCTGGCAAAAAAAAGCTGGACAGACTCTGTATGTGTAACAAAACGAGTTGTATAAATCTGTATTTCCCAACCAGGATCTGGGAATTTTCTGCAGTGAATCTACGTAAGAGAAACCACTTTTGTTCTTTTAATAACAGACAAGGTTATTGTTATTATTATTATCTTGCAGTTTGCTGGGACCTTGTCAGATGGTTTGGGAAAGACCATGGATAACAGGCATCAGACAGAGAGGGAATACATCCGATACCACGCTGCAACCAGTGGGGAGCACCTGGTGGCTGGAATCCATGGACTTGCACATGGTAACCCTTAGCTGCAGTTTTAACTCATTTCTCTCTTAAAAGTAATGATGGGATTGCAAAGAACAGTGGCTGTTACTGCTGGGGGATTATCTGAAGCCAGGGCAGTGGAGCTGTCAGAGGTTTTATGTTTGAATTTGAGTGGGGGCAGGTTGGGGTGAGGGGATTGTTTGGTTTTAAAGTTGACAGAAACTCCATTTAAGAATCAGGTCTTTTCATGTGTAACTGGAAGTGGAAGCTTTTTTCCAAATTATAATGAAATCTCAAAGAGAGTTCCTCCAAAACATCAATTTCTTTGTAAAGGTATAAAACACCCACACAAAAAGGTTTTTTTGAGAGCCAGACATTAAAATTAAAAATGAGTATGGCTGGATTGTGGCTTTCTTACGTTTGCTTTCAGTTCCAGAAACCTGAGTTTCCTTGGAATCAGTACATCAGTTTAAAGTAACATTTCACCAGTTGGGTTATTTTGTGGGTTTTTTCAGTCTACTAAGAACTAGAGACATGACTTTATGTAAAAAGCACTGGACTAGTCTTAATTTGGCCAGAATCTCACATCAATTTAGTTCATGATTTATCTGTTGAAGAAGGTTAAATCAATACAAGCCAAGTTTAAATCAAATATTTATATTTTGCATCATCTTGACTCGGTTTGTTTAAATGTTATTCTCTTAGTGTAACTGTTGCAGCCTGTGCAAAGCTGAGCTGGCTTTCACTAAAACAGGATCTTTTCTGTGCCGAGAAAAGTCGTTTTGCTTTGGTCATAAAGAGACACTGTAGGTATGAAATGCATCAAGAGAGGTTTCTCTCCTGTGTGCTGTACAGTCTGACATAAATTATATTGGTAGAAGTGGAGGAAGCCTAAAATATGTCAGTCTTTGCTGAACAGTCCATTCTAAAAGCACTTCACTGTGTTGTTTTATCCAGTAATTAGCGTGACTGTTCTAGTCCTCATTCTGTGGCATTTTTAAATGCTTCCCATTCAGCTTTTTAAAAAAGAAAAGAACTGCTAATTCCTACATTTCAACAGACAGGATTTAACCATAAACTATAGTTACTCAAGAGGAGGGATTTAAATAGTTTGGGCTTCTTGAGTTTGACCGTTGAGGTGCTGCCTGGTCTGTACTCCACTTACAGACCTCAAAAGCTGGACAGGAGAGGCTTGAGCCAGGGCACTAAAAACTGATATTCTAATTAGGGAGATGTGAAATCTGTGAAGTGTGTTCTCAGACACAAGTTCCAAGTCTTTTGAAGCCTCAGCAGGTTCTTGACTTCTCAGAGCGTTGAGGTTCTTAGGAAGGGAAATGTGCTCAGAAATGGCTGTTGGCATCATCACAGCAAAGTCACTTAAAGTGCCAGTTTAAAATAACTGAATTCTTCCAATGGAGAAATGCACTTTTCTATTTGCTGTCTCAAATTGTATCAGCTTTTGTCACCTTATAAGTAACTGCTTCACCTGTGCAATAGATAAAGACTGTGTGTGTAAGTGCAGCTGGAAACAAACCAGTATAAAATATTTTAAAATACACATATTTAGTAATGAATTAAATCTTTGAGGGATATTATGGTCTGTAGGTGTGTGTGTATGCTACATATACAACAGGTAAAGTTATTGGTTAATGTAATTTGGTTTGAAACATAAAATAACAATAAATCATGTAGGCGACAGCATCAGATGGGACTTTTTAGAGGCAATAATTCTGACCTAACTTGCTATTCTTGTCTTTGCCAGGTATCATTGGAGGACTGACAAGTGTCATAACTTCCACAGTGGAAGGTGTGAAGACAGAAGGAGGGGTCAGTGGTTTCATATCTGGCCTTGGGAAGGGGCTGGTGGGCACTGTGACCAAACCCGTGGCCGGAGCGCTGGATTTCGCCTCGGAAACGGCTCAGGCAGTGAGGGACACGGCCACCCTGAGCGGCCCCAGGTCAGCAACCACTTCATATTCCTGAGCAATAATACTGGAAAACTGGGTATTAATACCTGCTGCAATCTCTGATCTGATTATCTTTCCTCAGGCAAAGCAACAATAATTTAATCAGATTTACAGTGAGCTGTGATCACTGCTGTGGCCTATTTCATTCCATTTGATTTTGTTTCATAGATGGCATTTGCTGATACTGTAACAAGGGTGAAATTTGCACAGAAGAACTGCAGCATAAAATAGGAATTATTAAGCTGCAGCATTAGATCAAGCAAAATTTTTAGAATAGCTGTCTGTAATGAGATTAAACTTCTACTGTAGAATCCTCATGTAGAGTTGAAATGAAGGAGTTCTTCTCCCTGCTCTACCTCCAGCTTCCATTTAACTGTGGAAAAACAGCTCTTCAAAGGTTTGAAGAGTTCAGACATCAACATATTGTCATTATCTTCTCATTTTCATTTTGTACACTAGTTCTCAGTTATAAGAGGTGTGGCTGGGTGCCCTTTTGTGCCCATGGTTATGTGCTTCCCCATCCTCCCGTGGCTGTGAGGGCTCAGCACATCAGGGCAGATGCTTTGGTTTCTTCCCTGTGGTCAGTTACAGGCAGGCTCTACAAAATAATGATGGTTTTGCTCAAAGTAAAAGAGTGTTGATTAGCACTGACTGTGAGTGTGGCAGAGAGGGGCCAAGTTCTGAAAGGGAACTGCTCTGGGAGAAGAGTCTTTGTGCTCTTTGTGGCCCAGAGCTCACTTGATGTGATAAGTTCTGTTGTGTGTACATGACATTTCTGTGCTGGAGAAGTGAAAGAAAACCCTAAGTGAAGTTGTATTGTCAGAAAGCCTGGAGAAAAATGTTTGCAAAATGTTGGGGATTCTGCTTGTTTTTGTCTTCCCATTTGGCTTTTCCATTTCCTGTGTTTTATTATGCCACTCTTGGAACCCTGAAGGGTCTACACTGGGGATTGAGTAAGGAACAATAAGCTTGATGAGGTGTGAGTGAGGTGTAGGAAGCTTGAAGAATGACCCAAGGTGTGCTTTGCTGTGAAAATGGAAGTGTGTACACGTGTGTCTTACATAGTTGGTACTTACCTTGTTTCATAAAACTGAGAGGCCAAGGATTACAATTTGGTAAGTGCATTTACATACACAGAATTAAATGAGAACTCTAAGTGCATCCCTAAGAAAACACATCTAGTGTTTCACTTGTACATGTCTTAAATTTGTGACTGTTCAGATTGATTGATGTCAAGGTGGGGAGAAGCACACCTGGCTGTGCTGTAGCTGAATTTCTGACCCAGCTCTGGGTCTGTTATAGTTTGTTTCAAGACACACATATTCTTAAAATTCATAGTTTGACATACTTCTGTGAGATAGTGATGGTGTTATAACAGTTGCCAAACTAGACAACAGCTGGGAGAGAGAGGGTGAGAGGCCCTCCAGGTAGCCTGATCTTGGGCTTGTGTTTCCTTTGGGACATATTTCCCTGTAACTTTTTAACTGTCAATTAAGAGAAGAGGTTAAGACAGATGAGCTGAACCACGTTTTGGTTCCACTAGATTCTGAAATACTGTTGTCACTGAGAAATTATTTTAGTGTCTACACACACCCTGCAGAGTTTCTGACCCAACAACCTTCTACAAGAGGAAAGGAGAAAGAAGGGGAAAAAAAAGAGCTCCAACCTTTCCCAAGGTTACTCAATCACTGCAGTTCTCCAGTCCACAAAAATCTGATCAAAACCTTTCTTGGATAAACAAATGTGCCTGAGAATATGTAGATAATGTGAGAGGGGGGTAAAAAACCCCAGAAAACCCACCTCCACCTATAAGCAACTTGGCATTCGTGTTTTGTTTGGTGTGGGGGTTTGATGTGCTTATATAATGAAGCAACCAAATGGTTCTTCTGGGGATTTAAAAAAAAAAAAACCAAACCCACACAACAAAGGGTTTGTCCTTGTTTCAGGCTGCTGTGCACCACTATCCCCCCGCCGCATTTGTAACTGCTCAAGTATGTGTGGTTTGGAATGAGAGGAGAACAACGTTCCAAACCCAAGCTCCTGGCTCCACTTGAGTGTTCTGCTGGAGCCTGCTGGGCTGGGGAGGCTCTTCCAAGCTCAGCACACAAAAGCAGCCAGCCCTGATGGATGTGAGTGTGTGACAGTGACTGATCTCCAGTGCAGTTTGGAACACTGGGAGTTCCTGAGCGTGGCAGGAGCAGTTTGACCTGACCCCGAGGCTGACTCTGTGTGTGCACGTTCCCGGTGCTGGGGCAAACCTGAGTCAGCCACTTAATTGCAGTTGCATTTAAATGGCAGGATATGTGACTGTAAATTACAGGCCCCTTGCAATTCTCTAATTATGTGGCTGAATTTTAAAAGAAGCTCCGAATTTCAGCTGCCTGACTTTGAACCATTGGATGAGGTTTGAGTGGGATGAAGAATTTTAATTGAGGTCGTGGGCTTTCCTAAAAGACATGCTCTAATTCCAGCAAAGTTCCTGAATGGAACAGAGCACTGTGGCTAGTGTTCCTGTGATCAGGCTACATGGACATGAGGCTTTTTTGGCCTCAAATGTATGGATTTGTACTGAGACAAGCCATGTGTTGGGAACATGGAGCCAATAAGGCTGAGGCACAGACAATACCTTTAGAGCCTAAGGGGTGATGGGTTTAAAGGATTGAAGATATTTCTTTAAATCTGACTTTAGGCTGGACTGTTTCAAGGCTAATCTTATTAACTTATTATCTAATCATATCATTTATCATGCTTGTTATTTGTGAATAAATCTGCCTTAATACCTTTAGTGCAGAGGAGAGCATAAAACAGTTGTTGACAATGCAGCATACATCTAATTTATAACCAGTTAATGCCTGTGACTTGATACCTTTTTTGAGTGGGTTTTATGTGTTCCAAGTACTCCAGTGTCACATACAAGAGTTCTGATTATTTCCATATTTGTCATATACTGCCAAAAGTCTTAAAGACCAGTTCAAAACAGGAAAGCTGTTGTGTCTCTGGATATGCTTGGAGAGCTCTCGCCTGGAAACGTGTTTTACATCCTAGTGCAGCACAAGTAAAGAACATTTATATTTAGATGTGTGTCTAATCTAACAAGTAGTGCAGGAAACTGCCTTTATGGCTTTCTCTCAGGCTTCTGCCAGGTCAGTGTGAGTTTAAGATTATTCTTGGGCTGTTGCTACAAGGGTTTGTGTTCTTTTCTGAGAGTCACAACATGAAAATTAGAAGTAAGGAGATAACTCCATGACCCCCCCCAATTCCAATGAATTCTGTCTGTGAGCTAGACTGTACTAGTAAAGAACATGAGATTGGCAAGCCATTAATGGTCACAGAAAAGTGTTATGTAAATATTTGGTTCTTTTAAATGTACTTCCCCTGGAAAGCAGCAGCCTGTGCTGGTTGTTCCTTTGCTCTCCCCTTCCAGCACACCACTGGGAGATGTGCAGTGAGGTTTCAGAGTTGGAGACAAGGTGATTTTAAATTAATGTTTTTTGCCTTTGTGCATCCATGTCTCTGTTAGCTGTGATTTGTACAGTAAGGTCAAAAGCAGTGGGGTTGAGAGTATCAGTGACAGTGAGAAGTAGAAAATATGGACCTAATTGTATGGAGCAGTAGGTAAAATAAACTGCCAAGAGTATATTCTCAAGGTTCTCAGGTTTTACTGGTTAATATTGCTTGAACCTCTGCATGTGTCCCAGATTCTGTCCTGACCTTGGACTTGATCTAGATCTGACTTTTAGAGTCTTTACAGTAATATCAGTCATTTATGGGCCACAGTTCAAGGCCATACATCAAGGAGACATTATTCTCCTGGGAAGCCCTTCTTAAGATTTGCTTAGAAGCCAGAGAGAAAATACATTTATCACTCTAATCAGTGAATGACTTGAGCAGTGATTTCCTTCATATCCTTTCTTCCTTTTCCCAGTGGGATAGCAGGTCTTCCCTATAATCTTGGAGCAGGTTTGTCCCTTTTTCTTGCTCTAGAGCTCTTTCTCTTGCTCTAGCTTGTTTGTCACAGCCCTTGCACAGCTGTAGCCAAGGGCTTTTCCTCACCATCAGCCCAACCTCCCATCCTCTGTCCAACTGGATCTTACGGGTTTCCATTCCTCTGTTACTGTCTGAGTTGTTCCACTGCTTTTATGGAGCAGCTTTGAAATCCCTCCAGTGTGCAGGTTGCCATCAGTGTGGTGTGAAAAGAGAGCCAGGCTGTGCTCTCCAAGCCATCCAGAATTGTGTTGGCTGCCTTTACTGCCCTATCACATTGCAAATGGATATCTAGTTTTCTGCTTGCTGTTCTCCCAACCCAGGAGGTTTTTTTTTTAATGTTTTTTTTTATTTTACTGCTTTGCAGCTATCTCCTTGTCATTTAATATTTGCCTTCTGGATTATTTTTCCCCAGATGAACCAGGTTGCAATTTTGCAGGTTGAATCCCATTTAATTTCCTGCCATGTTTCTGACCTCTTCAGGTCCTTTAGTACTTCACTGTCCTCACTGGAGTTTTAAACACCTCCTTATTTGTCCTCCAAATTTAGTTTCACATCACTAGATCCTTGAAGCCTGAGTTTTTGTCTGCACATTTTTCAGCACCTCAGTAGATGCTTCTTTTACTGTGACAAGTATCACCTGCTCAGTGTTCTTCTGTTAAGTTTTATTTTATCACTGGTAACTTGCTGTAGTTCATTTGGAGAACCTGGCACTGTTCTTGAAGCGTCTCCTCTTCATTGTTGATTTACTTACAGTAAATGTGGATTTCCTTGTGGGAGAAGTAGTTCCCCAAACTGAAGCCCTGAGCCTCTTCAGGCACGTTTCATCTCAAAACAGACTGATTTCATCTCAAAACATCCATTTCTGTATGAAAATGCACCAAACCCTGAAATGGTTTCTAAATAAATGAAACTGCCCTTTAGCATAAACAGAAAGTGGTTCTCTGTTCCCTTTGCCTATTCAAGGAGTGCTTCTATCTGCCATCAGACACTTCTGGCTTGTACTTGTAATTCTGGTTTTCTATTCTATACTCTCTGTAGGAATGTGTTGGGGGGGTTTCTTGGTTCTCCTCAGGTTTTACCTTGCAAAGGAATGACTCAGATGAGGGAAGTGCACACGTCTCATGCTGTACATCAAGGAACTAGGAGGGCTTTTAGTCAGAGAAGGCTCAAGTGATTCTTTGCCTGGGAGTGGAATCCTGTCAAGACTGCTTTGCATGCTCACTCTTCTTAAGGGGAAAGTCAGCTTCCTCTTAAAGCTCCACAGGAGGAATTCAAGCAGTTGAGACTTGTGGTGACTCTTTTGGAGCTCCTAAAATCAGGAGAACTGAGGATGGAGTGCAGTTCCACCCTGCATTTCACTGCACTTCTGAAGCTCTACATGCTCATACAGTGGCTAATCATAAAGAAGTCAACCTTTAATTAATAAAACTTATTCTTTCAAGAAATAAAAATATAATTTTGAAAGGGATATGACTTTAGAAATAAAGGAGAGTGGAGTTACAACCAAGAACTTCTGTGTGAGAAAGAAATACAGGGAGCAGGTTTTTCCCCTGTGCCCTCCTCCAGCACTGACAGGCTGGAAATCTCACAGTTTGTTCCCTTTGCCTTCCCCCACTGGAACAAAGAGCTGAAGGACAATTCCTTGGAAGCACAGGCTCTGCTCTTCACAATAAAGCAGAATTTGCAATGCATGACTGAAGAAAATAACTCTGATGCATGTAGTTTTCATGGTTTTTTTTAATCCACAGGATGCAGTAAAAGAAAGATGAACCTTTAAAACGTTGTTTGCTTAATCATATTTTATTGCAGAGGCTATAATTCTAAAGCCACATGTATAAAAATGTCAGAGTTTCTAGAACATTACATCGTCCATTGCTTGTGGCCAGCAAAAGTCCAGATGATTTGGAGAATCCAAACTCTGCACTGACATATCCCTCTCCCTTTCCTTTTTAGAGGGTTGAGTGGGATTTGGTTTTACAGCAGGTACCAAACTCTAACACTTTTTTGTGCATTATTGGAAATACCCACTGTATGTCTGAATAATGTTTCCAGGAGAACTATTTCTAAGTGTCTGCAAGAGACCATTTATATTTGGAGCACTCAGTTGTCTAGAGTTGGTTGTCTTTGTCCTCTTTTTTGACCTTGACTCAGTTTAACTATTTGGAAGGAGTGGAAGTAAAAACCACAGTGTTTGGACCTACAGCAGCAACATAATCCTTCATTAATATTATATAGATGTGGTTCCTTTCACATCTGCTCTGTAGGAATGTTTTTATGTAATAGGAGGTTTAAGGGAAAAATAAGCAATTATGGGTTAGGCAATGTTTAATCATACAGGTCTTACACTTTACATATGTTACACTGATGAGCCTCTGGAGATTATGAGCTAGACTTGGAGTAGCAGGGGCTGAGAGAGGAAAACCTCAGAACAACCCCATTACCTGTTTGTAAAAGACCCTTTTCCAAGCCCAAGGGTTCAAGTTGCTGAGGCTGTTCATTGCAGCTCCCTCACATTGTGCCTCTGGGGTTTTGTGCACCCCACCTTTTAGCAAAGAAGCTGTAGATGGTTTAAATTCCAAAAGGGAGGGCTAAACCTTTAGTTAAGACTTGTGTAACTTTTTGCTTTGCGGTGACAGAATGTATTAAACTGAACACAAACCTGGCTTAAGAAAACTGCAGTCACTGGGTTCACCACTGGTGACACATCTGTTGGCATTAAACAGGGAGGCTTTGTGAGGGACTGGCTGTCATCCTAAATCCCAGCAGCTCTTCTGTGAGGAAGAAGGGTTTCCCATTAAAACATTAGTATTTAACTTGACATTTGAGGGCAGAAAGACACCCTGGATGCTTTCAGACTGTGGTCAAGGGAGAGAGGCTCTGGAAGGGAATGTTGTGAGGGGAGGACTGATGGAGAAAATGGAAAACATTGAAGTGAGCAATGCTGAGGAGTTACCTGAGCATAAAATGTGAAGTTACGTTTTTCTTTAGATGTCCAGTCATTAATAGCAACAAATAGTTTCATAAAGATAACAAATGCAGAGTTCTTACTGTGGTGGTCTCCACAACCCCAAAATATTTACCTGTGCCTTGGTAAGTTCATCTATAAGGGCAGGTGCATTTCCAGCCCTGGGGAAAGGTGCTGCACCCAGCAAGCTGTGCCCAGCCAGGGTTAAATTGCTGCTCAGGCTGGGTTCAGAGCAGACACCAGAGCCAGCCTGATGGCACTGTGGGCACTCACTGCTTTGGAAAAGGTGTGAGTTAGTGAGGAAAAGGTGTTGTGTTGTATTAGGCTGGTCTGGTGTGAAAAGAGAGATGGCTGAAAATGGACATTGTGGGCACAGTACTTGCTCCCTTCCAGTGCAACATGTCTGGAGGCCATGGAGGAGTTTCTTGGGACACACAGACTTTTGCAGTAGGTGACTAATGTTTTCCAGTTCAGTTAAATCCAAGGCACTGTCACGTTGGCCTGGTGTAGTCCATCAGAAATAGAAGTAATTATGAACTTCCTTCTGAAAAGAGCTGATAAATCCTCTGCTGGATTTACCACAGATTTATTCTACTACTTAAACTTAGCATGACATGAAGCATTTGCTTCACAAAGTGGAATTCTTCCTCAGTGTGCCCACTTCACAGTATTTAGCTGTTAACTCAAAGGAATGCAGCTAGACAGGGAGAAAGTTTTATGTCTTCTGGAAATACTTGTATTTCTAGAGCCTGCATGTTCTGTCTAATTATCTTCTATTTCAGCCAAAGGTTTTGGGTGCCAAGGCCAAAAGGGAAAAGGAACACCTTTTACTCTGTTGCATGTTTTCTGGTATTCATGTGGTTCTTAGATCACAGAATCTCTGCTAAAGGATGCTGCTGTCTTGGTGTATTCTATGTAGCACTTGTCTTGGGTGGAAACAATTCCAGAGAGCTGCTGATTTAACTAGCCTGCAGTGGTGCCTCCTAAAATAGAATTGGAGAGTCTTTGGGAAAGAAAAAAAATATTATATTCATTCATTAGCATCAGGAGAACCAAGTACAAATTCATCAAAGACTGGGCCATAAATTATTTGCAGTTTCCATTCACAGATCTGCCTGCTCAGAACGAGGTGGGATAAGGTGGGAGCATCTGCACCTCAGGAAGGAACAAAAGCTTTATTCAAACCAGCTGGAATGTCCTGAGTTCTGCAGAGAATCTGTCGGGCTTGAGCCCCATGACTGACAGACATCCACATTCTGTGGGTTTTCATAATCTTCTGGCCCATTTTCTAGGATTTTCAGTTCATAAAAATAGCAGGAAGGATGAAACTGGTGTAGTGCAATAGGAGTATAGGATTTGTTTATTTACTCATTTCTAAGGCACAAATGGCAGGAGCTGCTCCCCAGTGTGACCTCCTGGCCTGACACAGCTGCTGCTGGTGCCAGAGGGGTGAAGTCTGGTACAACGGGTCTGGGCCATTCCTGGGAATGTCTTACTAGTCTTAACAGGGATGGAGGTAAGCGTGGATATTTTGTGTGCTGAACAGTGAGTCCATGGGCACAACCAGGGAGAGTCCTTGGGGATTTCCATGTATGGATTTGCTTCTCTTGTGTGGATTTGTAATAGAGTCTGTTGAGTTGGCTTTCCATTTGCCTTCACTCCTGGTGATTTTGCCTTGAGGTCATGTTAAAGGTTTCTGTACATCCTTCAGTTTGTGACCTGCATCAAGAAGCGCCCTTTAATTACCACAGTAATCAGCTTTGAGTAGAGAGTGTCTGAGCATACCCAGAGATGGACTTTTTCCATCCTCAGACCAAATATAAAGATGTAGGAAATACCCATTTTAGACAAAATGAACATCTTCTCTCCATGCTGTATTTCCAGTCATTTTGTCCCTTACTAGAATTCCTTGCTACATCCTAAATATCAGGGCAGCAGGTTCTCTGAGGTTACTCCCCGTGTTTAAAACAGTGGAAATATTAAACCGTGCAGCCGGTCAGGTTTGCACTGACAGGTTTTATTTTCAAACCAAGAGATAGATACAGCATTGCTTTAAAACTAATACCACTTCTGAGCAGTGCTTTAAGTCAGCTTAGTCGGGGTTCATATTTATGCAGCAATTACAGGCTTACTTGAAAAGCAGGAGAGCTCAGGGCGAGGTGTGTTCTCAGGGCTGTTTACCTGTTACTAGACAGACTTTTCCCTGTCATTACCGGGAGGTTTTGTGTTCAGTCCCACTCTGGAGCCGGTAGATGGGAGCCCAGGGCCTGCTGGGATGGGGTTTTACACTTGTGCTGTCCTTTTGCCCTTCCCCTGAACTCTTTTCATTTCAGTCATGAGCAAACAGTCAGTGCCTGAACTAACAACCCCGCAATCCTCCAAAGCACGCTCCTTACAGTACCAAACAAAGGGAGGCCCGCGTGGGCCGGCCCAGGCCAAGGAATGCAGCTTCGGGGTTCTGCTCCATAAATTTAACCAGCACGACAAAAAGGAGATAATATGAGCCTTCGTGATGATCTGAAAGGGGGAGGTTTGTGTCCCATTGATTGCGGTCTGGCCCCGCGCCAGCCCCGAGCCTGACCGACAGTTGAACCATATCGTTAAGGCGTGTAATACAGCTCGAGTCTTGTACAGCAGCCAATGAGTACATATCCAGAGGGCAAAAGTTTATAAAGAGTCGAGGCTGTCCTGTTTAACCCTCTCACACTGCCTGTAATGTACACTGCTGCCATTCAGAAATAGGCACTTCGCTATTAAAATGTAAACCTTCGACTTGCTGTGCTTGGAAAACATACATGTGTGTCTGATTTCTAATGTGCAGCAGATTTATAAAGTGATCGCAGAAAAATATGTAAAACTGATCTTTTTTTTTTTTTTTAACAAAAAAAAAAAAAATCCAGCACAGTGGTTTTTTTTTTCAGCACTGCGTTATCCAGAGTTACTTTTTTTGTTCAGGGACGTCTTCTGGGTTGTTCTGCAAACTCTTTCATACAGATGGAGCTATTTATTGCCTTGATGTCACCTCATTTAGCATGTGGCTGGTATTTTTATAGATAATTTTTTCACCTAATGTTGCTGTTAACATGTGGAATGCTCTTTATCAGTTTTGTAAGTACAGCCAGTCTATCTGAATTGTTCCTGCATCTGTGAACTTTAAAAATCAAAACAAACCTTGTGAGTAGCTTTTTGTTGGGTGAGGTTTGTGCTGGAGGACTTTGCTGTGCCTGTTGCATCCCCAGTTGTAGTTAACTGAGGAAGTATAAAAGGAGGGTCTGAAAGAGAAAAAACATCCAGTCATCAGAGTTGATTCACACAGTCCTTCATGCACACCCAGAGTCACTGTCCTGGTGCTGGGCAGGGCCCTGGTTTCTTCTTCCCCAAAGTGGATTTGGTTTCCCAGAAAGGCAGGAGTACAATGTGGAAACATTTCTGTTATACTCAAAGTATTTTACACTCAAAGTGAAGTGACCATGTTTGCTTTTACTACAACTGGATATTGCTTGGCCAGCACAGATGGGGTTTGATGGGACTGTTATAAATGGAAGTGTCCAAGGCCAGGTTGGACGGGGCTTGGACCAACCTGGGATGGTGGAAGGTGTTCCTGCCCATGGCAGGGGGTGGAGTGAGTTGAGCTTCAAGGTCCCTTCCAACCCAAACCAGTCTGGGATTTTATGAGCACAGACACAAGACTAATGCTCCAGCTGCTACAGGGCCCTTCCTGGCAGCAGACAGGATTTAATATTTCAAACCCTCCCCAGTGCCCTGAGGCTCAGCAGTGTAATGGCCTGGGCACTTTAGTTTCACTAAGGCATGTTCAGCTCCTGTTTCCAGATTGGTGTTTGCAGGAAATCCCTGCTAAGAATCTTTTACATCGAGTCAGAAGGTGAATGGGAGCATTTTTCAACATAATTTTGAGACAGGAAATTTTAAGGTGACAGCTGTAGTCATTCCTGTGATCCACACTGGAAGAGTCTGGGGGGAGTTGGGAGCTGAGATGGCAGTGTTAGGTTTTGTCAACTTAAGCTTGGTGATGGCAAAGTGCTTGGAAAGGTGTGGGTTTTGCTGCACAGCTGTTCCAGGGAGAGGGGGGTTGTAAGGAAGTGCCAGAGGTTGATGCCCAGAGTATGGCTGCTGTCAGTGCAAGGCAGTTGTCTGGAATAAAAGCACGTACACCTTATGCACGTGTTGGATTTGTAACATGGATGCCATAATTAAGTCATGTCTCTTAACTCCTTCTCGCTTCCTTTTGAACTTGGAGCTCGATGAGGTTCTGTACAGCCATAAACCCGGGGAGTAGTTCTCAATTTGGTTTTGATTTGGTGTACAAAAGAAGAGGGAAGGGGGAGAAGAGCTCCATCTCCAAGAAGCTGGCGGGAACAACCTCCATGATAAACAGTTGCTCCTTCAGCACACTGGATCCTCCTAAAGGCACGTCGGGTCAGCTAAAGGTCTGCAGCATCTGAGCTGGGAGATCCCTCCAAAGAGGAGGGATTTGACTGTAAGTGGGAGGTTTTAACCCCAGGCACCATTTATTTGCATGTTTCTGCCCGAAACGAGCATTTTGGGAACACATTTAACAAGCACAATATATTCCATGCGTTTGCTGGAATCAACGGCCCATATGAGCTTCCTCAGATCTGCAGTCAGCAGGGAGCTGTCTGGCCCAGGATTTTACACATTCTTGCATCTAAGGGAGACAATCTGATGCCAAATCCAACACTCAGCTGACGGCACCGTGTGTGCATTTGAACACACCTTCACAGCATCTGTGTTGGAAGCAGGGAGTGAATCCCCTGGCAGAGCTGTGCCGGATCTCTGGGATCAGACAATGACCTGCCTGTTGGGAACTGCACCCCAAAGTTCAGCATGGGGCAGGAGGCAAGTGCACTGAACCCTTGAAATAAGAGTCACCAGGGAACATGGAATCCAGGCTGCCACAGGTTTTCCTGAGATGAGGCCCAAGGCCTAATCTCGAACGCTGAGACCTGGCCCAGGAAATCCTGCTGTCTGTTCCTGCTGATCAGGAAATTCAGGGCATGTTCCTGCTTGTTTCAAGGGGGTCAGCACGTGAAACAAAGTGAGTGCACCAGTGAGGAAAGAATTGTGGACATTGTGGCTCTTTGGTGCTGTGCAGAACAGCCCCTGCCAGACACGTCTGTTCTCCTTTGTCACCGTGAGCTCCCCAGGTACAGCTGCAGCATCAGGAGCTGGTGGCTGTGATGGCTGAGTTTGGAGCTCAGTTTTTAAGGCAGACATTGTTCAGCACTTAATTGGCTCTGGCACTTCTGAGTGTGCTTTCTTTGGTGTCCTCACATCACGTCTGACACAAGCACTGTCCTGCATTTCATGTGCATGGGATAGTGATCCCATTGGAAGGCTGCAGGTGCACATCAGTCTGGAACTCCAGCAAGTGTGTCAGGTAGTTTAGTTGTGTATTTTATGGTAGAAGATAGAATCACAGAATCACCTTATCAGATTAAGTCACTTTTAATGTCTGAAATGCACTGAAGCCCCCTCAAACAAAGCACTCCCTGTATTTAGGAACCAGACTTTTCCCAGAGCCCAGTAAGGAACAGTTTGACATTATTTCTTGAAAAAGCCAGCAGCTATTGAAAATTGTCTCTTACAGTACCTGCCATTTTCCTTTGTTTGAATTAAGGTTGGTTTGTAATTATTACAAGGGGATAAAAACTGTTCCCAGGCTGGAAGTCAGTATGCCAGGTTACAGCCCAGAGCAGGCTTTTGGCAATAAATTTTATGCAAACCTGAAAAAACAAGTTTACAATGGAAACACTGCCTGATTTTGAGCTGTACCAGAACCAGTTACTGCTTCACTGGGCTGGGCTGACAAGGTGGTCAAACTGGAACACACCTTTGCTGGTGACAGTTGCTGAAGTTTTGGCAGCATGAACTGGGTCTGGCTGAAGGAAATGATTCCTAGAGAGTGTGGGGGAGAGCCCTGGGACCCAGGATCCCTTGGGAAGGTGCCCGTGTTTGGGGCACACCCAGGTGTGGCCCTGGGGTTTGGGTGCAGGCAGGTGGGGTCTCTGTGAGGAGCCTGGTCCATTAAATATTAATTTCAGGTGTCAGAATTCCATCTCCTTGCACTGAGAGCTGTTGTTTGTGCAGGATGTGGGGTATCCATGCTTAGGTTGGGTTTTTGAACAGATCTGTACTTGCCAGTGCTGTTCTCTTACCCAGAGGACAGATGAGAGATTCCCCAGATACATATTTTAAATGAAAAGTCTAATGATTAATGTGTCAGTCATGGGGTTTGTCCTTGTTTTTTCTCTCAGAAGTTGCTACATTTCCTAAAGTTGTTTCATTGTGAATAATTATTCTGGGTGTGATACTGAGGAAACTGAAAGATGTAAATTTGTAAATAATTTCTAAATCATTTTAGAAGTGGGATGGTTTGTTTTAACAGACCAGCATCTGTTGATACGCACAGTTTGATGCCTTCTGAATTTTATTTTTAAGGTTTCTGTCAGGGCAGCCTGGGTACACTTCAGGGAAATTTTTTAGGTCCAGAAGACCTCAAAGATGAGTAACAGTTCCTGTTCTCAAAACCACTGTGTATTTATGCACCTCTGCAGGAATCACATGTGCAGACCTGGTGGTGTGAACCTGATGGGTGGGTACCTGGTAGGGATGAATGTGGAGGGAAGGAACAAGGACAGGGGATTCTGGAAAACTTGTGATGTGTCTTACAGAGTTTTCTCAACCTAAGTTGGTAAATAATTAATAATACCTGACCACTTCCTTCATCAGTGGGTTGGTGTTGTTTGATTACAAAACTTCTGGCTTAAAACTGGTCAACTGAACCCCAAGGATTCTGTGAACTGCTGAGCAAACACCAACCAGATAAGGCTGTGCCCTGGTCCCAGTGTGCCCAGCTCTGGATGAGAGCTCCAGAGCTCAGCTGTGAGCAGGGCACAGCTCTGT
>NW_020884926.1:4548017-4560796 GCF_003945725.1 Corapipo altera
CTGGATGAGAGCTCCAGAGCTCAGCTGTGAGCAGGGCACAGCTCTGTGTTGGCCTCAACCTCCCGACACCCTCTGGAAGCCCTCTGTGGCTCCATCCAGCAGCACCACTCCCTGCTGTGCCAGGCAGACGAGAGGGCATTCCTGCCTTGTATTGCCTTTGTGTGCTTATTAAAAAGGAATCAGCAGATCTGCTGAGTGCCTGGGTAATGGGACCCAGATGTGGGCACCACCACTCGCTCTGCTTTACAAATCTGCAGCTTCGGGGATTTCATCAGCGTTGCTTATTGTTTACAGAACGTAACTTGAGACAGTAGAACAAATTTTTAGATTAAAAAAATCAAGTGGTGTGGAATGTTTTTAGCTGTGCAGACCAAACAGAGCAGTTTGCCAAGGGGGTGATGGACTAAATCAAAGCAGTTTAGGCTCGAACCAGTGGCACTGGGCTGGAAAGCTGCCGACCTTATCACCAAGATGGGAGTGATCTGTTATCACCAGGATGAATGTTTGAGCATGGAGGGGACAGCAAGCACTGTACTTGTACTCTGAAGTGCTTCTTCCATTTAAAAACAAAAACCAAACCCTAAAACCAACCACAGCTCAGAATTGCCAAACCTTCCAGAAATCCACTGTGGTGCCCAGTACCTTTGTAGTACTGGTACTTCCTCTCTGACCTGCTTTAAGCCAGGTATTAGAAACCAGTGTTCACAGTTGTTCTAGTTCCTATGGGATTAAAAGGCCCTATTTTATTCCCCTTTTTAAGGTAGTCTTGCTTGCAGTGCTTCAGATCCCTCCTCTCAAGGTACCACAGAACATAGAGAAGATGGCACAGGTCAATGTTTATCTGAAGGATGGTTCATGTAAAACCTGCTCCATGGTGCTGCTCCTCGCTCCCATGGGGCTGCTTATCCAACCTTCCTGAAAGCAGGATGGGAAATGTCTCAGCAAAATGTTACTGACTGGCCAATAGTTAATTAAAACCCACCTTACGCTGCAGACACTCCTTAGACTTGTCAGTAGAAGCTGTGGGTGGCATAGGGAGGTTTAACAGCTGATGGAGTCTTCTTGGATCAGTGATATTTTGCCCTTTTCCTGCTTTGAGAAGTTAGGAAGTTGGACAAGCAGTAAGATGTGAATTTACACTGGTTGGAATTCTTTAATTTCTTTGGAACTTCGCCTCAACGTTTTCCAATTCATGGAGGCAAACACATACTTTGGTTTACTGCTTTGTAAGAGTTTTAATAGGTAAAAACAGGCATGTGTTTGTTCATTTCTGGTGTAGGTTCAGAAAGACAACAGTGCTGTACCTGTACAGGTGAATCCTGCTCATATCTAAGAAACCCAAGGGGCAGGAGAGGTGTATCTAAGAAGTCTAAGGAGCAGAAGGCAAATGCTCTGTGTGCTGATGCTGAGCAGCTTCAAAAGCAAAGGTGATGGTCTGTGGGACTCTACCCAAGTCTCTGGATCAGAAAGGCTGGAGGCAGTTCCTTGTGCAGGGTCTTTACAAAGAGTCAGGATAGGAAGCAGAGAGCACTAATCCAAAATGGTGCATTTGGCTGGGAAATCAGTAACAGCAGTAGCCTGGAAGAGGGATGAAATAGCAGGGAGCAGCCCCAGAGTGATGCTGCTGGGAAGGGACGGGGCTCGGCAGCCTGTAACACAATTCTTCAGGGGCAGGGCGTTCCAGGAGCTTGAAGGAATTCAGAGTATTATTTTTTAACAAAATACTGCTCAGGGAGGAACCAAGCCTGCAGTGCTGTGGCCAATACTGACCTCTGATGTCTGTCAGCCCTCAAGTGTGTTATTGCCATTTTTTAATAGGCACTCAGAAAGGTAAAGTGTGTTAAACCCTGCTATGGAGATGGTAATTAATGAGGATTTTTTCTTTTGTCTTAATTTAACTGCACTTTCCTGTTTCCACAACCCTTCAGTTTGCAGTCTACTGGCACTGTCCATCAGTGTGAGCTCTCTCTAGGTTGATATACTTTTATTTTCTGCAGAGCACTGAGAAGAAACAGTCAAATCAGTAAAGCTCTGCTGATAAATAGATTCCAAGTCTGCAGACAGTAGACTCAGTTTAGGTTACTTCTTCCTATTAATTTAGCCACTTCCCTTTAGCCACTGCAGACACTTTCTGGAGATGGAGAACCACCCAGTGCCACGTCTTCCAGAGCAGGTCTTACAGGATCCATATGCTTTGTCTGTGAAGACCTTGGATTTTTGAAGGCTTTGTCACACCTTGTATTTCAAAATAAGCAGAGCTCTGTGTGCTGACAGGTGTCAGTGGGAGGCAAAGGGCTGCCCCAGGTCACCTGTGTGTCTCTCGTGCAGGACGCAGGCGGAGCGAGTGCGGAAGCCGCGGTGCTGCCGGGGGCCCCAGGGGCTCCTGCCCCGCTACCTGGAGAGCCAAGCAGAGGGACAGGAGCAGCTCTTCAAGCTGACAGACAACATCCAGGATGAGTTGTGAGTACTGGCTGACACAGCTATTTAAACTGCTCTGTTTGTCCTGTCGTGTCTGTGGGGAACGGGGGCTAAAACTGCTTCACGCACACAGACACATGTTGGGTTTTGGGTCTCTCACCACAAGGTCATTGAGGGGCTGGAGTGTTCCCAGAGAAGGGAACAGAGCTGGGAAGGATCTGGAGCTGGGGAGACTCAGCCTGGAGAAAAGGAGGCTCAGGGGGACCTTCTTGCTCTCTGCAACTCCCTGACAGGAGGGGGGAGCTGGGGGGGTAGTCGGGCTCTGCTCCCAGGGAACAAGGGAGGGGATGAGAGGAAATGGCCTCAAGCTGTGCCAGGGGAGGTTTAGAATGGATATCGGGAATATTTCTTCATGGAAATGGTTGTTAAGCACTAGGGCAGTGGTGGAGACCCTATCCCTGGAGGGACTTAAAAGAAGTAGATGTGGCACTTGGGGACATGGATTAGTGTGGCCTTGGCAGTGCTGGGGGAATGGTTGGACTCAATGATCTTAGAGGGCTTTTCCAACCTTCACGATTCCATGGTTGTACAGGAGAGGTCAGTTTGTTGGATGGGGGTCTGAAGGCAGCATTCATCCCTTACTGGTCTCCACCACAGTTACTGCTCAGCTGGGTCAGGGGGGAGTGTCAGGCACTGTTCTGTCTCCCATCAAAGTTTGTGCCAAGGCAAAGGGGCAGAACTGCTGATGGTGGAGCTGCAGAGGGAGGTGCCAGTTCAGCAGGGTCCTTCAGTGTCCCCAGTGTCCCTGGGCAGGTCTGAAGCCATGGGACACTCCAGGTTCTGTGAGGAAGAGTTTGCAGTCTGCCATTTGCTTGTGGCCCTGTGAGTTTACACTTGGTTTATCCTGTTCCCATCCCATTCCAGGGTCTTTGTGCCTGGCTGGCTCTCAGGCAGGGGGAATGGAAAGAGCAATTTGTGACCAACAAAGATCCATGGCAGAGCAGTGGGCTTTGTCATCGAGTCCCACTGTTCATTCACTGTGACTCTTGCCATCAGGAACATCATTCAGCAGGAACACAGTGTTTCTTGTCATGGAAAATAAGTACAAAATTATGCCTCTGACTTTTATCCTAGTATCATAATCAGAAACACATTTAAAGACCTGATTATTTGCATATTTTCCTTCAGAGTTAAATCCATAAAAGGGGGTTTAATACCTTGCTCTACTGTTCTAACTAAATGTTTCCACATTTTTTTCCAGTTAGGCTCGCTGTTTCACTTCTGGAAAATATTGTGTAATTACTTCCTGATGTTGTTAAAAACCCCACAAATTCTCCAGAGATCTGGTTGCTTCTACTTTGTTCTACTGGATCATGTTTCATTTAATTTTTCATTTTATTAATTTGAGATATTTTTAATAGTGTAGATAGGTTTAAAAAATTAAAAAGTTGTATCTTTCAGTAGTATCTGAAAAGATTAAAAATACCTGTTTTGAGAACTGTACACTGAGAAGAAAGTAACAGTTGGCAAGAGCAGAGGGGGTAATGATGCATGACTCAAACTCAGAACAAAATGTAGAGCTTGAACTACAAATTAGCTAATGTTTCTGGGCTTCTCCATTAAATCACTGACCTCTGTTTCCATTCCTCACAATATATACATGACACCAGTAAAAGTCTTGTTGGGAAAGTAGATACATCATCTGTTGTTCTTGTGGAGCAAACACAGCCCTGCAGTCCCACTGCCCAGGTGCTTCCCCTGGACTCTGGAGGAGCTGCTGGTGCCCAGTTGCTCCCCGTGGATGTCCCTGTGTCCCTGGTGGCACCGTGACCCCGTCGGATCCGGGCTCTCTGGGAAACCCTGTGGTGTTTGATGTGCCTGGCCAGGCTGTTCCCCTGCAGCTGTAGTGCTGCTCCGGGTCTAAATTAAGTTTTCTGTGGCACTTCATAAAAAATGTCACTCTCCATCCTATTTAACTAATTTCAAAGGCAGAACCTTCCCCTGAAGTGTTTGAACTCTGGTAGAAAACTGCGGGGCAGCTGCTGGTTTCCGGGCCTCTGTTAATGTTGTCTTTCACCTGGGCTCCTTTGAGCTGAAATTCCCTGTTTTTTCCCAGTTTGTTTTACTTAAAGGAACACAGTTCATTTATCCTATCCTGGAGCTCTGTCCAAGGGTAGAGCTGGCAAAGCTCTAACAGGCCCTTTATAATTAGGCTGGTTGTCAGCACTGAGATGATGGTGTGGGTTGGAATTGGTGGGGGCACCTTTCTCAGTGTGAGGGGAGTGAGGAGGGAAAGGCAAGTTCAGTGCAGAACAGTGTCTTTGAGAGGACTATGAATAAAAAATTGCTGGAGCTACCCTTTTACACCACAAAAAGAAACCATGACCTGACCTCTTGCCACATTTTTGGCTACTAACATTCCATTTATAGCTATGGGTTTATTTGGCTGCAACTCAGAGTGGTTTGTGCACAGTGTTACTTAAATGGCAGAGCCAGGGGTGGGTTTGGAGATGAGAAGCTTCTCTGCCACCAAAAAACACTGAGTAGTGACAAACTCCCTGGGTTTCCAAGGCAGTGGAGTGTTTTGCAGGATGTCTGAGGACAGCAGCACTCAGGTTTGGATAAGCAGTGGTTCAGAAGGCAGGGATTGGGAACCTGCCTGACAGCAGGAGAATCCTCCTTTTACAGTGCTTCAACCCTGGGGCTGTTGGCAGAGCTTTATTACTCTATTTAGCACTCCATTATTCTATCCAGTTATTATTTCAAATTCAAGTTGCTGAATTTTTCAGCATTTAAAAACCCCACTAATGAGGCTCATTTCAGTAGTAAATCAGACGTGGGGGAGAAGCATTTGTGTGTGCAACATCCATTGCACTTTTGCATCTCTTATGGTTATTTTTTTACACCCCAGCCTTTTCAGCCATCATAACTCTCAATATTCCTGACTCACTCTTCTCTCCCTCTTCCTATTCATCACTCAACCTAATCTCCCTGGGGAAACCTGTTTGCTGCTTAACCTCTCACCCCGTGTTAAACAGCTAATTTCTCTTTTCTGCTACTGATCCCAGCAGCAGGTTCAGCTTATTTTGTGTTTTGAAGGGGGACCAGGGAAGCACAGGAGGGTTACAGTGTGGACAAGGATAATGCTCCCATCATAAATGTCTGCACACCTTTCACGTAGCAGCTCTGGAACTGAAGTTGGTTGCATTTAAGCTTCAGCATTAGGACTTGCAGTGCTTCAGTGCAAGGAAATTACTCTTCCTAAACCTTGTCAAAGGACATTTTTATGTGCCCCTGTAATGCCCAAAGCTGGCTGCCAGGCATTTAGCACTAATATTTGATTTACAGCATGATCTTTTTATAACTAGGGGAGAGGGTCCTTCGTCAGCTCCACTTTTAAACTGCTTAAATTAAACACAGATGAGTCGTACTTGTTACACTGCTACATCTTCTGACACGCTCCTGGAGGTCACTCAAAACAGGTGAAGACATGGGTTAGTTTGCTGGTTTTAGCTCCAAGCTAATAATTTTTGGTTTTTTTTCCTTTGTTGCAGCTTCATAGCAGTGGAGAACATTGACAGCTACTGTGTGCTGATCTCCTCCAAGGCCGTGTACTTCCTCAAGAGCGGGGACTACACGGACCGCGATGCCATCTTCCTGGAGGTCAGGTATGATGACCTGTACCACTGCCTGGTGTCCAAGGACCACGGCAACGTCTACATCCAGCTCACCAAGAAGGCTGTGAACACGAGCAGCGGGGTGGCCATGCCAGGCCCCTCCCAGCAGAGACCCATGGTGAGCTCCTGGCACCTCCTTCCCCTCGTGTGCCCCAAGGGTTGGCTCCGTCAGCACTGGAACAGCTGTGCTGAGGTTTCACTGAGTGTGGGGCTGAAAGAATCAGAATATCCTGAGCTGGAAGGGAGCCACCAGGATCATCTAGTCCAACTCCTGGCCCTGCCCAGGACACCCCAACAATCCCACCCTGTCCCTGAGAGCATTGTCCAAACGCTCCTTGAGCTCTGGCACCACTGCCCTGGGGAGCCTGTTCAGTGCCAACCACCCTGTTCAGTGCCCAGCCACCCTGTTCAGTGCCAACCACCCTGTTCAGTGCCCAGCCACCCTGTTCAGTGCCCAGCCACCTTCTCCTAATATTCAACTTCAGGCACTCCCTAAACTCCTGAGAAAGGGAAAGAAAGGCAAACCCTAAAATATTCCTTCAGGCAGAAAAGTAACAGGAAGAAACATGTGTTTACCTATGAAAGGCTTTTAACTTTACCACATCAATGGAACTTGGGTACTTTGCTGGCTTTTTACTCATCTCCTGCTTGTAGTGTTTTTTTTGCTGTGAGGTCTCTAAGACTGGAAACAGTGTTTATGTCAAGCATATAAAAGTTAATCAAGGCTTTCTCTTCTAAAGCCCATTACAGGGCTTTTTGTGCCATTACAGTAGTTGCTCAGGGGCTGTTTTACAGGCCCAGTTACAAGCTCACCCCTGACCCAAGGCAGTTTACATTCCAAACAGAGCAGCCAGATAAAAGGTAGGAGGGGAAGCAAAGGAAACAACCTCAGATATGTAAGATGTTCCTGCTCTCACCCTTGAGTACCTGTCTGTGTGCACCTGGTGTTCCACTTGCTTCTTCTTCCTCCGCCTCAGCACTGAGCAGGGATCTCCACTGACACCTTTCTGTTCCTCACTTCAAATCTAAAATCTCTTCTGCTTTAGCTGACGGCAGGAAACGAAAATCCCCTTTCTTTCTGCAGGTGAAAGTGAAATCAGAAGCCCTGGCAGTAAAGCTGTCTCAAGAAATCAACTATGCAAAGAGCCTTTACTACGAGCAGCAGCTGATGCTGAGACTCAGTGAAAACCCAGAACAACTCGAGCTGGACTCTTGAAAACTCACTTCCTCACTGCCAGAGTGACCTGCAAGCACCAGGCTGGAGCCAGAACTGAGAAGGAAAAAAAAAATATATAATTTTAGTATTTAGTGAAAACAGGAGAGGTGGCTTTTCTTTTTCAAGCACTAGGTGTGTAACAGAGGTGTAGCTGACACAGCTTTGGGTCTGGGAGAAGCCCTGTATTTTGCTAACATGTATATATGTACAAGTGTCCATGTAAATAGGAGCGGGCAGGCGGGTGTTGGTATAAATACAAGTCTGTTTACTGTGTAAAGAAATTAAAGGAGCTCTACTGAGTCGTACTGCACTACCTGACATGAGCCCTCCTCTCTCTCTGTCTTTTTTTTCCCTTGAGAAAACTGCTGTTCAAAGTGCAGGAAAGTAGATAAACATTTAAAACATAAAATTAAGAGTTAATTTCAGCTATTGGAGTACAGGTAGTTTGGAGCTTTAACACTGTGAGAAGGGTGAATTGGTTGGGGTAGTTTAATGGGATTTTTGTTGGTTTTTTTTCTGCTAACTCACTAGTACAGGTGAGTGCACAGAGACCTGGTGTTTCACTGAAATGTCAGCCTCTTTTTTTAAACAAAAATTGCATTTTGGTGAATATTACAGTGAGGACTAACTAATTCAGTTTTGTATTCACAGTGTGCACCTCAAGGCTCCTTCTTTGACTTGTTTCTAAAACAGTTGAAGGGAGGAGCCTTGGAAATGGAATCTCTAAGTTCAGGTTTTCCCCTCTCTCAGATGCAGGGAGGGTTTGGAGCTGGGGGGAGTAGTGCCTGGAAGGGGGGGGAGAGGAAATCACCAGCTTGTTTGACTTCACAACAACATCTTCAAAAGTAGAGTTTTAAAATAATAAAAATAACATGTTTTTTTCCAACATTGTACATTAAATCAATATTTGTCTCATTAACCATAACCACGCTGAAGATGAGGAATGAGTGTCCTTTAACACCTTAAACCCACAGGAACTGGAACCCTCAGTGTCACTCCCTGGAGTGAAGATACAACTTCCCTGTAATGCTGAGTAACCTAAATTTTAAGGTAAACCTCTAGTTATTTGGTAAACCTTTGAGTTGCAGCTTTAAAAGATTAACTTGAAAGTAAAGTCCTTTCATAAAGGCACATGGGAGTATTTTGGTACTGAAGGTTAGAATGAAACCAGTTGTGAACTCGTGTAAAATACCTGCCTGCTGGAGGGGGGGAAGGAAAACAAGGAGCAGTTCTGTGCCGTGCTGAGCATTTACAGGGATGGGTTGGATCCCTGGGGTCTGTAACCATTTCATGCAGAGATGACGTGCAAACAGCAGAGCAGTGGTTGAACAGTCACCCCTGGAGTGCTCTGAACTCAGGGAGCCACAGTGGCCAATGGATCTCATTTGTGTAAAAAAACCTGTTCCAAGTGTAACAAAGAGTAGGTGAAATAACAGCTCAGCAGGGGCAGGAAGGAAGAACTGTCTCTAAGTGGGAAAGAGGTGCCTCACACACAACATGGAAGTGACACGTGTGACAGGTGGGTGGTGGCAGCTCCTCTCTTTATCTTCCTTTTCCGCTACTCCCCTTCCCTTTCCTGTCTTCCCCAGTCCTCTCCTCCCCTTTATTTTCCTGTCCTCCCTTTCCCTTCCTTTTCCCATCCTTTCCTATCTTTCCTGCCCTTTGCTGTCCTTCCCTCCCTTTTCCTGTCCTCCCTTTTATTCCCCCTTCCTCCACTTTATTATCCTCTCCTTCCCTCTCCTCCTGTCCTCTCCCCCTGGCACACTGTGCTCAATCCCCTGCTCCTGCCAAGGTGTACAAATCCAGGGAACATGTCACCACTGTCATTGCTGGAACCTCCCCTGCCCAGTGACTGTGCAATCAGGTCTGATTCCCCTGCCCAGAGATAACTCACCTGTGCACTTGCTGCCTCTCCAGGAAGGGAATGTCATCACTTCCTAAAGTCCCAGAAGAAACTGGAAAAAAGGAAACTCAGTAACTTTTAGACACTTTGCACAAGCCAGGGGTGAAGTTCTCTGTGTCCCTCTGCATCTCACTGTGGGCTGTTCCCAGTGAAATACCCCTTCCCTTGCCATCATTCCTGGGTCATGGACAGTTCTGGTTCCAACAGGGCCTCCGTGGTGAGGTGTTCCTGCACGGAGATGAGCACGGGGCAAATGTGAACAACATCCTCCTCCTCTGCTCCTGAACAGATTCCCAGTAAATCACTGTGATGATACATCCCAGCAGCTCCAGTCCCCAGGGCTGTTTTCCAGAGCAGTGCAGTGCTTAACATTTTTGTGGGGAGAAGCTTAAGTGGCTAAATGGGCCACATCTCAAACTCAGGAAACAGTCATACATTTCCCAGTGACAGGGACCTTTGGATCTATTTGCTCATTCCTTGGACTTGCAGGATGCTTTAACATTTATCTATTTTCAGTAAAATATCTTAAGGTCTTAGCCCAACGATATATATATATTTTATTTTTTTTTACTTCTTTCTCTCTCTAAAACACAGTTTAGTACCAACCTGCTTCACTGCAGAGCCCACTCAGCTGACAACTCCTCCAGGCCCTTGCTCTGTTTTTTTCTCCTCAGAGGAACCAGCCTCAATCTGCTGGTCACAATGATTTCACCTGTGGTGCTTGGCTCTGAAAAAGCAGGTTTCAGTGACACTCTTCAGCTTACAGGCTGCTGCACAGATATTTGGGAAAAAGAAAAAAAAAGCAAACTTAAAACACATAATTAAGTCAACAATTGCTTAAAGTCCACTTACACAACTTTTCTTCTAACAAAGAATAACAGTGCATGTCTATGCTTCTATACTACTTTTTTAATATATACACACACAACAAATATACATTTAAAATTCTCTTGAAAAGCAAAGGCTGTATTCCAAACTCCTGTGTTCCTAAAGGCAGAGTTGTTACAAAGAAGGAACTTATTTTTCTGGAAAAAAGAACCCAAAATAATGTGCCCAGAGCTTCAGATTCCAGTACTGCTGTAGCATTCCAGCTGACAGCACACTCTGACTCCACATTATGATCCTCAATTTTATCAAATGCAGGGCTGGGACAAACCACTTCCAGCTCCCCACTCCTGTTACTGGTTTGACTTTCTTGCAGCCCATTTCTTACAGCTACTGGTCTGACAGCTTTGAAAAAGGGCTCAGGGCAGCACAAACCCAGCTGCCTGAGAAGATATTAGGAGGACACCAAGCAGTTTGACTGAACCAAACACTTTTCATGGTTCTCCAGCAGCAGATTTTCTGGACTGGGAGAACGTGAGGCAACCCCAGCAGCAGGTGGGCACTGGGACCAGCCCTGCATGTGCCTCACAGGCAGGAGAGGGCAGAATCCTACAAGGATTCCTGCCAGAAAGAAAAGGTTACTGATTAACCAGTGACAAACACTGGGGAAAAAATAGTCGTGGGTTTTTTGGTTTTTTTTCTCTCGTGTTTTGCTCAGTAGAACCACAGCACATCCTGGGCCAGAAATACAAATATCTGGGAGCAAACTGCAGCTCCATGGGAGCAGCAGCTGCTTTGGGTCAGCTCTGCTCAGGGCCTGGGGACGCTTGTGCTGCCTCAGAGCATCAGGCTCCAGTGTCACACGGGGTCTGCTGGTTGTGGTTTGGGTTTATTTTTGTTTTATTCCCTGCATCTGACACTCCAGCCCCTGCCCCTGGGCCCAGCACAACGTGTTCTCCTGGTGGGTAAAAACAACCTTGTACCTCCGGCCTGCTCTGGGCTGACTCAAAAGCACTGAAAGGCCACGAGAGAAGTAAACAGCTTCCATGTGCATTTACATTTTGGATAAATGGCCGGGTCACCCAAAGGACAAGGGCTGCTACGGGAGCTGCAGAACAATGGTTTCTGAAAATGCCAGCAAAAAAAAAAAAAAAAAAAAGTCCCCTGCACGCTGCAGCTGGAGAGGAATTGTAACAAATAAAAGAGAAATCCATCATACCAGCCATCCCTCAGCCCTCCAGACACCGCAAAAGCAAACATTTTCTCTGCCCTGGGAGGGTGACTCACCATTCCTGAGCTCTGCTGCTCCAAGGCCCTTGGCAAACAACCCACAACCAGCAGAACAAACCACCGGGTATCAAAATAATGATGTAGCAAAAAACATGTGTCTGCGTGGAGGCTTGGAGGGAAGGAAAAAAAAAAAAATCAAATAACTCTTTAAAATGACCCACCATTCACAGGCCCAGACTCTCCCCCAACCTGCTCTTGGGAAGGTCAGACCCCTGACACAGCAGCTCCAGCACCAGGAGCACCACCAGGGATGTTCCCCCTCTGCCAAGGTGCAGTTCTAGGCCCTTCCATTCATCCTTTTTTCAAGATTTATTTTAATCTCAAAGTATGGAGGAAACAGTATTGGAGATAAACATCCCAGAAATGTGAAATTCTATTCAGCACTACCTTCTGTGCCAGGACACATCTGTATTTGTGGGGTAACAGCACTGGCACTAAGAGGCTTCAAAGGATTATAGAGACAGCACAAACTCATTCCATTCTCTCAGTGGTCACTCTGATCTTGCAGCACGACACCAGTTACTACTTGTACATTTTGCTTCACTGACACTAATCCCAACTGCTCATCCTGCCCATAAAAAAAAAAAAAAAATAAAATTTTAAACCAAACCAGTATCCACCTGGAGAAACTCTCTGCTACTGATAAAACCTTGAGAGCAAAAATAAACAGCTGCCAAGGTCATAATCACACTGAGATCACAGCAGAGCTGACATTTATAAGCAGGTTTAAGAGGCAACTCCCCCACCTTGAGCTTCCCAATTTCAAACACTAAAAATCCACATTACACAAACAACTTCACTCACCTTTTTTTCTTCTCATAGATACCTTTCTGCCCTCTCCTTTGAGCACACACCAGAGGAATCAATGTGCACAAGAACATGTATTTGTGCACCACCCAGAACACATCCCAGGCCACACAGGAATCCCCACAGCAGTGTCAGGTGCACTCGGAGTCTCAGAGACAAGCACCCATTGCCAAAGCAGAGCTCCCAGGCCTGTTTGAGCACCAGCCATCAGTGACAGGCACCTCAGCACTGCTCACCTGCCTCAGCCTTGGCTCTACATTCACCCCGGGATCATCCTGTTCCTGCAGGATCAACTTGCTGCAGGTTCCCATGGAATTCTGAAATAACCCCCACACTGCACAAGAATCCATGTTCACACCTTGCACACTGTGCCAGTGCCTCACCGCCCTCATTGTGAAGTATTTCTTCCTTATATCTGGTCTAAGATTACTCTCCCTTACTTAGAAACCATTGTGGCTTCTCCTACTGCAACAGGCCCTGCTAAAAACCTTGTTGCACACACAGACAACCCACTGATGCTCTCGGGGTGGAACTGCACTGCTGTGGGGAGAGAGCAGGTTTCACTGCATCTTTCACACACAGATATTGAACCGTGAGCCACTTCTGACAGAAAACACACCACTGACTGATGATGGACACAATC
>NW_020884926.1:4560806-4651969 GCF_003945725.1 Corapipo altera
AATGATCCCTCACATCCACACCTTTTCCAGGGGATGCCCAGCAATGACCCTTCCCGTTCCCTGCTCTGCCCAGCCAGCAGGAAGGAACAGGTTCCCACCACCAGCAGGACCCGGAGCGAGCAGGGAGGAGGCATTTCTGGAGGGCTGGCTCCTGTTCAGCGGGGAAATGTTTCCCTTGGCTTGCCGGAGTCGCCGGGACCGCGCGCGGTGCGGGGCCGGAGGAGCCAGATTTCCATCCCCCCTCCCATTACTCTTTTTGATTGGCACTTTAATGAGGGCGCCGGGGGTCGACCCCCTGCCAGGGGGCCGGTTCATGCCCCGTTTATCTCACAGTCCATGTAAGACTAAAATAACACGCCAGGCTGAGTTTCACTGGCTTGTGATCCCGCAGCCCACCGTGATGGATTGAGTGACTGCAGCAAGTTGGCAGCTAAAGTGTGTTGTAACAGTATCTTTCTGTCAGCGCAACACAATGGATTTGCTGATTCCCGGGCTTTTCCCAGTGTTCACCGTTACCATCGGCTCACGGGTCTCCAAACTTCATTTTCCAGGGGGCTGCGAAGTGATAATAAATAACACACCGAAGGTTATACCGAGCTCTCCTTCCCCTCGGCTGCCGGCAGAGGAGGGGTTCGGTGCCAGCTTCGCTGCACACACGGAACAGCCACAAATCCACTTGCTCTGCCAGGAAGGAGGGAAGGGGCAGCTCTTCTGCTCTTCTGCAGGGAGCTCGTTCTGCTGGGCCAACACCAGACTTTTCACCGTGAGAACAATCCAGCACCAGGGGTTGCTCCGTAAAGCAGTTCCCTACACAAGAGCTGTTGGGTGATTTGGGGCTGAACTTCGCAGGCTGCAGAGACAGGACTAAGAAGCCACAGTCCTTGTCATCATCTTACTTGTTTGCACAGTTTAGAACCACCAAAATAATCCATAAGTGCACTAGAATATCCAGGAATCCTGTGCAAGGTATGGATTACACTTTAGATCCCTTTACTTAATACTATAAAATATCCTCATATCTCCTCTATAGGAAAATCTCAAACAAGAGGGATTTTTTTTTTCCTTTAAAAGCCTGGAGTCTTAGGAAATGGACTGAATTTTTATCCAAAGAGATCCTCTCCTGAGACCTTATCTCTGTGCTCTGTTTCCTCAATATCCTTTCATTCTCCTTGCCACTGCCTGCAAAACAAACAACTTCCCTCAAATACTGGGGAGAACATTCTTATTTTCGGTTGTTGCCACCCCAGCCCCTCCCAGCACGAGTGAACAAATGAGCTCCACAACACTTCCTGTATAAGGATTTTTGACAGCACAAATTTCAAACTAACGACTCTCCCATCCCCCAAAGTCAGATCAAGAACCCACCCTGGGGCTAACAAATAGGAAGGCTGAAGCTGTTTTCCTTGCTTAGAGGAGAACAACTCTGTAGATCCATGTCTACAGTTTCTTTTAGGCCTTGCATGAGACAGTAACACAGCCAAAAATAGCTCCAAAATCAACTTTAGAGCTTCAGCTGCCCTAATGTTCTCAAATATGGCAGCATGGGCACCTAGAACTGATCCAGCCTCACCCTTTTCTATCTCTGGACTCAAGATCCATCTCACTCTGGGCAAAACCAAGTGTGTTCCTGCCAACAGAAGACATCACTAAGAGAGAGAACGAGTGAGGAAGGTGAAAAAAAGAAGAGAGAATACATATGTGGAAGGGACTGGCAAAATCCTGGATGCTGTCTGTGCTCCTTTGCAGCCAGAACTTCACCCTGGCAGTGGCTGAGGAGCTGAGTGTGAACTGGCATTTCCAGGTAGTCCTAGAAGAGCCTGACCTCCTTCCCAGATCCAAAATGGGGAGGTGGGAACCACCCCTGTGTGTGGGGCAGAGCAAGAGGCAAACCCAGAACCATTCACTGCTCCAGGAATAGCAAGATAAAGGAAAAACGCACTGGGATATGAAAAGGGAACATGATGGGAAAAAGGGCAAGACTGAGGAGCTGCTTGAGGAAAACACAGCTGCTCTCAATGGCAGCTCTTGACCATACAACTCCTGCAGATTTCAACCCACAGTGCTGGAGAAAAGAGCCTCATGAGTTGAGGATCTTTATTTGTGAGAGAAGAGACAACCACAACCACAAACTGGAGCAGCAGCAGCACACCAGGTCACTACCAGTGCAATTGTCCCCGAGTGCAGAGCATACAATGATCCCAGTGCTGTGCAGAACTGCTCCAGAGACCCCAGGCCAGTCCTGGGCACCCCAGCCCTGCAGCCTGCACACACATCACTCACTGAGCTTTGAACCAGCCACCTCAGAGCCTGCCAGCAACACCAGCCCAGCCCAGAGAGCAGGGGATGTGCTGCAAACACCGTTTGAAGCCTCACTGGAGCTCCCAGTGGTCCCTCCACCTCCCCAGCTCCATTCCAGGTCGGATCCGCCCCCACGAGCTGCTGCAGCCAAGCCCTGAATGTTCCTCTGGGGAGAACCAGACACTTACACCTTAACACTGAAGAGGGCATCCTGAGCCTACAGCCAGAAAGCCTGGGAATTATTATGAAAACGAGTGGGTGGGGGAGCTCAAGGGACCAGTGGGAGGATGCGGGAAATCAGTAACACTGATTTGAATAACTGGTAACAATTATTAGATCTTTTTTGGTATGAATCATCTCAGAGACTCATCTTTTAAATGATGTCACTCAAGGGGCAGTAAAAAATACAGCAGAAGCAGCCAGCCTGCCATGACACAAGGGTTTGGAGCCACAACAGGATTGGCCAAACTGGTCTGGGAAACTTCACCAGCGCGTGGAAAAGGGAGCAAGTTTTGTGGAGAATACACACTCTGACAGATCAGACAAGCAAATTTGTCTTTAGCAAGATTATGATGTTACTTAGAGCTCTGCTGAATCTGCCTGAAATGCTGGAGAAGGAGTAGCCTCATTTATCTGATGACCACTGACCTTGTCCTTGCCCCGCCCCCTCCCCAGTGGTGGAATTTGCATTTGAAACTACAGGTTGTAAAATCAGCCAGCCAGAACCATCCCAAGGGAACAAAACCAAACCAGAACAACACAGCAAAACAACACAACAGCCCAAACCAAGCAAACAACAGAGTGAGTTTGAACAGAGTCCATTCTCTGGGCTCATCAAATTCACCCAAGAGCTCCTGTCCTTGCAAGGGAAAGGGCAGCAGAGAGTGGTGCTGCCTTGTGCACCTCTCAACTCCTTTTATCTCCTTAAATGACTGCAGGAGAGGAAAACCTGTTTGATTAACAACCAGTAGCATCAGCAACAGGCTCAGCAACTCAACAGCAACCACATTATGTTTCTTACTCCCTCTGTTTCTCACCTACTGGGCAAAATCCTGGATGCTGTCAGTGCTCCTTTGCAGCCAGAACCTCACCCTGGCAGTGGCTGAGGAGCTGAGTGTGAACTGGCACTTCCAGGTAGTCCCAGAAGAGCCTGACCTCCTTCCCAGATCCAAAATGGGGAGGTGGGAACCACCCCTGTGTGTGGGGCAGAGCAAGAGGCAAACCCAGAACCATTCACTGCTCTAAGAAGGCTCGTGGCTCCCTGGAGTCAGGGATTATCTCCAGATTTATACAATGCTCTTCCCTTTTCAGACACCCAGCTCCCAGCACTTACCATCCAGAAGTGCACTGACAGTAAAAGCTCCTCAAGGGGGATGAAGGGGGGGAAAATCTATGAGGAATTTTTTTTTTTTCACTTTTTGCAGTTTTATGGAATTCAGGCACACAGAGAAAAATACAGGACCTAGTTCCTGGAAGTGCTATGCATTAGGCAGCTGCTATTGGTTTCAGACCTTCCTTACCTACAGTGAGAAAAAAGGGAAAAGAAAAACTAGAGGAAAATTGGAGAGTCCAAATTCAGCACAGGGTTTTTAGCCTAAAAACTACGTTGAAGTAATACCAGGTATTACTGTCCAACAAACCTGCCACACCACAGAACAAAAAAATGGCCTAAAAACATATCAAAAACTTCAAAAACGTCAGGCCTTACCAATTGTGATGGAGTAGCTGCTTAAAAACCAGTAACTTTAACTTGCTTAGAGCTTTCTGGGGAGAGGGAGTGGAGGCAGTGGGGATTTGGGAAAGGGTCAAGAGAACAAGTTCAGCTCTTGGTTCCACACACACCTCTGGAGCAGAGCCCATTGCACAGAGGTGATGTGAGCAAGAGCCAAGAGCACCGTGTTGAGTTATCAATATCTATTGTTAACCAAAAAAAAAAGAAATTAACCTTAAAGGTTAACATAATGCTGTGTTTTCACAACATCTGTCAGCAATTATTTGTATTTACTTGCACTGTAAATGCAGAAGAAAAGTCAGAGAAATAAACACCAGAATTCCCACCAGTCTTGCCTTTTCCCACAAAGAATCTTCTAATCATCCCTGTTTAGACAGTCTCATTTGTTCCTTGCCCTCTCCAGTATGGAATTTCTTCCCAAGCCTCTATGACCAGAAATTATTGGTCCTCGTTGTACCCTGGAGCAAATAACAACCAACCCCTCTGCAATTAGTGGTGTTAACTTCAGGGTTCTGAAGACAGAAATCAGAACTACAATATTTCTTGGATTCCAAACAGCAAACCAGCCCCCTCTGCAGTCCTTGCTCTCCCCTTGGCCGGGCTTTGCACTCCAGCAAACAGGGAGGCAGGGACAGCGAGGGTTGTGCTCCAGTCGTACTCCACCTGTGCAATGCAGGGTGAGGAACAGGTTAGCTGGGTGAAAAGTTCACTGCAAGCTGAGCTGTCTGTTTCTCTTGCTTAATTTATCCGATATTTGGCTAACCTTGCTCTGAACCCAGCCCCCAAGACCCCCTTCCTCTCATCCCTCCCCAGCGGGTTCATGTCAGCCAAAGACACCGCCTCTAATTCCCTTCTCCCTGACCCTGCTCAATGGAGCGGGGGCTGGGACACAGGGCCAAGCACAGAGAGAGCCCTTGCACTGCAGAGATAATCATTATTTATGCTCCAAACTTCAACGGGAGCAAACAGAAAAGCCCTACAGTCAGCAACACTGCCTGATACGGTGTTTGAGCTTATCAGGCTTCCCAAGGCTGGATGGCACACCCCCTGCACCTCTCCTCCTCTGCACCCTGCTTCCAAGGATGCAACACTTCTAATGGATCCCTGATCCCCTCTGGCAGCCCCTGTTCCTAGCACACAGTTCCTACTTCCATGATCTCCAAGATACCAGTTAGCCCAGTATGTCCATTATCCCCTTCCTGCAGCTCAAGATCCTCAAAAGGAACCCGACAGACATACTTATATTTTACAAAGCACAGAGCAGCAGCTGCAGTGACACAGAGACCCAAAGGGTTTTTCTCACCCCAAATCCCACAAAGTCAGTGGAGGAAAGGCTGCTCTTTGGAAAACAGGATTCCCTGATCCACGGACCTTTATGCACCCATAACTACTCATCCTGCAGAATACAGACAAGGTTCTGCTCAGAAGCTGCTGAGCAGTTTCCTTTTCACTGATAATCTACAGCTTTCCCACCCACTCACTCACCCACTCCCTGTACCCAGAAAGTGGGTGGCAAGAACCCCTCAGTGCTCCCCCTGCCCTGCAGGGCACCAGTTTCACCTCCCTGTGAACACCCTCCCCAGCACCTCTCGGCCCCACACGTCAGAGCTGGGCAGCGGTGATGCAAACTGCTGCAAAAACTGCCCGAGAACACGCATTTCTGGCAGGCTCTGCATGTTTTCCCGCTGGGCTCAGCACTGCTCCCAACACCCTCCGAGGCAGCACAAAGGGGATTTGATGGGCTTCTCAATGACCGGGCACATCGTCAGAGAGCGGGCACAGACCAGCCCTGCCGAGCTCCCCCTGCTCGGCTGAGCAGCTGCTGCTCCCTTTTCATGTTTAATCCCGGACTCCCAAGAATCCACACGCTTCCATACCCTCCTGCTGGCACTCTCTTCCTCCGGGAGAGGGTGACTAAGGATGTGCTTAAGACTCTGCTAATTGAGCAGAACAAATGTTTCCTGTAAACCTTAACTTCGTTATCATTTTTGACCTGACAGAGAACCCTAGAGCTGTTCCACGGCTTTGATGCACCTGAGCAGCTCCAGGAGAAACTCTCACAATCAGCTTATTATTTCTATAATCTGTATCATCACAGTGCCCCAAACTGCATTACAGCATCTCTGCACACACCAAGTTCCTGTCCCACTGACTGGAGGGGCAGAAGCAGCCCGACAACTTTATAGTAAGTGGAAATTCCTCGTGGTCTAAGAATAATATTAAACTTGCTTCTCAGGGTCATGGCATGACCTCGCCTTGACACATTGCTCTGGCAGGAGTGCAGACTGGCTTAGCTCTGATGTGGTCACTAATTTAGTGACACCATCCATTCCAAACTTCACCACTCCCACACCAAAGTAGCAACAAACCAGTTTACAGAGAGTCCTTTGAAATAAAAAAAATCCCAGGCCCTTACCAAAGCACCCCCCACCCAACCCTGCATGTTTCCAAGGCATAGAAGTTGCTAAGAAGAGCCAATTCAGGTTGTTAGGAAGACATCAAACTGCTACAGAAGTAAACTGAGGATACACATCAAACTCTCAGCCCACATTGCATAACTCACCTGGTATCTGTATTTCTCAACAGCAGGACCAGCACATTTACCACTGCATCAAGATAATTAAACTATTAAAATAACAAACAACAGTAATTTCCATACAAACAGTTCTTTGTGCAAACTTTCAAAGCCTTTGGTAGGGATTTTAACACTTCTTCAAAACTGGTGAAATTAGTCACAGGTGGGTAAAAAAGGGACAGAATTGCTACAGCAGGTGCCAGATAAAGTCAATCACAGGTGCCACAGATCCCAGTTGTTTGCTCCTTCCACCCACCACACAGAAAAGAAAAAACACTTCAAAAGAAGCCGTTCCAGCATAATTAAAGGCAAGCTGAAGTGAACAGCTCAAATTGTTTACAGGTGCAGTTTAAGAATCACCTAATTTAAAAAAAAAAAAAGGCACAAAGTTGACACAGCCATTTTAATCGTTCAGGCCTAGCCCAAAACCTCAGAGAACAACAGAGATGAGCTTGTGAAAACCCAGAGAAAAACAGCTTTCACTTTAGAAACCACAACATTCAGGAGGGAAGTTAACAGGTCGACCTTTAAAGGAAATCAATGTCCTCGGTGTATCCAACCCAATGTATCCAACTTAAAGGCTTCTGCTGTTTGTGAGGGGGGAAAAACAAACAAACAAAACCAAGCAAAAAAACCCACACGAAACAAACAAGCCACAACAACCCCACTGTCTCCTACCCCCCAAAAACGTACCGTGAAAATGGAACAGGGCAGCAATTGGAAATTCACCTTTTGGCCTCTCGGGAGGGTTCTTTTGCTGTTGATGATGCCTGAGGAAGCTTTTTTTTCCTCCTTGATCACAGACAGACCCTCACAGACACAAACCCTCCAGACCCTCAGGGCTCAGCACAGTCCCAGTCACTGCCTGTGTCACAACAGGATTAACTGGGACACGACCCCGTCCTCGAGGATCAGACTCAGAGAGAGCTCCAGGGATGATGCTCAATCCAAAACAAATTAAACAAAAGCCACGGACAGGGAAACCCCCACCCACGACCCCGACAGCCCCTGCAGAGCTGATAAGGAGCACTGTGCACCCACCCCCAGCCCTGCTCTGAGGGGTTCCCAGGCCCCTCCCCGGGCTGGGGGCGATGAGGGCAAACAAACCCCACTCCTCGCTGGGTTTGGGGCCATTTGGGGGGTTCTCAGCCCCTCCGGGCTCACCTGGAAGGAGCCACATCCCCGCCCTTCCCATCGCTCTGGAAAGTTCTGCAGGTGAGGCTGGAGTCCCACCCCATCCCTGGGATGCAGGATCCCAACAGATAAAGGTGTATGTCTCAAACACTGACAGCAGGATGGATGTGATGCCAAATAAGTTTTGTTGGCAATAACAGACAAGGATTGTTGGCACTAACACCGTGAGAAAGAACAAGATGTGGCTGGAGAAGGGGCCGTGTGGAGTTAGGGCAGCACCTTCCTGGGACAAACATCCTTGTGGAAGTTCCTGTGCAAGCACAGGGATGAGGCCAAGAAGTGGGCATGGAATGTAGGGGGGGATCGAGACCACCAAAGACCCCCAAAGCCTCCAACCCATTTCCAGAAAGGCCTGAAAGAATGGACTGTGCGTGAAAATTGATGTGCATAGAAAGAGAGAAACCCACCTCCAGGGTGGGCAAACCTGTCCATAAAAAGGTGTCCCCCCAAGCCCAGGCAGTGCTCCAGGACCTTGGACACCCTTGCACACTGGTGGATTGACTATGAAATCAGGACTGACATCCCATCAGCTGGATCAATGCTGGAACCAGGACTGGTGATCCCATCCCTCCTTCCATCCTCTTTAATTCATCTCTTCCTTTCTCTCTTCCCTTTCCCCCTACCCCACTGCCATGTGCTTACAGATCAGGGACTCACACACCAATTTCCACCTAAGTGTGTCATTTACTAATAAAACTTCCTGATTGTTTGTGGACCCTCAGCCTTTTGTCATTCCTTTTGACCACGAGCATTTACAAATCCACAGCGACGGGAGCCGGAGGGCGGCACTGGACAGCAGGAGTCAGTGCCTCGAGCAGGCACATCCCAGGGCTGTGGCCAACACCAGCCATCCACTTTGCTACCTATGGAGCAACCAAAATATGAAAAAAAAATCGCTCACATGTGGGATCCATTAGGGCATTTCGAAGGAATTCACGTTCATTGTTTCCCTTGAAATATAAAGGTTATAAAACTTAACGGCCACATGACAAGGAAACTATATGAAACACTCGGAGATTTACAGAGCGACTGCTCGGCTCTCGGGGCTGGAAATCACTGTGCAACAGTCAACACGACCTGTGGGCTGAGGGCTGAGATTTTGGGCAGTTTTCTTTTTTTTTTTCTTCCCCTCTTTTCCTGACCTTGCGGGCCGGTATTGCCGCAGCAGCTCCGCAGTCGAACAGAAACACAGCCTGTATCTTCTTTCAAGTATTTATTTCTTTTGCCCTGTTAACATCAAGCAATGAAAGGAATTGTAAGGATTTTGAGGGGGGGGGGGAATAAAAGGAATGAAAGCTGGAGAAAGGAAAAAAAAATATGGACATAATGGCTTAATTTCTCACAGCATGTGCAGCACAAATGAACAGTAAACACGTCCCAGGGAAAAATGCAAACAAAGGCTATGTTTGCTCAAAGTTCCAAGAAAAAAGCCCATTGTGAGTGCCCCCAAGCAAACATTTCTGTGATTAAACCCTCAGAGCCTCTGTGTGATTTCTAGGCCAATTCAGCACAGCAGGTACCTCTCCCCTTCCCCCAGAACATCCCTGGGCAGGAGCAGCCACAGGGCCAGGTTTCCAAGCCTTGTTTTGGCTTAAGGCATGGAAATGTTGCAATTATGGCATTAAGAGAAAGCTGTAATCTAATATAATGGGTCAAGGACAAGTGTGAAAATCTGATTAGAGATTTGCAACCAGGGTTTGTCTATACAGGCTGAAATAATTAAGCATATTTGTGGGCAAATACTGTATTTTGCAGTGATTTCTGACCTGGATCTCAGCAGCCCCAGGCAGGCCAGGAGCTCATCATATGGGCTGTCATCATGCAGAGGATTTTGGGTGGCCCTGAGGGCTGTACCATCAGTGAAATCATAAATTGTCTCATTGTGTGACACCAGGCAAGACTGTACAATTTTCTGTGTCACCCTTCCTGTCCCTGTAACAAATGGAACTGCTCTGGTAGGGGCAGGTTTGCACAGGTGAAAGTAAAATACTGTGCCGGCAGTTTTAATATATATGAGTTTCAGATCTGTTCTCCAAAGCAGTGGAGAGGGAGAACATGAACATGAGGTGAACTGAATTACTGAATTCAGCAGCAGCTCAGCCTTCCTGCTAATGCACCTGTGTTCTCTGCACACTCAGGAATTCTGCTTATTCTGCATTTGCTCACTTCCCAAAGTTCAGTGGCAGCACACCTCTAGTCCACTTGTGGGTTTATTTTTTAAAATGGACTAGAGGTGAGCATGCACAAATGCAAAAAAATCATCATGCCATTCCCCTTGCGTGGAATTATGTCATGCCCTGATGTCAGGAGGTCACTTTTATTTCAATGAACTATTTCCAGGGTTTCCAGTGTGATTATTTTGCCCCTGATGATCTAAGGCTGAGAGTGAAAGAAACAAAACCAAACTGGGAGAATTTTTCTGCTATAAGTAAAGGCAAATGCACTTTTGACAGTGTCCCAAGTTAGCTTTTTTTCCCCCTTGAAAATGTCTTTAGGCACGTTTTTGATCACAGGATTGGAATATGTCATGAGAACGCACTCAAATATGCGTTTGCATTAACACTGCTGCCAGAAGCCATCTCACAGCCATCACCAGACATACTGGAGCCCCTAGAAAGCTTTCTGTGGGATTGGAAGGCATCCAGCCAGGGGAAAGCAAAGCCACCATGTGATTTGGATGGCCAGTTCCACAGGAAAACTATACATTAATGAGTGGCAAGAGCTCAAAGCGGGAGTTATGGTGAATAGCTCGTGAGCAAATCACTGCTCGAGAACCACCGAGTACATAAAGTGTTTGATAAATGAAAATCTGAAAGGAGTCTATGTAAAAATAATCCACTGAAAGAAAGCAGGCTGATTTTACAGCAGGAATTGCCCGTGTCAAGCAGCAGTGCTGGCTGTAATGAAGACCTCTGGAATGTGAGTTGCTCATCCAGCCTCAAAGCACATCCAAGAGGATGTACTTTAGGCTGCAAAAGGACACTCTGAGGTATCATTAAAATAATCTGGTTTAATATTTCTGAGTGGTAAAGGCAAACAGCAGTGCTGATTATTGGGGCTTGCACCATATTTCTATTTTTCAACAGATGACTTTCACCTTATATTCCCCCTTAACCATCAAGTGAGGTTCTGGCCACCCACTCCCTACCAGTCCTTCCCAGTTCAAATTCAGATGCCGTGGGTGTTAAACAGAATATGCAGCTATGAACTCGTTAGGCAGCAGTAACAGCTCTCCGGGGTTTTGCTACACTTCAGGCTTCAAAGGAAGCCAATGTGAAGCTATTCAGGGCAGTTTGCAGAGTTAATGTCTGA
Organism: Corapipo altera; assembly: GCF_003945725.1. Classification (NCBI taxonomy): domain Eukaryota; kingdom Metazoa; phylum Chordata; class Aves; order Passeriformes; family Pipridae; genus Corapipo; species Corapipo altera. Next base: position 4,571,918 of record NW_020884926.1, read on the forward strand.
GAAGGTGTGGACACAGGCAGGCACAGGTGAGAGAACGCCTGGAGGGAGGGCGCAGAGATGAACAATGTGCAGGCACAGCATTCTGGCTCAGAAACTCCCCAAACACAGTCCTCTCCAACGGGAACAATTGGAAGAGACAGATGAAATGATGAAAAATGAAGGGATCAGCAGAAATCAGACCTAATATAAACCCAACTAAAATAAACTCAGCATGGCTCCTGTGGCTCATTCAAAAGCAGCTCCTCTCCGAGAGTTCATTTGCAAGAACTTGGGTCAGGAGAAAGATGGAACAGAACTTCCTCTGCCCTGTGTCTGTAGGAGCCACTGGCTCTGACTGGCAATAGGAGGAGGTTTTTAAAGGGAAATGCTGAACATTGCAACTCTACCTACTCCATTGCATCAGAACAAATGTGGCATCTCCAGCCAGAAAGTGTCACTGCTCCTAAATCCTGGCCTTGAGAGTTCAAAAGAATTAAGATTAGTTTCCTGATTGATGTAGAGAATCAGAGCTGTGAATGCTTGTCTGAATTCAAACCAAATGATGGGTTTTACACAGGAAAACTTATAATTCTGTAATTTGTTTGAACCGAGATGTATCAGGAAACCTATTTTTAAAACTGGAATGAAGATGCATTGACTGCGTGTGTTTAAAACAATCAGAACGAGGTCAGAAGGACGTTGGAAGCAGAACATTCTATTGAATGATTGAACTGAGCTGTTTGTAAATGATTTATGTGCTTTTTAATGCGTGTAGAAACTTTTGCATGTCAACACTGGTTTTTTTATATTACTATTCTCTGTTTCACTTTCAGATCCCTCCTAAAGAAATTCAAGGCTATATTTGATCATCTGATTAACATGCTAAACCTCAGCTAGAACAGGACAACAGAGAAGCTGAATGTGGTTTAGGGTTCAAAAGGGTTATAACAGTTGATGTGGGTGAAAGTTTTTTGGCTATAGCAGCTGAGAAACGTGTCAGATCACTACCACTGAATATTTCAGAATATTGAAAGTTACTCACTATTCAGCCACCAAAGCACATGTGACAGTGCTTGCTGGTGTCTCTCTCCACTTTTGCATAGCCCTTAGAATGGGAATAAAACACTGCCTGGCTCCACAAGTGTTCTCCATGAATTTGCAGCCTTGATGGGAGTCCAGATGAGAACACAAGGTATTCTGTTGCTGGGAAGGAGAAGGACAAGCAAAAGCTCACAGACTGATGTGTGATTCTGTTTAATCCCATGGGTGAATTGAGTCAATCATATTCTTCCAAATTTGTTATTATTATTATTGACCAGGGGAGATGTGGCCTGAGGCCTCAAGGAATCAGGTACGTGATTCTTTCTGGTACCTGAGACTCCTCCATTCTCTAAGGCTGACACTGACACAAAGAGTTGCCTTGTTCTCTGAGGGATGGGGTTGTTGTTTTTTTTTTTTTTTTGAGAAGCACCTATTTTCCTACATTTAACAACTGAGAGAGCAGAGACAGAGAGCAGAGACAATGAGCTTGTCACCTCTGCTGCTCCCTGGAACAGGCAGAGTTGCAGGGAGTGAACTGACTTCCCTGTGCCCTGTCTGCAGGGAATCAGCATTCCCAGCAGGCTCTGGGAACAGGAACTCTGTGTTCAGATATCACTTGTTTTCCATATGGGCCATTTCCATCTCCAGATAATATTCTTCTGAAATGAGCCCTTTTTATTATAAACCCTTGTTCCATATGACAGCATTTTGCATATAGCCAAAATATCCCCAAAACTGTATCACCCTGCACTTATTTCAGTAGTCTCTCTGCATAATAGGTGACTTTCCTGGGAAAGATAGCAAGGAATTGCCTCCTTATCTTACAGCTGATGTTAACACTGCCATGGGCCAGCTCAGTATCTGGGAACAGTGATGAGATCAAGAATAATGCTCGAGGCAGGAGGGCAGCTGGTGGCTACACCCCAAAGTATTCTTTTCATTGTAATTTGATTATCACAGACAGGGAAACTTAATGTCTAGGATGCCTGTCTATGAAAAGCCTGTAAAATACACAGGCAACTCACTCAGAAAAATAAAAATCAAATTTTAAAAATGCTTTTGATTAAGAAAAAAATAGAAGATAGGACCACTTCTACCTAGGAGCACCAGATCAGGTGACACACTAACACAAGGCAGAGAACCACATGTCCTTGTAAAATCAGGGCATGATGGATGGCCCTTGCAGCTGGTTAGGAAAAAGCGAGTGGTGAGTCAAAGTGACCCTTCCTTGTTTTTACATGTTTGGGCTGCTTTCCCTCTCTCAAAAAAAACAAGAGACAGCCACCAGGAACCAGTGTATTGGGGTGTTCTGAGCCAGCAAGGCACAAAGGGAATGGTCTGCTTTTTAGGGCATGGTGACCCCTTGGAATGAGCAGGAGTAACAACACACTTCTTTTATAGACTCTGCATTTGGATGGAAATCACACGCCTCTATTATTATGTAACTTCAGGAATGTCTCCCTGTTTAGGGCCATCTCACTCCCTCTAAGATTGCATCTATCCTCTGTTTTGTTTTCTCATATGTTGACTCTTCATCACTCCCCAGCTCCAGTTAAGAGTGCTTTCTTCCCTCATTTAAGGAGGAATTGTTCCTTTCTGGATTTATGCTTAAAAAAATCAGCACATGTATTTGCCTTGTTTGTTTTTCTGCATTAGTATGTCACACTGCCCAGAGCAAAGGTGAGCATAGGAACTAGTAATTTTGGACTCTTTGGGAAGGTGTGAAGATGTAAATTGTCTCCTCAGAGGTCTGTGATTTTCAGCTGTATCCAGTCCAGGCAGGCTGGGTCAGTGTGTGTTTCTGCTCGGGGGATCTGTTCCAAGAACAAGAGAGGGTGTTAAGTTTAAAGGAAAGGTGACAGGAACAGGGGGAACTCACTGCCTTCCATGGTACAGGGGACATTCAGGTTGTGTCCTGTGTCTCCCATGGGTGGTCTGCAGGCTGGGGCAGCTCCACCAGAACAGACTCTGGTCTCATCTCACATGTTCCCTGCTGATCTGACTCCTTGAGCAGTCAGACAGGGTTGTCTGTGTTGAAGCTGACAGCTCCCTGAAGGGACTGAAAAAAGGTGCTGAGGTGACTTTAGTAGAATAAAGGGTGGGAAGGGGGGCAAGAAGTGTCTGAACTGCCAGCTTCCCCCAGGAAACACTGGATAAAAGACAATGAGCAGCAGGGAGAAGGTGAAGTTCTGTTTTTCCTCATGTTACTGAATCTGTGGCTGCCACTACTCACAACATCTCCTTCAGAAAGGCACTTGGACAAAGAGGATCCTGTTCCCTGGAGAGTGGAACTGCTGCTGGTGACTGACAGGTTTGCTCAGTCTCCAAACACACCAGGCTGGAGGATCTGAGTGCCGGGGAGGTGAGAGCTACAAACAGTGCAGAATATTCTGTTCCTCAGGGCTGGTGGTTGTTTGGTGAAAAATGCAAAAGACTGCATTTGACAGAATCTTGCCTTACCCCAAACTTAGGAACAAGTGCTGTCAAAAAAGTGGCTGTTGCCCAGATTAAGTTTATTAAAGCCACGTGAAGAAATAAAACCAAATGAGAGGATCCAAGGTCACCCTGTACTCTTCCCTCAACAGTTGCATTTCAGGTCGAGGAAGGCACCAGGCCACGTTAATGTCTGCTACAGGCACATGTGTTCTCTTTGAAATAAATGCACCCACTTCTGCTCTGCCTGCATTAAGTCTGTTACTGGGTTTTTATGAGCCTTGGCAAGTGCAGTGCTATCTGTTAATATCTGAAGGTGGGAGTGTTCAGGGAGTTGTCGGAAAGGCTTGCAAGACTAGATCTGATCATACCCACCCACACTAATTAACACATTACATAAAAGTACAACAAGTTTCTCTTTGCAAACATCAGAATCACTTGCCCAGGCACTTTCTGTGCAGTTCTAGAACTACAGGGATGGACTCTGTTGCTTTTTAACCTCAACAGAACAATGGATGAGTGGGTAGGGTGAAGTTCCCACTTTCAGGGCTCACTCCTTTTTATCATCCTGCTAAAAACATGCCATCAGTAGGAATATGGCTGGAAGGACCTTTTTAAAGTTCACCAGTGGTGCATGAGGCTGCATTTTTTTTCTCATCAAAAACCACCACATGAAATATTGAACATGAGGGATCAGATTCCCTTATAAAGGACTCCTCCTCTCCCTGCCCTGCCTTGCTAATTCTGAAAATTACTTTGTATAAACACCACCCTCTGAAACCACCTGGAACTGAAAAATCCTCCCATTTAAATAGGGCCTTTTTATGTCAGGGGAACATGTCCCAAAACAGCTCACATTTCTCTAGCATTCAAATATTAAACCAGCAGCAATCTGCTGTACAAAGGCGATAGGAAGGACCCTTTTATTTCTTCATAGTTTGGAGCAAGTCAAACTAATTTCCTATGAAACTGCTGTGACCTTCTCCTACAGCTTCACCCAGATAATAAACGTACACCCCGATCCCGATTTACTCCAGACTCTTGGATGACATCTGGCCTCAAGATGGTGGCATGGAAAAGTGCAGCAATGACACAGGAAAACAGAAGGGAAGAAAATAACTGTGCAGTGGAGAGCAGGAGGCAGTGCAGGGAGAGGGGAAAACCAAAATTAAAATAAGTCAAAGGGCGGAAATTCCTTTGAGAAGGCCTTAGGCTTCAACAAAGCTTGTCCACATTTGCAGCACTTCGGGATTACCCAACACTAACCTTCTGTGGAAGGGACAGCAGAGCCCAGCAGGCATTCCAGAGGAGCCTTTCCATTACAAAAACCTCTTCCAGTGCATCCATCCCCGTCTGCCAGCGAGAGCTTCCTACCTCGCAATGCTCCCAAGGGAAGGAACTTTCTTCCCCAGCTCTTCCTGACTATCTGAAAAGCAAAGTCAATGTTTTCCTCATTATTCCCTGTTTGCTGCATACCTCTCCCCCACTGTGACTGCTATTTGACCCGCTGGCCGCTCCGGGACCCTGAGGGGAGAGAGAGGGAAGTTTGTGTGTGTGGGGCTGAGAGGAGCGAGATGATGAGTCTCAGCTCCCTTCTGACTTGTTTATGTTCATTAGAAAGAAATCAACAGCACTGAGTGTGTCAGACAGACCCTGAAGATTGGGAACATCTTTTGTGTGGTGCAGGGAAAGAGCAGATCCCTCCAAGGGACAGGATTTGGGGGTGAACGGGGATTTCATGTGTGTTTTTACCTCACTTTCACATTAGAAATTTACCAATGAGCAGAATCTCAGCAGAGAGGTTTCATTTCAGGGGGGCACTGCTCTTTCACCAGGGCTATTTGCTCTTACAGCCACAAGCCTGGAACGCCTGACCGGGATTACTGAGGAACTGGAAAGGATCAGAGTGCACCAGGGGAGGTTGGAATCATCATCCCTTCCCCTCCCAAGCCTCTCTGGATAAATCTGGTACCTTCAGATCCCGGAAGGGTTCTCCCCTCATGGCACTTGTGTTTTCAGTGAACTGAGTTCCTTCTCAAAAAACTGACCAAAATAAAGCTGAAAGCAACTATTGAGGTGGGCCTCAAAACCACAGAGTTTCTTTTCATCCTCTCCAGACAGCCTCAGACATCCAGGAATTCCAAAGAAAACTGCAATGTAAGAAACCTGTTGAGAGCTGGCACAGTGCTACAGCTCTGCACTGACCCAGGCAGAGGGACCTGCACCACTGGCACTTCTGGCAGCATCTTCCTCTAGAACTGCTCCAGAAGAGAGAAATCTGCTGGTCTGCAGCGAGGTCAGACCTTCTGATTTCAACATTCCCACCTTGGCACCTCAGTAGTCTCCATTCTATGTGGCAGGACCAAAGGAATATTTCAAATACAGCTCTCTTTTAGGAAATCTCTTTTAGGAAATGATGTATTTTGGCATACGGCTCTTTTCCTTGTCTAAAGTTTTGTATAGAACCTCTTGGTTCATGAACAAATACTGCTTTTCCTTTCTGTAGCATGTTGCATTTAAATTTGCTGAGCTTTTGACAGACATTTAGGTAGCCAAACTTTCAACTTTTGAGGTAGGGAAACACTAGAAATATCTGCTTTGCAGGTCAGGGTGCTCCTTCAGATGATGCATTTTGCCTCAGGTCACACAGGACATCTATGGAAAAGCTTGAAATTCGAGTCAGGAGCCCTAAATTCACTCCTTTAATCACATGTCCTTCCTTGAGGTGCTTCATTCAGGTGTCTCCAGCTAGGTTTGCTATTTTCCTGCATTGCAATTCCATTAATTCCTCTGTTAGCAGTGTTCCAGTATGTTCTCACCAGGTTCCTATGCCTAGTGCTGCATCTGGCACAGGAATGTTGCCCTTCCAAGGCTGTCACAGAGAATATATCATTACAAAAATAAATAGAGTCTGGCTGCTCTGGCATCTCAGTCCAAGCATATTTATCACTTTTGGCTGATCAGTGCCTGATTCAATGCCCCTAAAACACAATGGGTAAATTCCCAATTGAATTCAACGTGCATTTAATCAGGTCTTTGCTAACTGTGCTTCCAAACTTCACATTTCATGAACTCTACAGTACAGTCTCTTCTATTTTTAGAGCATTATTCCACCTCACTGTGCAGACTGATACAATGCATTTTCCTCTGCATGGATTATGTCAGTGAATGTGTGTTTGTACAAGCAGGCTCTAGTTTTAGTTCTAGATTTAGTTCATCCCCATGTGCTGCTGCCTACATGTGTGGCAACCTGAGATTAATGCTGAAAATGTATTTATAGTCGATCACAAATGAACAAAAAAATTCAGAACGACAAATTTCATATATGAGTTCAGTGACAGAAAGAATCTTCCACTATTTGAACTGCTCTGCTGCCTGAGCCTTCCTGTCCAGCCTCCACAGGTGAAGTACAACAAGTTTTTTTGGGCCCAGCTCACTCCCTCCAGACAGAAGTCCTGGGTGGCCTTTAGCAAAGAAAACACTGCTCCAAGGTTTGCTCCTTGGGAGCTGAGAACAGCTTCATCATGGAATGGAAAGTGAAGGAAGGGATGGAAAGCAAAGGAAGGGAGAGAAACTTCCATTAAATGTCCATAACTTTTAGTTCCTCAAAGTACTTTTTCAGTTCCCCTTTCAAAAAGCAGAAATGAAACCAGTGGCACTTCCTCTGAAGAGAGGGGACAAAGTGTGTTTGGGATGGGAAGTGCTGCCTCTCCACTGGGACAGCCCACAGACACTTCAGAAACAAAAAATTACATCTTAAAAACTATGAGTGGATTTAACAATTGAACTCTAAAGAATTAAACATCATAGAAACATTTCACACGTTTTGTTTTTTTTTCCTTTCCAAGGGTCCGCAGTCCAGTCACTCAATCCTGTGCAAAGGTCACGTTACTATGGATATGACCTGCAAGAAATGCGTTGCCTCAGAGCAGCACGAGTCACATGAACAGGCTAAAAGCCAAGGCTGCTGATTCCCAGTCCTGTCAGGGGTTTCGTGCTCCTGTGGGGCTCTCTGAGGAACAGTCCCTGTGCCACCAGCTCTATGTTCTTCCTTTAAAAGTGTTCATGCAGGTGTAGCTCCCGGAGAACTTGTGGATTTCTTCAAGTGCTGCCTGGGGGAGAATGCTGGAAGAGAAGCAGGAAGAGAAGAAGCAGATGAGACAAACCCCTCAGTCTGCCCTAATGAGAGATGTGTAAATATGCATTTACATATATAAATACACACATTCTCAAACACAGACCCAACAGGCCTCAGTGTCCTGCTGTGAGGAGGCCTGAGAGGGAGAAAGTTCCATCCAGTTACTCTTTCTCTGCAGAACTATTTATCCAAAAAAGTCTTGTAAAAGCTGTAACTTGGAAGATACCATCGTGTTTTATTCCTCTCAAACACTGTTCTCTGAAATACACAAATTTAACCTGAGTTCTCTGGTTAACTTGCCATCTGGTTGTGCAAAACATGTGGCCTCCTTGTCCTAAGGTATGGACAGAGATCTAATTTCCTGACAGCTACTGGAACGGAAAATGAATGAATGATTAATTCTTACAGTAAAGGAGAACAGCCCTTTTTCTTGTTTGTAGAATTTCTGGGAATTTTTATCCCAAGTTTTTCATTCAGAGCAAAGCATTTATTGTGAATTAATTTTTCTTGTTTGAAATGCAATACTGGAATTATTTTCCACAGAAATCCCACGGCCTTGTTTCAGTTCCTGACTGAAGCAGCTTTTCCAAAGGCTTTAGTGCAAACTGTCATGGAAACACAGTGCTAAATGTCCTTTCTCTTTGGTTGTTTCAGGATATGAAGTTATGACTTTTTTTTTCCTTAGGGATCTTAAAATTCCCGTCCTAATCATACACAAAAATATTGGTTTAATAGTTTCACTGCTGTAACACAAGCAATGCTCTCTACATACAGCTGTGATGTACAGACCTTATGGCACAGAAATCCTGCACCATATGAAGCCCAGAGTCCAATGAGTCACTTACTAAATCAAAACTAACCACATGTGTATGTTAGGAAATTTCCTAGACACAAATCCAGCTCAGACCTCAGAAATCCAAATTTTGGGAGTGAAACTTGTTTCATAAAGGGATTATACCCAGGGAAAGTATCTCCAAAGGGAATCTCAGAAAGTGTCTCCCTTTTGCTTCTGTTGCTCTGTCTGTCAAGGGAAGGGATGATCCATCTGATCCGGGATGGCATTTACAGTCAGCCTGAGGTTTGCCTCCGTGGACAGACAAAAGAAAACCTTCCCTGCCTGGCCAGGCTGTTGCTGGGCAAGGGAAATACTCACCTTTTTAGGATGACAAGAACATGCATTGTCCATGGAAGGAGCAGGAAGGCTTGGTTTGTCTGAACAGCTTCTACCGTCCTCCTCGCCACTGTCTCGGGCTTGAGGGGAGGAAAAAGACTGGGGAACCTGAATAAATAAAGCAAAAATTAAAATAATTACTTGTTAATCAAACTCCTCCTTTAAGATATCACTGTCTAAGTCCTGTTAGTCCAAACTGTCTCTTGTTACTGGCCTTCAAACACATCCCAAGCAGGCTGGAAAAGGCAGAATGTTCCAGTTCCAGCCAAAAAGCCTGAAAACAGAAAGCCCAGTTCCAACCAGTACTGCTGGGTTACCTAAACAGTTAAGAATGTACATGTTGGTGCCTTCAGGGAGAGTGGCAGAATGTATTCAGAGCCTTGATTCAGGGCTTTTCTTAATTTGAATGCAAACCAATACCAAATGCTGTCTTTTCAGTGCTGGTGTTTTTCCTTTTGTTGCTCTTTGCTTAATTCAAATTCTTGACAGGTGAAAGACAAATATTTTCCTCCATTGCTTTTAATACCAAACATAAGGCTTTTCCCAGCTCCAGCAACAGCTTGACACTGCATATTTTCTTGACTAAGAGAGCACAAACTATATTGATAGGTTATTTTGTCCATTCTAAAAGATTAATTTGGTCAGCCATTAGTTGTTCTCTTGAACAGAGGGAAAAAGGAGGCACTGATGGCCTCACTTCAGTAAAGTGGCTGTCATTCCTTTCAGTGGGAAAGAATTATTTCAAGGACTAAAGAAGGAACTTGTACTGTTAATTCTCAAGTAATTTGTAGACTGCTCCTCTTGCATGACCTCAATTGCTGATTCCCTCCCCTCCCTCTCTGGGGGCTGCACAGGGAAAAACAGCTTTATTTCTCCCTGTAGAATCCAATGTCTCCCTCAGAACAGGCTGGAGGATTATTCCAGCACACTGAGGGAACCAGTCTGATGAGTCCCAGGTGGCCTAGAGTGACCCTCTGTTCCCAGGCAGCCAAATGAGACATCGAATTCTCTTAACTAAATGAAGCATTAATTAGGAGTGTATTCTGATGATTCATTTAAAATGAGATGCTTTATTCTAGTTCCCCTGGACTGACCTGATTCTCATGCCCTGGAACATCTCTGTGCTGGTGTGGAAGGGCAGCACTGTTGTGGCATTCACTCCAGGACAGTCCAGCAGCCCCAGGGTCAGGCTCTCCATAAAGGCAAAGGAGGAGGCTTTGGAGGTGCAATAGTCAATGGCACCAGGGATGGCTGACAAGGCCAGGACAGAGTTCAGGCAGACAATGTGTCCATTCTGCAGCTCCAGCATCCTTGGCAGGAATGCCTTGGTGGTCTGGAGAACAACAGAGTTAAAAGAAAAAAAAAAAACAAAAAAAAGAAAAAAAGGTCTGTTCAGCAGAGATACAACAAAACAATAGTTACTGAAAAAGATAAGATGACATGGAGAAAAAGCCAAAGTGTTCTGTTCATTATGCTGGGAAAGGAGTGAGACAGGACCTTGTTGCTTTGTCATTTTCTGAGAGAATGTAAGCAGGCAAAGTTTGTGTGGAAACACAACAGAATCTTTCCTAGCATGTAAATAAGCAGCACCCACAGATAAGGGCCAGGAACAAGTGCTTACGAACTTGTACAGGATAAAGTCTGCAGCAAAGTGATGAAACCACAAGAAGCTCTTTTTTTTATTACTAATACCCAATTCAAAATAGAATGAGCTCCCTGAGCAATGTAATCCCATGCTCCTCTGATGTTCCCTATACAGCACCATGCAGAAAACCATCCTGTGAGCTCAGGCTTTCCCAAAAGACATCAGATGTTTTACTGGAAATGACAGAATGGGAATAAAGAGCATCACACATTGAGTTACTACTGGAAAAATCATATTTATTTTAGACCCTGTTCCTCTGGCCTTTGCCCCTCACATTGTTTTTTCCCTCTGTTTTCGTGGCAGACTGATTTTAGGAAGACCTAAGAGCAGTCATTTCTGGCTGTAATCTGCCACTCTCTTCCCAGTTATGAGTACAGGGGATACAAGAGCTGATCTTACCCAGAACTGTCCCAGGGTGTTGATGTGCTGGGATTTGAGCAGTGCATCATCATCGCTGTCCATCAGGCTCTTCCCATGGACCACAGCAGCATTGTTCACCAGGATGGTGATGTCACCCACCTGCAGGAACAGCAAATTACTTGTGACAACGAACATCTCTCCTCACAAATCAGCCATCAGAGTGACCATTAGAGCTGAATAGCCATTGTGGCCTGAATACATTGTTGTTTTCATAGCTTTTGATACTTTTGCCTTGTAAGCCTTTGGATCACTTCAAACTTTGTACAACAATCTGGATGGTCACCCTTCTTTCTTCTCCAATATTTTTTTCCCCTCATCAAATATAGACTAGTAGAATCACAGAATCATTAAGGTTGGAAAAAACCTTTAGGATCATCAAGTCCAACAAGCAACCCAGTACCACCACCCTGTTCACTATTAAACCATGTCCTCAAGTGCCACATCCCCATGTTTCTGAACACTCCCAGGGATGGTGCCTCCACCACTTCCCTGGGTGGCCCCTACCAGGGCTTTATGAGCTTAATCCTTCCATGTAGGAGTTTTCCCCCATATCCAACCTAAACCTCCCTTGGTGCAACTTGAGGCTATTTATTCTCGTCCTGTCACTGTTCCCTGGGAGCAGAGCCCTCCCTGGATCCCCCCTCCTGTCAGGGAGTTGCAGAGAATGAGAAGGTCCCCCCCGAGCCTCCTTTTTTCCAGGCTGAGCCCCCCCAGCTCCCTCAGCTGCTCCTTTCCCATCCTGCCCACGGGGTTTCCCCACTGACCTTCTCCCTCACGGCCTTGGCCTGCCGATAGACCTCCTCCCTGTTCCCCACGTCACAGATGAAGTAGTGGCACTCTGTGCCCATCAGCCTGATCTCCTCCGTGGTCTCCTTCAGGCACTTCTCAGTCCGACCCCACAGGATGATCTGCAGCAAGAAACTTTGATTGTTAGAGTGGAACCTGCTTCTGCTTCAAATCCGAAATAATCAAAACCTGCTTCTGACTTCAACAGTTTGATGAAAATCTTTGGTGTGTTTTCACTGTAGTTTTGCTTCATTTAAGACCAGCAATGACTTTCTGTTCCATGGGTAGTTTTGCTTCATTTAAGACCAGCAATGACTTTCTGTTCCATGGGGAAGGGACAGGAGTGTCTCAGTGGTTCCTGCATCCCATTGCTGATCCTCTTTTTACAGGTTCTTCACAAGCTACATGAGCTAACACAAAAACTCAGATCTTCATCCTAAAATGACCAATACATGAAACACCTGGCAAATTTTCTGTATCATGCAATTTCAAATCTGTCCCTGCTTTTGCTATACACACATACAGAAATATAAATTCAGTCCAAAATCACAGACCTTCCAGTCTATCTGGTGTGTTCTCTATTTGTTCTACATTTGGTGCAGTAAAACATATTTTTTCAGCCTACTATATGTAATAACTTGCAGTGCTGATTTCAGATTGGTGTCCCACGTGCATTTTAAACTAAAGTGTTCATCTTAATACAGACTTTTAAAGGGAGAATTCTCAAGCATGAATTTCTTTTGCTCATATATGCAAGGTTTCACCTGCCACTCGCTTTTAACACAGCAAAAATGATACCCTGCTTCTGGTACAAAGGAAATTCTGAATATTCATGGGACAGGGATTTGATGTATAATGAGACATAACCAGCCCACCCCATCTGCATTTCTACACCATCAGGGAGGTCAGAAATAGAAATAACTAGAAAAGTCATTAAAAACCATGGGGTTTTATCCAGTCTCATTTTTCCTAGTGAGACATCAGTCTCAAGTATGAGATTGTGCTTTCACCATTGTCTTTCAAACATTAACCTGCAGTAAACAGATTCAACCACAATATTTTCTTTTTCTATTTCTTTTCAGGCTACTGGAAGGCATATAATTTCATCTCTCTGTTACCTAAGACTCCTATATATGAATCAATCTATCATTTTTGCTCTTCAACTAAGTCTTCTGAGCATTCATCACATTATGAATGGTGTCACTGTCATTCTGCAAAAATTAAATTAGTGAATTGAATACGTTCATCAGCTGATTGCTCTGTGGCTCCAACAGCAAGATCCAAAAGAGAAAAAAGAAAAGGTTGTTACACTGCAAATGCAAAATTATTGCTGTTTCCAAGCATATGTGTATTGAATACGATGCACCTGATATATTGATTTTTAATGGTTAAAAATAAGCCCACTTAAACTTTAAAGATTAAATAATCTTTTGAGTTTTCCGAAAGTTGAAAGAACAGGAAGCAAAAAGTCCAAATTACATCACTACTCATAACTCAACCCCTGCAATTAACTTAATAACAGCAAGATAAACAGAAAAAATTAGTTATTATGTATGCAGTATTCCTTCTCCACAACAAACCCCTTGCAGGGCTTAACATGCTTATTTTTAAGGACTAGTTAAGCTTATCTCATAACTGGTACTAAAACTAATCTCTGGCAGGGTCAAAGAGCTCTTCCTGTGCCTAAGCAAGGCTAAAATGCAGAGGTACCCAAGTCCTCAGCCATTTCCTAAATGAGTTACAGTTACAATTAATCCCATTTCTAAGCCATTGGCACATCTGTGAACACAAACACACCCGGACTGACGGATTTATATCCCACAAACTCTCCAACTGGCTGGTTAACCAGCAACTTCAGAGCCTGCATAAATATGCCAGAGCCATTTCGTGGGAAATCTTATCTCAGGGGAAGTAATTTTCAAGGAAAAAAGCTGTGATCAGACTCTCAAGGAGGAAAGCACATGGCTGAAACTGCAGCTTGTGCGTCGGCCTCGAAAGCCTCAGTGTATCACCCTTGGCCATCAGGGCTTGGCATCTACACAAAGCTTGTAAAACTCATGGCTATTTACTCACTTCTGAACTCAGGGCTAGACTGAGGGATATTTTTTATGCACACTCTGCAGACTTGCAGAAGGGAAATCAAGAACATGTGAGAAATTTCACAAGCTTTCAGGAAATCTTTACAAAATACTGTTCAACTATCAGCACGGGGGCACTTGCTGCCTCTTTCACAATCTACAGCTCTGTGGAAAGGGGAGAAAAAACCACTACAGAGGTCAACTGTAAACTTCAAGTTTGATGCCCACAGGGTTTGCATCAGGGTGAACTTCAGCCCCTTTGCAGGGCTGGATCAGTCAATGCAGACACTAAAAAATTAAGTGATTCACTGAAGAGTGATGGAAGGGAAAAAGAAAAGGGGAAGAGAAATAAGGTGTCAGATGAGGGGAGTAAGGCAAGAAACTGCCCTCACATCCCCAGCACTCCAGGGCTTCACACTGCTATTGCAAAATGAAAAGTAGATCCCTCACTTTTCTCTTTAATCTGTTTCAAACATCCTTAGAGCCTCCTACTCCCAAGAGCTGCCACTGATGCATTGGATGTCAGGAAATGTACATGGAAGAATAGTTAAGCAAAGAATGACCTGTCAAAAAACATCTGTCTGTGATGCAACTCTTGGATATAATATTTTTTTTATGCCCCAACAGTTTCTTTGGGACCCTTAATATCCTACAGGCAAGTCTTGCAAGGTGACCCCGTTAAAATCTGGGCCATCTAGGGAAGGCAGAATTTGCTGGTTATCCTGCTGACAACATTCATTTCAGCACTGATTTTCTTCCATGGGAAGTTTTCGTGTCCCTGATACTGTTCACACTTAGGTGAAGGCTCCAGCCTGCACAAGAGAAAAGCAGTAAATAAAAGACCATTCTTCCATGAGAGGTGAAAGTTCCCCGATGACCCAGTGGGAAGTGAGGGCTCCTGCTGTCGTTTCTGCTACTTTTTACAGATGGATAAAACCCAGAACTCAGTACAACGTGCTTTTGGTCCAAATTCAGGCTTGACTGCTCCTACGAGATCAAATGAGACTCAATTTCTCTCTTCCATCTGGCCAGATGGAATTGGCACAGGCTTCCCTCCGGCCTCCCAGGACACCACATCTTACAATGAGACCAGACTGGAGTTGCTGCATTTGCCTCACAGTTGAGGCTTCTGTTGCTCCTGAACATCTTTGCAGAGAGCTTTGGCTTAGTCTTTCTGTGTTCTCCTTCTCTTGTTTGCAGCAGTTTCACTGATGTTTTCTAGGTCCTCACTCTCCCATTGCCTCCTGGTTTTCTACAACCCCATCAGTCCTCTGCTCTCCTGCATTCACCTTCTGCAATTTGTGCAATCAGAGATAATTATCCATGTTCTCAATGCTCCTGAACAAACCCTTCTGCTCCCCGTGGACTTGAGGAGTGACTGTGGGCCCAGGCCTATGTTCTGCTGCTGCCCTGTGAGCTCTTGGCTCTTCACTGCCCTTTGGATGCAAGCAGGAATTTTAATCTTTGCTCCATCAACGTCAAGAAAGGCATCATTTACCCTCACCCTGCCCTAGCTGGGATTTGAGGGCTCTGCATTCATGAGGAGTCCAGGTCTGCAGTTTAGGAAATGGTCCATTTTACTGGGAAGCACAGTTTTCAAAATGAGACGTGGGCCTCCGAGTCTGCTCTGTGTCCCCTTCCCTTTTCAAGTTTAATTCTAAATTGGCAATAAGTGTGTCCCAACTGGGGGCTGAGTCCTGGACAGAATGACTCCAACAGACACAGAAGTTCCTGTCTGGACAGAGGAAAACTCAGAGGAATGAAGGAGAAGAGAGACATGGTTTTCCTGACTCCCCGGCGTGTCAGGATGCTGCACAGCCACCCATTCACGGGAACTTAATGGTGGATAGAGGAATATTTAATTTATGTTTTGGATAAAGTCTTGGACAGACACTTTTCCGTCCTGGAAAGAATCCAGCCCCTGTTTCTTCTCCCCCTTCATCTCTCGTCATCCTCCCCTGGCTGCCCCTCCCGGCCGCACAGACACGCTCTCCTTTCAGAGAGTTACTGACCAGAAAATTGGCGAGGGCAGGAGCCCGGGGGGGAGGATAATCCCGCTGCGAGGCTTCCAGCCCGCGCTTACCTCCGCCTGACCCCGGGCTGGCACGGGCAGGGAAGGCAGGTGGAATGGGAAAGCAATCCCTGCCGCCCCAGGCTGCTGGAGGCAGCAGGGCAGGATTCCTGCCACTGGACACAGGGAAGAAGAGATTTATGATGACAGAGGAACTCAACACGCCCTCCTCTTAATGAACTTTAAAGTAGGCAAGGGCTGTGACATCACGCTCGGTGCAGATTTTTCCCAGGATTTATTCATGAGGGGATTTTTGCAAAACAAACCTTATCTCCAGATCTGAGTCACAGAGCTCCTTATCTGACCTTGGGAAAATCGTTTCGGCTGGAGGGGCAGGCGCAGCATCCTCCGCTCCCAGAGGACTCGTTTAACTCCGGGCTTAATCTGCTAATGAGACGTGCCCCGAGGTCGGAGGGGAGTCCCGGGGAAGGGTTTTGCCGCTGACGGGCTAAGGCAAGGCTTTCTAACAGAGACCTGCCTTCCAAAAGCCCCAGTCCCGACTGCAGGGCCAAATCCCGACTTTCACCATAACGCCAGTGAGTAAGAGTTATGCTTTTGACCACCGCAAAATCAGATAAAGCCACTAATTTATATAAACTGGTCTGCATTGAAGCTGCTGTCAACCACAAAATACACACGCCATCAATGCCTCCAGAGGCTGAAGTGCATTATTGTGCAGGACACGAGGTTAGAGCTAATTTTACATTATTTACAAGGCCAGTTAACTTGTTTGGACCGATTTCATTGCTAGCACAATTCAAGAACAGCAGCAAAGGAATGTTGCCCTTTTATATTGTCAATTATTTTGGCACTGTATCTTCAGCAAACCTGCTGTGCTAGAATTCATCCCTCCAGTGAGCTGGACCAGTGCTGGAAAGGTGTCCCACCACCACAGCATTTCTGAGACTGAACATGTGCCATTCCTTAACAATCCCCTTGGGTTGTTTGGGTTGTGTTTGTCACTCTTAGGCTTTCCCAACACAAGGTGTGCTGTGATTAGCAGATATAACTTCCACTCCAATAGTTTCTCCATTTTACGATTCATGAAGCAATTCTCTGATTCAATCTGAAGACACTGAAAGATTAAAGTGTTGCAGAGAGACACGAATGCCCTTCCTGCCTGATCTCATTATTGCTGCCTCCACAAATCAACCACAACTCCCAGCCCCAGATCAGCAGAGATAGGAAGTAGTTGGTAGGTCAACACATTTCATTCCCCCTTTCAACCCCCTTCCTAGTCCAGTGGAACAAAAGTTGCTCTGTCTGAGCTGGTATCTGTAATTGCACAGACCTTTGTTCAAACACAGAAAGCCTTTCTGCACCCAACACTCGGAGTTCTGCATACTTTTAGGAAGTACAAAGTGTAGATAATCCACTGAAGTATGCCGACCTTATCCCCTATATTTACAAAGCCTGGTAGTACTAACTCACAGTCGGTCCTCCGAAGAAATGCATTCCAGGGTATCCCATAATCCTGGCAGAGTTTTGCATATCGTGAGAACGGGAGGCTAAATCCTCCAGCCTCAAAAGCTCCACGTCTTTTGCCTGTCAATGGCAGAAGGGTTTTCTCCGCCACCCCTTCCCCTCTCTTGCCCCCAGGCAAAGGCAGACAAGTTCTTTCAGGAGCTCTCCATGGGAGAGGCATCTAAAGGCAGATTAGTGGGAGAGGGGAAGGTGTGGCCCTGCAGTGTGAAAAGCCAATCTTTGCTTTAGAAAGGAGAAAAAGAACTTTGCGATGCCTGAAGTAGGTCAAAATACTTAACCCAGGCCCTTGGTGACACTTCCAGAAAGGTAAGCAAACAAAGCAGGCCAGTGGGGAATTTTTCTCAGTTCCCACAGTGAATACCAAAGTTGCAAGGGACAGGTATGAGAAAGTTACAGGTACACATGAGGAATCAAGAGAGTAAGCCCATTTATCTGTTGGTTTGTTTTTTTTTCTAGGTTACTATTTAGAACTTGTAAAGACATTAGACCCTAAAAATTGAATTTAAATTTAATCCTGCCACCATGGTAAACACAAACCACTGATTTTATGTTGAGTAACATATAGTAATGACATTAAAAGTTAGGGCTGAAGAGACTTCAGGAGGAGACTAAAAGAGCGAATTCCAATCCTTTCAGTCTAGAGTCAGAACTTTTAGTACTTTATATATTGACTTAGCACTCAATGGGATTAACATTATTCACCTAAACAACAGTCAATTCCAGTTTACCCCCGTCACCCCTTTTTGACTCTGAGGGAAACAAAACAGCACCTAAAGAAATCACAGGGAAGTGTGTCAACACCTCAACAGAGGCCTTCCCTGGAAGGAAAATGTGGACCTTTGTGTCTGCAAACAGGCATTTAAGAGCAGCTCCCCCCAAAGAAGTGAACAAATGCCCACTGTTCTCACAGTCAGGACTATTTAAGGACAGGTGGCCCCATGCTGACTTTTTTCCAGTGGTTTTTCCAATTGCTTTCGTCTGCAACACTGAACTGCGACTCCAGACTGCCTTGGGAGCAACACTTCCCAGCTCGGCTCAGTTGAGGAAGGGGAAGGGTGAGGGTTGTTTGCAAGGAGGGGTCACGCAGGAGTCAGCCTTTACAATCCTATTAACGCTGGGACAGGGTCAAACCGAGTGCACGTTCCAACAAAAGCACCAAGTGGCCACAAGCTGTCACCCTGCAAAGGTTCCTGGAAGCATTTGTGGGGGAAGAAACGACAGACTTTTAATGGTGAATGTCTGCCCACACCATGTGTGAGAACCGGCCCTGCTCCAGGGATCCAAAGCACACAAAGAAATCTCCAGCAGTAGAATTCTCTGGCTGCAGGGCAGGAAGAAGTGGCCTATCTGGGGGTGGGGAGAGGGGTAACGTTAGAAAAGTTCTGTATTTGAGGTAAGGCTTTGGAGATCTCCACCAAAAGAAATATAATACTCCACCCTGTAAAAATAACCAGCGTGCTGCTGCCGCCTCCGTTCCCTTGGCATGGCATCCCTGCAATCCACATCCCTGTAAAAACGTCCACAGAGATCTCAGGAAATTGTGGGGAGGGTAAATATGCAGGTGCAGAAAGGCCTTTTGTACTGCAAGCACAGCAGACAGGATGAAGGGATAGAAAGTCAGTAAATAACATTTCAAAGGGGAAAAAGAAGTTCCTGGCGTGGTCTGACAGGACATTTCAACATTGCTGAAGGTTGGCTGTGTGTGTGTTTTCCTTCCAAAATGCTGCATTATTATTTTTACTTATGGCATGTCACTCTCCAGGTAAAGAGTTCTTAACATGTGGCAGGTTAAATGTTCATGTAACAAACATTTATATGACATAAAAGTTCTGTTCACACTGAATGGTAACAAGTGTTTGCTTCTGGAAAGCTAAAAAAAAAAAAAAATTCACAACTTTAGATTTACAAGATAATTTTAGGAGCAAGGGACACGTGGAATTAAAAAGTGGCTCCAACACAGTATTATTTCCATCACCTGACTGGGTGAAAGTAACTCCTAAAATTGCCTCTGCAACCAACAATTAACTGAAAAGTCTGCTACTTCTTAGCCAACAAAGTGGAAAAATCTATAAAAATAATAAATACAAATTGATCAATTACATAAAATTATAAATTACATGAATAATAGATAACAATAGATATAATAAACAGATAAATAAAATTAGAAAAATAAGATGGACAAAATGGCACCTTTACTGAATAAGGAAAGCCACAGGCAGTGTTTACAAGCCACAGGGAGCCACAGGCAGGCAGACAACCCCAGCTCCAGCAGGAAAGGAAGACCAAGGGAAGGGTTTAAATTTGTTAAACTGGGAGAAGGTTTGCAACAAAACAGCCATGGAAACCTAAGGGTGAATAATGTTCCCAATGCTGTCATTATGAAGTGCCCTCCAGAAAGGCCTAAAATATGCTCCAGATCATCCATGTGCATAATAAGATGCAGCTCTTGACTGAAAAAAATAATTTCTCCCGGGAGGCTACTGGAGAAATATTGGAGTTAAAATAGCCTGCATTAAATTCGTGGATAAACTGAACACCAGCAACAGCTCCAGACAAGCTCCCCTCCACGCCTTTCTTTGCCTCCAGAAAACCAGAATTGCTACCATTTTCAGACCATATAAAAGCTGTCAAAAGGTGCCTTTCTTGCGAGTATTTTATTCAGAGAAATAAAGGACACTGCTTGGAAGAAAGCTTTAATATTGAAATGCCTAACTGCTTGCCTATCTTTTTATGTGCTTTTCAAAATGTTATTTTTTAATGGTGGCTGTTGCTATGCAACAGGGCAGAATTTCTAAAATCTATTCATCTGTTGTACAAATGGCAGTTTTCAGGACATATTTAACTCTCTCAGCCTCTTAAGTCAAAGGAGGAGGATGGGAATCAGAGGACTGTAAACTCCCAGAGCACAACCCCCCCAGGGGTACTGCAAGGGTCTTTCACTGATTATACCAATTTTTTTCAGTACATTGTTAAGATGAAGTAGCAGCCCTGCTTATAAAAATGTGGAAAAACAGCACAGCTCTACTTAAATAAAACGATATCTAAATGTAGACACAAAAGTTATGTTCATTACTTTTACCCAGAAATGATCAAAGCAATTCTAAGCAGATTCTGCTACAAAGGTATTTATTTAAACTAGAGGGGCTGGTCGGGCAGTCACAAATCCAGCTTTAGCATATTCCTAAATTGCAGTTCCCTGGAAGTTACCATCCCTTGGATGGGATTGCCTATCTCAAAAATGCTTTTCAGGCCACTGCAATGCAAAATGAAGTTAATTCACTTCAACATGAACATAAAATCAATTAAGCCACCGCAGAACATGCAACAAACTTGACTTTCTAGTAAAATAAACTATATAAAGTAAAGCTGGTCAGTAAGTGAGGTTTAGCTGAGGGGCAGAAATAGAATATTGAGGCACAGTAATTCCCAGTGTGTTCAGAGTCAGTCACAAGCTCTTTGCCTGAAGGGTTCCCTCCCCACCAGCAGCCTGCAAATTACTTCTAGGAAGTGTGTGAAATTTAGCCCTAAAAAACAGGCCTATTTTTGGTTGACTCACATTCACAGTAGAACAATCTCTGCTTCCACTGAAATATAAGTATACAAAGGGACAAACCCAACTGAGTAACTGGCCTGACTGACAGCAATCCCCTGGTGCAGCAGTGGGAGATCTGGGATGGATTGTCAGTGTTGAAATGGCACTTAGAAGCCTGGCTCCTGAAACAAATAACCCCACTTGGCCTAACTCTGCGACTCAAATGCAAACCAAAAGTGTTTTAACTGTCTTTACTGATTCCAGTGGCTAAAAAAGCCATTCTGACTTCATCCCAAATATACTGACTTCCTCTGAGATGGATCTAGTTTCAGTCTGTAACCAACATTCTGATTATTTAGTTGCACCATCAACGACAACACAAAACACTGTTCTTGTAATTTATTTTCAGTGGTTAAGAATTTTCCATCTTCTCTTTTCCATTTTAAGTCAGTCAGGAAAGAGAAACTAAAACCCCTTTCTGGATGCAAGATGCTTTTGTGCATTTCTGCTTTTGCACAGATGCTGGACTCAGATGGGATGGTGACAGTGGTCAAAGCCACCAGCAAAGCTCTGGGAGAGCTGTAAACCAGTGTAAGGGTGTGGGGAGGTGCTGGCTGACCCTCTGCTGAACCCTGGGCTCTGAAGGAGATCCAAGGTGCCAGATCACTTACCCACACACGTGTGTGCACATCCCCCCCTCTCCTTTCAGCAGGAAAGGTGTCACAGAACGATCTGCCACAGTTGCACATCATTATCCAGGGAAATAAACCCTGAAAACCCCCTTTGATGGAGAAAGGCTTTGCTTTTACAGGGGCAAACCTCCTGCTTCCATAAGCACTGAAATATAAACAGAGCAGGGACAATGGTCTCCAAGGGGCCTGGATTAAAGTCCAATAACAAGGCACAGAAAGCACCATCAGCACATCCCAAACCCAAACAACTCCATGCAGTGAGGCAGGACTCCTGTGTTTCCCAAGAGCCTTGGGAATGTTCTGACATCATTCCTAACAGCTCACTGTGGCCAGAGCCAGCCCTGCTCTGTTACCACTCTGGAAAAGAAGCACTTGTACCAGCTGGATGGCTTTAAGATTCCTCTTGGAAGAGTAACCTCGGCTCCTGGAGGCTGAATTTGTCCTCACTGGGAAGGTTTTTTAGGAGGTGGGGCACAGGGAATTAAGGGTTGTAATGTAGTCAACATCAAACCAAGGTGCTGAAAGTGGACGTCAGGATTTCCCATTCCCTCTCCAAGCCTCGCCCAGGGAATGTGCTGATCCCAGACAAGGTGTCTGTGTCAACAGAAAGGAGATTGAAATGGCAGATGGAAGACAAACACTAATTTAATCTTCACATAGAAAATATCTGATTGTCCACTGTTATTGCTGCTCCCATTCTGTTTAAGGGCATGAAAAGGTGAACTGCTCAGTGTTTCTAGAACACCTTTCACTCCCACTAATTTAAGCCTGGTATATTTGAGGTTTTTCTTGAGGTCCAGTGAAAAGATTACCTAACAATTTCTGCTTTCAGGTAAAGTGGAGCAAGTTTGTCAGGTCCTCAGACATGAAGAAAATCTTGAAAACGTAACTTGGGTGTTAAAGGGCAAACAGAACAAAGAACCCAATTATAAATACTTAAAAGATCACAATTGTTTGAGTGGTGACTCCTGATTTCTTAGTGTAGGCCTGGCTATATAGGAGACATTTGCTGCTCTGTGAAGCTTTTAAGAAACACTGAAATAAAATTTTCTTCAGTGTCTGAAGCTTCACTTTCTGACACAGGACAGCACTCACAGAAACTTGGAGAGCAGTTCCATTCCAGGGCTTCCTGGGAAAGAGGACCTACCTAAAAGACAAGCAGTACCTGTGGATACACCTGGTGCACACTGATACCTGTGCTGCCCAAGAGAAGGGAGGATGAATGAGAAATCAAGCCTGAACTGCATTTGCACCTATTTTAAGTGGCTGTTTCATTGAGATAAGGGACAAAATATATTAGCCAGGTCACATCCAGTGCCACCCCACCTCTCTAAACTGTGGCTAAAACTGTCATACTACAGGATTATCACAGCCCAGAGTCCTTCCAGGTATCATTTCTATACCACCTCAAAATATGTATAATTTTATGTGTTTAAATGAACTGGAGGTACAACTGCCACTGATTACACACTGAGAGAGGGGTTTACCTCACAGGGACATACCTAAAGCATGACTGATTGAGCAGAGCTGCACTTCTGCTTTCAAACACCATTTTATTGCCATAAGTGGAGCACTGACACATTTGCTCAGGCAGTGTAAGACAACAGGAATCCCTATGTGAACCAAAACAAATAAGCTCTGCAGCACTGCTTTCAATAACTTGTAATTAAGAAGGTGGCAACATAAGGGTGGCTGTCCACACAATCTCATTGTAATTATGCATAGTTTATGGCTAAACTAATAGGATGAACAATTTCAATTAATTACAAACTCTGCCAAGGTACCCGCCTATTCCCAAGTCTATTAATTAGAATCAATTTAATCCCCACTGGGATAAAGGTCAAACAACATGGATTTGACCCTTTTCTCCTGGCGTCAGTGTTATCAGCCCCTGGATCTGGCAGTGCCTGGGTCTGACTCGTTCCACTCCTCAGCATGTTGACATGATGCTTTGAAGAACAGAGCCTGGGCCCAGCTGAAAAGATCTCTCTAATAATTTCTGCTCTATATTCCTGATAAGCACAGGTTTAAAAATGCCAGAGCTGGTTCTCTCTCAGTGGTCAGCTCTGAGCCTGCTGTTCTCTGTCCTGAAGAGTTTTCCTGCAGAACACCTTAAAGCAGCAATCATGTTAGATTGGTGTCTTCAATTTGGGCCAGGAATCAAAGTGAGAAATGAACACAAAACACTAACTAACATTTGTTAATGGATTTTAAAACAAACTCGCAAAAGCAATAATCATTAGCTGACATTTCCAAACTGTCCAGAAGGAGAGAGACAATTTCTAGATCTTTGTCCAGTTTTATTGGAAGGAAATTAGGAGAACTGTTATCTTTTTTCTTCTCCCCATAGTTTCTGTAGAATTAATTAACTGGCTACTTCTGTAGAATTCATCACCATCATCTATTCATCCTAGTTCTTTTCTTGGAAAAATTGCCATACTACTTCCATCCCTCTCAGGTTACTGTCAGGCTGAGTTCCTGGTCTTGGCTGTGGCACTATGATGTAAAATCATAGTGTAAAAAGTTAGTTCTTGATGTGCCAACTTTGTGTATGTTCTCTGTGAATGTCGCAGATCTCTTTGAGGAATGTAAATCAGAGTCTAGTTTTTAAGTTCTCCCTTCATGTTTTTACAGTATCATCTTATCAAGAGAGGTTAAAAAGCAGGGTTAGAAAAATCCACAAAACCTTTGATTCCTTTAAAATGTTTTGGTCAGAATTCTTAGAACTGTTTGCAGAGCTTATGGTCACTCTTAAAGCAAATTGCTGTTCTGGGCTAATTAGACATTAAGTCAACAGCATGTTGGATTCATTTTATAATGAATAAAATGTAAAAACTACCTACAGTGCTTCAGATGGAAACAGTTCTACAAATCTGAGACAACTTTTTCCTACCCTGTGCCGGAACCGTGCCATAAATGCAACAGAAATACACAGCAGCACTGTTACGAGTCACTGCAGGTGATGAAACGACGCAAATAAAATCGGGATGAATCACCTCAGATAATAACGTGAAACATCATAGACCCAAAGCTTCCTGTCAGCCCTCACGTTCAGAAAAGCAGCCTTTTTCCTTTCTTTGCTACAGATAAGACTGAGAATCACAGAATCAGAGAGCAGTTGAGGCTCTGGACCTCTGGGTGTCCCCTGGTCCAACCCCCCCGCTCAAGGCTGAATGCTCCATCTCCTGCTTGGACCAGGTCAGCTCTCATTCTGAATTGCACTGCCTCCTCCTCCAGCTTTCCAGAGCTGTAAATAACAGTCTCTATTCACTTCCAAGGCCACTGAGCCTCTGTAGTCACTTCCAAGGCCACCAGCCCCACGTTACCCATCATCTTTCATTTCACATCAGCTCTTCCATTGCAGCCTTTACCTCCCAGCATTAATTTTTAAAACAACCTATCTGTTTTCTACCACACCATCTGCATCTCTGTAAAAGTTCCCCAAAGCTCTTTACTGTTGCTTTTCAAACAACATCTTAAAACTTCCACTGCTGGAATGCCTTCCCAAAACCTTTCAAATGGCTCAAGGAGTGGTGCTGCAATCCCTGCTTTACAGGCACCATCAGTACCAAGTTCTGTGCTGGTGCTCAGTGTGGCCTTTTGCTTTTTATCTCCACTGTCACATTTATTTATTTTATCCCTGCCAGCCCTGAGGCTGCATCATCTTCTGCTGTTGTCCTTGCAGAGCACTTTTAGCATCTTCAAGCTAAACAGTTTCTGGTGCGTGAGTGGGTTTCTGAGGCACTGCAACAACATTAATATATAACCTCATCTTTAAAACTTCAAGATTTTTTTACAGCATTGGCACAGTCCTTGTGTTTTGTGGGAAGCCTCATTTAACTGCCTTGATGCCAGACCTTCAGCATTTTTAGAAGTGCTGGCTTTTGCTGTGCCAACACAGCACGGTCTCACTGGGACAATATTTTCTCATGACATCACTGGATCTCGATGGGAGATGACAAGCCTGTAACTCTGCAAGCTCCACTTCTTGTTAACATTATTTATTCTCCTTACAACATCCCCAGTAACAAAAGACAGGTATATGTTCCAGATTATAAACTAAACCAGCCCCAGCCCCAATGCTGCTTCACAGACACCAAAGATCTGAGAGCTGATAAATCCTGGCTGTGTTTGCCAGCCAGAGACACTTACTCAGCATGTTATTCCAACTGCTGGCCTTGGCACCAGCACACAGCACAGGCTTAGTGCCATCTCAGCCTGGGACTCCAAACAAGGGTTCTTCTGCCCATCCTTAAATTCAATCAACAAGGAAGGGAGCTGCCAAGAGGAAGCCATTAAATAAAGCTGCCGTCAGGATATAATCTTTGGAGAAATAAAGCCTTTCTGGAGACCAGAAACCCACCCAATCAAAGCTGTGCTCTCAGAGCTTACCAAAAGTTTCAAATTAATATATTATTCCGCATGACATGGAAAAACATTCCCTCCCCAATTCTTCTCACGTACTTCTGGTTGCTGATAAGTTGTGACATGCTCTAATAGTTCCCCGTAAGATTAAGTGCTTAAATTTAAGTAAGATTAAAGAAACCATCATTTAACATATGCCTGAAACTGCTGTGTTCCTATGGTGGTTCCTTTCCAACCACACACACACAACAGGAGAGATTAATCACCTGGTGTTTGCACTGTGGGTAAATATTCTCATTATACTAAAATATCCACACCATAAAAAATGTGAACTTGCCTTTTAGATTACATTATCTTTTCCACTTTCAGACATGTCAGATTGCCTCTTCCAAATGGTTAGTTATGTGCATTTCTAAATGACTACAGAGAAATCCATTAGACACATAAGGCTGTATGTCATCCTGGGACCTCCACAGGGCAGGAAGAACATTCAGGATGGGGACAGATGCTCACTTGACAACAGTTGTCTGAGCACTGAAATCTAAAAATAAATAAATATATATATAAAATATATAAATTCTTTAAGGTACTTTGTGCAGCACACTGGCAGCATCAGAACTGTGTCCATTTCTTTTACAAACCCTGTTTTATGATTTCATTATGTTAGGTCACAATGCCCGCTAAAAACAAGCACGTGGTGATTAATCAGATTCTGGGGGAAATCAGGTCCTTTCAGCTCTGAAGTTGTGTAGTTTTTAATGAGCTCTTTTCTTTCTATCAGGACTAATCTCCTCTGGGGTGGCCAGAGCAGGTCTGGTCGTGTTCTGAACTCAGAATGAATGAACGTGTCAGAAATCAGTTCCTACTTGCAGAACACAAACGTCTTCCCGAGGACCAGCCCGGCCACGGTGGATTTGAGACCTGACAGGAGCAGAAGGGCTTGCTGAGGTTCCTGCAGGTATCTCCTGCTTTCTCATCCCTTCCCCACTCCTCCAGCACCTGGTCAGAAATGACAGACCTTTGTACATGCCAAAAGACACGTTTCAGGTTTGGAAAACTGCAGCCCATCCGGGTGGGCTCCGTGGCACAATCACATTCCTGCGTGCCAGGAATTTCACGTCAGGTTTTTCTACTCTCCAATACAGATTAGTAAGAGTCCTCTACAGGTGCAATCAGAGGTGAATATTTGAGAACGGCCAATATTTTAAAAGACATTTTAGAATAAGAATTTTTAGTGAATCCATGTGAAATACTCACAGCTTTTGTGCTACACCTCAATAAAGGTCCCAGCTCTGAAACAGCAGCAGTGTTGGTATTTTGCCCTCACTTCAGGAGACCAGTATTAATTTAATTTCCAGCTCTAGTCACAGTGCAGTTAATCTTTTATCATATAGCAGTGGTATGTGTTAGAAAGAAGTTTTTAGAGGGTATATATTAATCCCTACAAACCAGGACAATCATATACAGACAATTCACTTAAGAATTGGACCTGACGATCCTCGTGGGTCCCTTCCAACTCAGATTATTCTGTGAAATCTGTGAAATAGTATATCAACATGATTCATAATGACCAAAGTGAAAAATTCATAGACCTACAAATGCAGTTTGCGTGGGAGGAGCGTGCCATTGTAAAACTCATCTCAAAACTTGCCAGATTTTCCATTACTGGGAATACAAGGCTAAATTCTAAGACCTGATACCATTTTTTACGTAACCTCTCTGCAGTACTCTCAGCTAAAACACAATTAATAGCCTTAAATCTCACACAGCTAAACCCCTCCAATTACACAAGGCTCTCAGGCACCAGCAATTCCCTCTGAGGTTTTCAGTTCTGTTGGAGTTAGTGGAGCACTGAGGGAAACTCCAGGTTTCAGGAGCAGTGTGGGCTTGTACAGCTTTCATCCCTTCCCTGGTGCTCCTTCCTCCACTGATATCTTACCACCCCAATTATCACTGAACTGAAAGAGGACAGCACAGCCAAATGACAAGGGATCTTCCAAAATGCAGACATGAAGGTCTGACTTTGACAAATGTTGTGAAAATAACGATGGAAAGAACAGTTGAGATTTCAGGGTTGTTGGTTATTTTTGTAGCCTAAACAAATTCGGGAGGAATATAAGGAAAATAAAACCAAGACAACAACAACAACAATCTCTGATCAGTTTTCAAAGCAGAAGCTTTCAAGTAGTGCCTAACAAAAGAGCAAGGCGTACAACTGACATACAAAAAACACATCAATCAAAACTTCAGCACTGGAGACCATCAAAACCAGGGCTGACAACTCCCTGGCAAAGGCACTATAATGAAAATGCTGTATGAAAAGCAAATGGCTGTGAGGAAACCAGGAGCAGTTTCCCACTGTACCCACCAGTGAATGAACCCATTCAGCCCCCACACCCCCTGACTGCTCACATCTGCAGAGGGCTGCTCTCCAACACAAGAAATACTGTTCAAAGGGGCCAGTCTTCCCAAAATTAACTGGATTATACAGTACAGTCTTTGCAAAACACCATTAGGCTTTGGAAGTGGATTTTTATTTCATAGGCATTAAATCATAAACTCATAAAAATCTCTCCTTCTCCTGTTTCATTAACAGACATTCTCTGCCATTTTGGCTCACAGAGGATCGACAGCTCCGAGCCTTGACAGAGCTACCAGTGTGTGAGACTGAGGCAGAGGTGATGCTCAGCTCCCAAAGACTTTCAAGGTACAGTCAAAATTCTCAAGACTTAAAGCCAACAACAGTGAGGATTATGAATTTTGCAAGCAACCAAGAAGGAACTGAAAGCCAAAAAAGTTCATTTCTCCAGCAATTCAGCCACAGCAAAGTAGCTCCTCAGCCGGCACTTACGAATCTGGACACATCTCTGGGAAGTTGAATTACAACACTTGAGCACTTCCGGAGAAAAGACAGGGCTGTTCATCTCTCATAATAACACTAACATGTCCTGCATCATCTGTAACCACTCCAGCTCTGCATGCAGCTCATTTACATGCTCTTGGCTTTTTCCAGAAGTGCTCCAGGAAGCACTTCAATACACAAGGCCTCCCATGACCAAGTAGTCCTTGACAGCTACTTGAAATTACAAATGGGGTATGGATCATCTGACCTCTCAGGGTACACCTGAGCAAGGACGATCTAATGATTAAAGTCTCTCATTGCCTAAAATTCTGAAATTGCAAATACAGCTGGCACAGCTTTGTGCCCTTCTTGGTCATTTCATCAGAGAGGCCAACGAACAACTACTGGAAAGGAAACATCATCTGAGAAGGGAATGTCTCCTAGACATTTATCTGTCCAAGTCACATCCGAGGTACAATGGCAGAGCAACGGACATAAAAAAATAGGAGTAGAGAATGGGAATCTGGATGGATTTAAATGATCACGCCCAAGAGAATTCCATTCTCTTAACTGAGAATTTCAGTCTCCGTGCTCGTGGGTCAAGCAGAAGCCACTGTATTTCTATTTGCATAAACCCTTCTGGGATTTATTTCTTGCCATCTTCATAGCTCTAAATGCAAGATCAAATTTTACAGTAAAAGAGTTGCAGATGTGACCATTCGTAACCTTGGTGAGCCGCGACATTTGTCACCTCACGTGAAAACGGTTGGGACACGTCTCACTTGTGAGTAACAAAACCAGCCTCTGCAACAGTGTCAGATGAAATCCCATCCAGTCTAGTTACCAGAGGAAGTTTCATATGCTCACAGTCCCAACTAACCTATCTTTGTGGAGATTCTAATCTCAAAAATATGGTTATATATCGCCGCCTACCTCCAAAACCCCGCCACTATGTCTGTGTGCGCAGGCGCCGGGGGGGACCCGCTCAGGACACGCTGCACACCCACTGCTGGAACCTGGACCTGCCTGTTCCTGCTGCCATCCACCTCCTTGAGACGCTGGGCCAGGCCCTGGAATTTCATGCCTTTGGTGGATGTCTTTTTCTGAACTCGGAATATTGTAGCTACGCTGTCCGGTGATCAGAGTCTGTTATAAATTGTTAATTGCGATCAATAATTCAAGCTCTACATGTAATTGTTAAACAGTTAAAGGGGTAAAAAGACAAGAGAAAAACAAAATAGTCAATTTTCACAAGCCTTAGCAAAAGATGACTTGGTAGCCACTTCAAGTCTTTTTCATGTCTTTTTGATTGTCTGAGGCAAAGTGTAAAGTCGAAGAGTGGTGCTAAGCAGAGCTTTTGCTCAGTCCATGGAGGCTGCATCAAACCCACAAAGTCAGGGTCGGGCACAGAAGGTGGGAAAGAAATGAAATCTCAGAGCAGTGGGAGTGGAAACTACCACATGTAGGTAAAATTGCCATTAGAAGTGTTAAGGAGAATAAGTCGAGTTTGGTGTTTCTACCAAAGGCTGACAGGCAGTGCCACTGCCGGGGGGATCAGAACTTGCTGAGTGCCATACTTGGCTCACTGCATGTAACTGAAAGGAGAATCTCATTCAAATTGAGTCAGTACAAAAACTTAAAACATCCTGATGACAGACATGAAAGTATCTCAAAAGGCAAAACCCCCCAGAGTTCTAACCAGCAAACAGAGCGTTTCACAACATTATGTGAGACAAGTACAAAGGTTCCTAACCATTATTCTCATTTACTCTTTCCTTCTAAGATGCGTAGAGATTCTATAGATAAGACATAAGATGAACTATAGTCTGTGCCTGTTTACAGTGATTTCATCCCAGCTCTCTCTCTCGAACAGCTCCATCTCTTTTTGGCCCCTGCCCCCTTGTTCCTCAGGGCCAACAGCCATTGTTCAGCTCCCAGCTCGACTGCAGCAAAGCAGCTCTTGAAAGAGCTGTAGAAATGGTGGCACTTTAATGCCAGAGCTCAGCATAGCAACCAGCCGCCCTAAATAAATAAATAATGAAGCGTGGTATTCCAACAGATAATATAAATACACTTTCAGCAAATTGCTTGGGTCCAAAGGTCACTCAACTTGTTTGCTCTGACTCCCAGAATGTGTAAATCTCAACATGATGTTTAAACACAAACATAGACAAACATCAAAGTTCAATGCTGACATATTTTACACCTCGGAGTTGAATGCCAGAATAGCTCTGTACCACACAGGGAAAACTGTAATGCATGTGTAAGGAAGTGACAAAACATTATCCCAAACTAAATGCAAATTTTTTTCTTTAAATATCCTCTCATTCTGTATTTTTCCTCTTCTGTATCCTCTATTTACTCTCATTCATCCTCTCACACAGAGAACTATTTGTGCAGCTGTCTAATTTCACCATTCCTCCCCTTTATTACCCATCAAGGGGGAGATGAAACTTTCCATCCCAAGCCTCATTTCAGGGATGTGTGTTTCTGTATCCCTGACTGAGTCACACACATGGACATACCTGTACTTGGGAAAACACCACATTTCAAGGTAAACCACCAGTTCCTGAGCTAGAGAATGGACACAGCAGCTACACTGGCTCTGCTGGGCTGCTGTGCAGACACACCAGTCTCAGCCTCTCTCCTAAAGGAAACGTGCAAACAACCTCACAGTTCACACTCGATCTGTGCTTTCCTTCCTTGCTGGGTTCTCATTCATCTTCCCCTTGGGCAGCTCCGGGCTGCCCACAACCAAAATACAAGGGGGCTTCAGGAAGCCCAAGCAATTAATTTCGTGCATGGATACCCATCGGGGTGAAAGGGAACTGCTGTCCCCACTCTCCCAGAGCCATGTGCCCCCTCCTCTGGGGTGACACGCGTGGGAGTGGCAGTCGCTGTGCCCCGGGAGGGCTCAGGGTGGGCTCAGCCTCTCTGTCCATGATCCCAGCACTGCCAGGAAACCAGCACCACGCACGGGAGGCACTGGACTCTCCTCTCCCTGCCACGGGAAACCTGGGCTGGGGCACAAACCTTTGTCAGCAGAGGGGAATTCACGAGGGGGCCCTTTCTCACCGTCACGTTTTCTTGGATGAGACGGGGAAAGGCAGGATGCAGGGAAGGAGGAACGGGCAACTTCTGAAATGTACCCAACGCAATGGCTCAGCACGCCGGGGTTCTGCAGAATGGGAGCCCCTTCTCCATCAGCTTTTCCAGGCGATCCCATCAATCCCACCTGGAGGGGAGGGAAAGGGGGGGGGGACTCCCCGGCAGAGCAGCAGGTGGGCGCTCCCCCCTCCCCTCCATGGCGATGCTCTCACCTTCCTGGCTCCTCTCCTGGCGAACTCCCGGGCCAGGTGGCGACCGATGCCGCGGCCCCCGCCGGTGACCAGCACGTTCTCCTGGGACAGGTCCCGGAGCTTGGGCGGCAGCACCAGGCACACGGCAGCTTTCACCACCAGATACACCATCTGCACCGGGAAGAGCAGCAGGGCGCCCAGCCACTTCCACATCATCCTCTTCTCCCAGGCAAAATTCTCTTCCAAACCTCCACAAAACCAAGTTGACACCGAAAGAAAAGCAGCACCCTTCGTGCACCCCCAGATGGGTGACAAGTCTTCAACCCCCCCTTCCAAAACTTGGGGGCAAGAGGTTCTCGGGCTGCAAAAATCCTTCTCTCCCCCTAAAAAAAAAAAAAAATGGGGGTAGGAGTAAAGTAGTGCAGAAGACCAAGTCACTCCCCTGTTTCTTGGTCGGTGTCCTCTGGGATTGTCACATGCAGGTAAAACGGTTTCCTTGCTTTTTTTTTTTTTTTTTTTAATTAAAAGAGAAAAAAAAAAGTAAAATTAGAAGTAACCACACATCCCTCCGCTGCAAAGAGCCACATAAAAATCCAGTATCCAAATGGAAGGTTTTTATATTTGGAAAAATAAAATAAAGCAGCCTATGTCTCCAAATTTCAGCCTGCAGTGCCTTCCAGGCAGCTCATTTCTATTCTTAGACTCAGGAAATTGCTTAAATAAGACAGAATTGCCAGGACCTTCTTTTTAAGAAAGGCTCTATTCAGGGTGAGGTTGTTGTTTTTGTTTTTATATCTATAAATATCTATAGACGTTCTGTCCTGAGCCGGTTGCAAAGGTTGAGCTGGTCTCCGCCTCTCTCTGCCCCCTCTCCCGGTTTTTTCACTTGGAGCGTCTGATCACAGAGCAGGAATTACGCCGTGCACTAGTTCAGCTCTGGCTCTTACTCATTTCTCCCTATTGCTCTCTCTGCCGATCACGGCCGCGGCGCTGGGGAGGTTTTATACCCCATTAAGCCTGATTGACAGTTAAAGTGTCGGGGAGATTTCACTACTGTTCCTGGGAGTGGCCGCTGCTCTGCCCTCCCCCGCGCCGGCTGCGCCCAACGCGGCGGCGAGCGGGGCTCGCCCGGGGCCGGACCGGCTGCGGGCACGGGGGGCGAGCTGCGGGCACGGGGGGGCTCAGGCCACGCTGGGCCAGCTGGGGGCACGCTGGGCTCAAGCCATGCTGGGCTCGTTGAGTGCCCCGCTGGGCTCATGCCATGCTGGGCTCGTTGAATGCCCCGCTGGGCTCGTGCCGCGCTGGGCGAGCTGCGGGCTCGCTGGGCCAGCTGGGCTCGTGCCACGCTGCGCTTGTGCCACGCCGGGCCATCTGCAGGCCACACCGGGCTTGTGTCACGTTGGGCTCGCTGCGTGCCATGATGGGCTCGTGGCACACTGGGCTCGCTACGTGCCACGTTGGGCTTGTTACCTGCTACGCTGTGATCATAGCACTGGCCTCGCTACATGCCACGTGGGCTCATGCCATGCTGGGCTCGTGCAGTGCTGGGCTTGCTGAATGCACTCAGGGCTCATGCTGCGTTTGCCTTGCCGCACGCCATGCTGGGCTCGTGGCACACTGGGCTTGCTCTGTGCCACGTTGGGCTTGTTACCTGCTACACTGGGATCAAAGCACACTGGCCTCGCTACATGCCACGTGGGCTCATGCCATGCTGGGCTGGCGGCACGTCCTCTTGGGCTCACTGCACACCATGTTGGGCTCACTCCGTGCCATGCTGGGCTCATGCCGTGCTGGGCTCCCTGTGTGCCCTCTTGGGCTCCCTCCATGCTGCCTTGGGCTCTCTCTGTGCCACTCTGGGCTTTGGAACCAAAGTGCTCTGTCACCAGGCTGGGCAGCCCCTGCCTCCTCCCTCACCCAGAAAGAAGGTGCTGTGGTCTGACCCGAACCAAGGGGAAAGCAGGTCCAGGAACAGGCAGGGTTAAGGCTCAGTTCACAGGAACCATCTCTGCACCATGGAGCTCTGGCAGGGAGCTACTTGCCTAAGATAAGGTGGCATGGAGGGAAAGGCTACTTTCAGCCCTAGATTGGCAGCCTGAACCCAGCCTAGGCTGATAGTCACCATCTAAGTACCCCGGATCAGTGTTTTTATGGCCAATGTGACAGCTCATGGATTTTCCGTGCTGGAAGATGTTTGCATTGCTGAGAGCTGGTGATTTCGTAGTGGGCAGTGAAAAAGGCAGGCTCCAAATGACACAGGGAGACTCACTTCTCACAATAAAGGGTGGTTTCTTCTCTCTCCCTTTCCAAGACTTTTTTTGTCCAGTGATGAGGGCACAGTTGCAACACCAGAAGGTCTCCATAGCACTTTAAACTATAACAGGAGAAAGGGCAAAGTGTGTTGCAGCTGGGCCCCCCAGCCTGGCTGTTTGCACTGTCGAGCATTAGGCAGGTAAGTTAAGTTTTCAGCTGTACAGATTAAGCTTTTCTGAGGAGGCTCCAACTGCACATTGCACCTGAGAGCTGCTCATGCCCAGTCAGGAGCTGTGGCAGCAATCAGAAATAAAATAACCAAAAATGCAAAGCTTTGGGGATATCAAAAGTTCTCAGGGATGTCAAACCTCACAGTTTTCTTCAGAGCTGAGCTGGAAGGAACTTCGTGTTTATATCTGCATATATCATTAGGAATGTGCCAAAATGAATCCAGTCCCACACGTTCACTCAGGTCTGGATCCAGATGCGCTATCCTGGGAAGCCATCTACTGGTACACATTGGAATTGAGAAAAAAAATGACAAATGTAAAGACTTTCTCCAACCTTTATGTCTGTAGTTCTAAAAAACTACCTCAATTAGGAGTGTGAGTCTAAGCATCTATACAAGTTATATTACACAACCAATAGAGGTGAGTTTGGAAGCTGGATCTCTTTGAAAATAAACTCAGTTTTATGCTTTGGAATTAAACAGGTATTTTTGGGAACAGGCATTGTTCGAAGTGGCTGAATGGGAACAAAGTGTTCAGGGGTTGGTTGTTTGCAGAAAGAAGAGCAGCCGAGTTTCTGGTACCCCCCCATGTCCAACAGCTTTATCACACAAAGGTTTTTTAACACAAAATATGAATAATGTCTAAATCCTTGAATTGCAGCTCCATTAAGTTACACAAACATTTTAAGGAAAAAAAAAGGAAATAAAATTGAGAGAGAGACTTGCAGAGTTCTTACCTTTACCTGCCAGGTTACCTCATGTGAAATAAGCCATCTGACTGTCACTGCATCACGATAAAGTGTCGGGAGAGAGGCTTTTGGAGAAAGAAGATGAATCCTTCTGACTGGAAACTCCAAGTCTGTCCATACTGTCAGAGTCAGTGAGTATTCCCTAACTGAGCTGCCTCTGAAATAACCAGAGCTCAGAGGATTTCCATGGCCCTTGGCAGCATTTAGCACCTCGGTGCGTTTTTACAGTAATACCTTTAGAAATGGAGCTTAGGGAGGCACCTGGCATTACAATTTTCCTCTCAGTCCAAAAACTCTGAAGGGGAGAGAGAAATTACCCAGAGAGCCCAGTGTCTGGTTTAAACAGGAATGACTCAGTGTCTGGACTGGGAACAAATATAACAACTTTCTGGTGCGGAAATAAGGAGCAGTGTTGAAAATGAAAGGATATGAACTCCATCAAAGTACATTTGATTTTTTTGATTCCTGAGTTCAGTCTCTTTATGCATAAAGAGACCACAGACACATTTAAAGTAGAAAACTCAGCAATATTACACAGTTAACCTGTTTGGATTTAAAAGAAAATTCATTATTAATGTAAAACATTTGCAGTTCCTTTGAAGCGAGTGGGAGCAGAATAATCTTGTGAATATTGATTTAATGTATCTGTTTCCGGCTTGAATAATAATAATCTAAATATGTGTTGGAAGTGGGTTTTTTATTATTCATTATGACTTTGACCTATGTACAAAGTTGCTACCAAATTTGGAGTGGGAGTAAAGAGATACTTGTCTGTTTAAATTTCTGGGTTTGTACTTGTACAGCTTTTGGAGTGTAGTTAGTGTAGATTTACTCATACTCTCAGTGAGAGTCATAGAATCTGACTTTTTCTGACTTGCCCTGTTTTGAAGGAAAAAACAGCGATGAAAAAGCAACATTTACCTCCAAAACAAGTTGATACAGTCTCTATACACACCTTCATGTTGCACCTCTGTTTACTGGCAGAGCTCTGGCTCTGTTCACAGAGCCTTTGCAGCCAAGTTCCTGCCAGCCTCGGAAGGCTGTTCGTGCAAATGAAGTCGCTAAACTGCGAGAACTTTTGAAAGGAAAAGGAGCTGGAAATTAAAACCATGCTCGAGGCATGTCTGAAAGCCATTTGGGCTAACAGTTCTGTGTTTTCAAGTTAAAAAAACCCACCCAAATATATACAGTACATTGGTGAAGAATGTGAAAACCTGGGAGCGCAGAGGAGTGGTTACACAATGGAAAGTCTGTGTGACTGTGGTGTCAAGTAATACCAGTTTTTTACATCAGTGCAGGGTTCTTGATCATGGACAATCTATCATGATCACAGAATAAACCTAAACCCCCTTTTAAAAAGGAAAACCTTTTGCCAAGCTGATCTGTTTTGTGTTAGATGAAGTCCTGCTGTCAGATTTGGATAAATCAAGAGCTAAATTTTTGTGCTTCTTGATTTCATTCCTCCCTTGAGTTCACATTTTCCATTTGAAACGTGTCCCAGTGGTTCTGTGATTTCACACTGTCCTTCTCTATGCTCTTAAATATTAAGAGTCTGATACTGTTGCCTTGTAAGTGGAGTTTTGCCACAGACTAAGCTCAAAGGCCCCAGGTTTCTGGTTAACTTCCAGCCCTGACAGCAAAGCCTCTGTGTTCAGTCTTGTGTGAAAAGCTACATTTGGATGTTTTACTGCTTTCCCAGAGTCTCACACCGAGCAGTGTCATGACCAAAGATGACTGAGTAATTCTAAATTCTGGATGACATCCTTTTTTTAGATTCAGGATGTGTAAATATAATTACCTCTATAAGCAGAAGTGTTCAGGGTGCACGTAGGTGCTGTCTGGAATTCAAAGGGCTGCAGCATCATTAATCTGGTACTTGTTTCACTTGCTGGTTGCTTTAGTACGTGTTAGAGTTTGTCATTTGTACTAAGTGCCCTTCTTTTTCCTCACCTATCTCTAATTAGAAGCCAAATCTGTCTCAATCTGTTAGGCTGCTTCTTTGTATTGGAAGAGAGAACAGTGAAAAGATGCCACATGTGAACAGGAATGGAATGACTGCATTTGTTAAACTGATGGACTCACCTTCTCTTCCCTGCATTTACCTCACTTTTATACCAGTCAATATTTACCCATCCCCTCTGACTAATTCCTCAGTCCTGGCAAAACTTCTAAGACACACAAGGAGCTGGGGAGGCACAAGAATTATGTCCTTAAGGCCCTCAAAATTAGAGAAAAATCCTGAAATCCTCCTAAACCAATGTGACATGGATTTTGACAAAAACTGAACAGCAGGCTAATGCCTGTAACAAGTTTGCACTGGAAACTTTTAAATGAGCTTAGGAAAGAAATCTCAGGATAAAATGTTCCCTGAATTCTTTCTAACAATGTCTTTTTAAAACAATTCCTTACATGCAGCTGTAATTTCTTTTCACTAGTACATACCAAGGTGAAATAATTCAGGGCCTCTGACTGTCCTAAGGCTCTTCAAACTTGACAGTTCTACAAAGGAAGCCAAAAAGAGGAGCAATGTTAGGAAGAGAATGCTGCTGGCAAAGGCTGGGAAGCTGGGATGGATCAGGTATATGAATAGATGTGGGGAAATAAGATTGCATTAAATTCAATAAACCCCAACCTAGATATTCCTTCTAAGAATATATAAGTAGCCTTAAATTTTGCTTTAATTTATGTTTGTTTTTTTTTGTTTTGGTTTGGAGTTTTTTAAGATCATTCCAGTTGATGTACCCTCAAAGGTTGGGATGGAATAGGAAGTTGGGAGGGGCTCAGTGAAGTGTCCTGCACCTCTCAGTGATGGAAGAGATCAGTTGTTCCCCAGCTTGGTTGAATGATTTGTTTCAGTATTTCAAAGATGACTGTTGTGATTACAAGGTCCAGGCCTGCTGAGTTAAGCTGAGAGTTCCATGTTATAACTTACATGGATTTCTTGGTCTTCCTACCTTAACAGCTTCTCACTCTCTTTTAATTTTAAACCCCATAATTCCACCAGCTGTAGTTGCTGACCTCCACTGAAGTTGAGGATCACACCTCTTCTCTTAAGAATCCAGTCTTGTCACTCTTATCATCTGGTACTTTACGTCTTATGACTCATCTTGTTTACTCATTCCACACAGCTAAATGTTATTTTACCCCACTGACTAGTTCGCCTTGACGTTTCTTGCTCTTTCCTGTAATGCATATTTTGCATAAATGGGATTTTTCTAAGCAGATATATTTTTTCTGCTCTTTTAAAGTGTATAAGAAAAGCTAGAAAGGACTCACCTTTTTTTAGTCAAGATCCCTGGTTAGCCAAATGAAGAATAAAGTGGAGTATTTCTCTTCTATGACCACGATTACAAGCTTTTATAAGGGTTTTAAAACACAGTGTCTGGGAGATTAGTGGGGATAAAGGAATATTTCAGAGTGTTCAGGGGATAAATGTAGATTGTATTGCTTATGTCAAGCTGAGCTGATTCTTGTTAGCTTTTTAATGTTACCCAAACAAGTCTGGTGCAGTCACATGGTGGACAGAAATCCGTGGAGTTGCACCTGGTCACTCATTCCTTCACTGTCATCACCTCCTTTGGTCCAAGCATTCGGGTACAGTGTGGTCTAATCACCCCTGAATCACAACAGTGGACAACGTAGAGTTGTCTTGGAAAAAAATACCAAAATATGGAGTTGTTAAGCCATCAAAATCCTGTCTGCAGACAGAATCAGCACACAGGGTTAGGGCCAAAGTTCTCCAAGCCAAGGGGAAGTTTTCCTCTGCTGTCACTGGACCATTGGTGAGCCCAGAGACCCTTCCTGCACCCTGAGGGAGGGAGCTGCCAAATAACTGACAGCTCTGGATGGATCTCCAAAAGCAAAATTCCTTGGACTTTTACAGCTTCTAAGCGGCTGAGTCCTAGATGGAGTTCAGAATGTCTGTTCTAACTGTTGTGGCCTCAGCAGGAGAGCAGGGGAGAGAGATCAGCACTAAGCAAAAAGCCTTCAAACCATCCTTCAGACCTATTCCAAGAGCAGAACCACTACAATTCCTGAGCATGGAGACTGGAGTCCAGCTCAGCCACTCTTCCCTGGGCTCTGGAGTAGGGCCGTTATCATTACACTCACTTGCAAAAAATCACAGGGAGCTATTCATAAAGCAGAACGCAACTAGACCAGATAAAAAATAAAGTCCATTTGCAATTTCAGAATATACAAAGTAATGGCACTTCCTGGAAGTGATTCTGCTCCATATGAACTGTGACCATGCCAAGTGCAGTTGTCATGGCCGGATGTTTGTGAGCACCTGGAGCCTTCTCTGGAGGAGGAGGAGGGTGGAGGGAACTTGAAGTGCAAATTACTTCTCTGTGGAATCAGTCTGGAGGATATAAATACGGACAGAGTCAGATCAGTGTCTAAAAAATTATTCCCACCAAAGAACAATGGAATCCTATTATACTCTGGTTTTAATAGCAGGAATTCTGGTTGTTTTTGTGTTACTGGTTTTAATTGTAACAGATTATAATTCCTTCAAGGCAGAGATTCCTCCTGATGTTGACCAGCCATCAAAGCTCCGCTTTTATCACTGTATGTACGCTCTGGTGGAAGTTCTGGTGAGTTGACCATGCTCTGTGATACTGGGATTTTCAGGAAAGGAAAAGCTGGAGAATGAAGATGTGCATGTAAATATTGCAACTGCCTGTAATGGGAGCCACACAGTAACACAGGTTTAAAGATAAAAGCCAAAGGTTGACTTGGTGTTCTATTACTGATGTAAAAGCAGCCAGTACGAGGTGAGTTCTTTTAAATATTGAGATATCCATTCTTATGTCACAATTGTTATTTGATTGCCTTCTATAATGAAATTATTCGTCCTGTGGGTGACAGGAGGGCTGTGGATATAATTTACATGAATAATAGTAACCAAAGTTTCTGTATCTCAGTGGAGTCTGATATAAGTAAGGCAGCTTCCTAAATTTTGAATTAGCTGCTGTAATTTTCTTACCCATCATTCTGTTCTTAATCTGCAGTGACTGAATTACTGAGTTTTAGTTAGATACCATAGAATCAGGTGGGTTGGAAGACACCTCCAGAAGTCATCTAATGGAACTCCTGGTTCAGCTATGTCTGTTATCACTTTATATTTAAGTACCTGTAAGCCAGACTCACTGTGCTATGGGCTTCTGCCCAAAAAGCTTTCAAAAAAGGCAACAGGAGCACACAGGAGCAGCCTAAGCCCTGTCACATCCTGCAGGTAACATGGCAAAAGAAAGCCTGCAGGAAAATCCCAGAGTGGCTCCGTTGCTGTTTGTATGAAGCTCCTCTCAAGTGAATGTTCTCTGATCCCCCAGTTATACAGAAAGAACACAATAATTAGGGGCCACGTCCTGAGGGGTGATTTGGGGCATTATCTTCTATTAAAGATTTAAGTGGGATGCTTGAACCTACACAGCAGCATTCACCAAATCCAGGATTGTCCCTGGTTCTCCAGTGGTCCAGGCCCCATGTACCTTCCTGTTTTGTCCACCCTGAGAGAAGAGGCTGCTGACCTTGGGTACCTCACACTGGGTGAAAATATTCTTTCAGTTGACACTCTTAACCCACTTTTACAGCTCCCAGGTGTCTGTTATGCGATAGTACAGATCCTCTCTTCACTGATAATATCTTCCCTAAATTTCTGCTTCCTTTTTTGGATGGTTTTCAAGATGCATTTCCCCATTTGCTCTGCATTGAATCCACTCAATAGATTAATTTTCTTTTGAAAACCCTTAGACATCTGCTGGTACTTTGGGTGAATTTCTGGTTTATGTTTATGCTCCCAGGAGCAGCCCTTGCAGTGAGGACTTCACAGGTTTCTTATTAAGTGCATAATGCCTTGTGCAGGTAACTTCCCCTGCTCATCCTGATGAATGCTGCTCTTGCTGTGCCATCCTCCTGTGCCAGTACTGTGTGTGTCCTGTATGTTGCAGTAAAAATCTCTTTTTTCTGCAATACAGGACAGGCTTTTCCTCTTTTGTCCCACCTTACTTGCAATATGTCTCAGAAAAGCTGCATCACCAGGTAAATATTTACCTCTGACACCAGAGGTGTCACACAGATGATGCTCCTGCTGCATCTGGGCACATCCTCTGTCATAAAGAAATCAATGACAATCTCGAATGGAAGAGAGGAGAGGAAGCCTCCTAGTTCCCATCCTGGCTTTTGCTTTACACTCCTGTGTTCAGACCAACTGTCCATGTTGCACTGTGATAGGAAGCTTTGCTGAGAATTACTTTGGCTGGCAAAGCACAAACACTTCACAGTGGCTGACAGAAAGACTGTCTCATGCAGCCCCAAAGTCCATGAAGCTCAAATTGAGTGGGTTTTGCTTGTTGGTATGTGATTTCATAATTATTTTACAGTAAAAATCTGGTCCCCATATGATCTTCCACATAAAAAGCCAGCTTGTGCCAGAATTTAGGTGTTCCAGTAAATAGTTTTTCAAAGACCCTGTTTCACAAGAAAAGCTGTGCTGACATGCCCTTTGTCATACACATATGCACATTTTAGAACCTGGTTTATGTAATGTGTTTCTCCTACTAACACTGATCACATCTGTCTGGGAATAGTCAAACCTTTTGGCTTTTCAGTGTATTGATATTGGTTCTGAAGTATTTCATGATTATTGATCAAGAAGTTTTTCAACAGAGTACACACCTAATTCCTGTTCTCCTTCATGACAGTGTTTTCCCTGAATTTGGAGATGTCTCTGTAACATCAGGAACTCCTAAGACAAGGAAAGAGGATCCTCAGCTAGGATGCTCTGATACCAAGTGTATCACATATATTACTGTCATCTGAAAGCTCTGGATAAACTCAGGGGTGTTAGAAAATGCAGATAGGATTAAACAGCAATTCTGCCAATTTCAAACCATTCCAAACCCATAACTCTGACAGAAGTTATGACTTGAGTCATGAGAGTTTAGAAGATTGCTGTTTGGGGAAGGTTATACTCACTCTGTGGTTTCTGCCACAATTGCCTTGGCTCTTATATTAATCTTCCCCTTTGCCATGATACCTAAAACTGTGCCTATAGTTACCCATTTGTCTCAGGGAACTGGGACTTAAACCACCCCAAGCACTGCTGGCATTTGTGGCACAGTGTTATGAAAGAACTCCAGATCATCTCTGGGTTCCCATCTTTGTTTCTAACTG
Source organism: Corapipo altera (assembly GCF_003945725.1). NCBI lineage: Eukaryota > Metazoa > Chordata > Aves > Passeriformes > Pipridae > Corapipo > Corapipo altera. The sequence goes on from NW_020884926.1 coordinate 4,614,299, forward strand.
ATTTTCTTTCTCATGGTTGTTTCTTTTATTACTCCTCACCCAACTTGTTTGCTGCAGCCTGGTCTAGTTTTTTAGGAAGAAACAATCTGTGATACACAAGGTTGGAAAGAACAATTTACAACAGCAGAGCTGGCCTGTAGTTTGTGAGGCATTGATACAGAGATTTCTGTAGCTCAGAAGAGAACAATACAATTTGCAAATGGCTTGTGATGATTGTCACCATTCCAGAAGGTCCACAAGGGCATGTAAGTCCCCATGTAATGGGAAGGAAAATGTTGTCCCTAGCAGGAAATACATCCATTAAAACATGTGTTCAAAGTAAAGGAGGATTCTGGAGTGATCTTTAGACTACCTGACTTATCCTGGCCTTGGATAAGGAAATGTTTTGACAGATTTAGCAAACCTTCCCTGTTTTCAAAATGTTTGTTTTCCTGTCTTCAGAATATGATTTTTCCCTGATTAGATGTAAAGAACTAACTGCAGAGTCATCTCATATGAGATGTTGAAAAAGGCAGAGGTTTCACTGATGGGGAAGGAGATAAGATTCAGAACCATTTTCATCAGTTCTTCATTTAGTCCAGCAGCCCCTCACTAATGATTGGAGACACAGTGATTTTCTTAAAGCTTGTTCTCACTGACCCCGTGCCATTGAGACAACCCAACACCAGTAATTTCCCAAACTTGCACACAGACTGGCAGGAGCCTTTTTCTCCCACTATACTAAATCCTGTCATGGGAGGGATGGTTTCACCCCACCTAATCTTAAATCCTTTAACTGAGGTATCCAAAGTACACAGCCTCCCTTCATAATCCATGGAGATGAACAGACACCTCCAAAACATGATTCAGCACACCTGAAATTGGAACTGTCCTCAAGAAATGCCTCTTTCTCTTCACTGATCAGAAAAGGAGCCCCAGGCCTCCCAGCTTCCATACCTCAGCAAATGCCTGTTGTTACTTGTGATAAATCCAGATCATAGGAGTTAGAAGGCATTTATATAATACAGTTAATGGAACAAGTATTAGAACATTCTTCCAGAAACCACGAAGATGTGCATTTTTATTTCCTTAACCGAAATCCCAAAGCCACTTGAGTTATTTATGGGAATCCTATAAAGGAGCAAATAACCAACACAATTATCCCAAATATAGGATAGAAAAAGGTAAGTTGTGGCCTTTCTAGAGTGGGAAGACTTGTATTCCCTGTATTAATTTCTCACTTTTCCTGCTATATCTGTCTAGGCAAAGAACTTGAACCGTCTGGGTATCGTTGAGGAGCACACACTGCTCAGGCTGATCACAGATGGGCTGCCAGTGTTGGGGGATTCCCAGCTCTGCATCAGAGATCTGCATTTTGATGGGGTGCCCGTGAGGATTTACCTCCCAAGAGAAGCATCTGCAGGCAAACGGAGAGGGGTCATCCTCTTCCATGGAGGATGCGGGATTTTCGGAAGCATCAGTAAGGAACTGAAAGAGAAAATATGGTTATTTGGGATTGTTAACTGCATATTTTTAAAAACTCTCCCGAACCTAAGAAGTGACCAAAGCTTAATTTGAGAGAGTGAGAGATAGAAAGCACTTAATGTTTATTCTGCCTTTTTAAACTCTCTAATCTGCACTTACTTGGAATTTAAATTATTTTTATAGGATATAGCACTTTTTATCATAGAACCATAGGATCAAAAAATGGTTGGGGTTGGAAAGTATCTTAAAAATCATCTTGTTCCACCCCCTGCCATGGGCAGGGACACCTTCCACTAGCCCAGGTTGCTCCAAGCCTCCTCCAACCTGGCCTTGAACACTTCCAGGGATGGGGCAGCCACAGCTTCTCTGGGCAACCTGTGCCAGGGCCTCCCCACCTTCATTGTAAAAAATGTCTTTCCTTACATCCAAACTGATTTCTGCCCTCTCTGTTTAAAATCATTGCTCATTCTCTAATAGTAATGATGATAAATCCTTATTTTCCTCATAGATCAACACTCTCCCTAAATATATGAACCTCACAGCATGTGCTGATGACCAAAGGTCTGGATTATTTTATCCTAGCAAAAATTTGGGTATTCCCTAAATAGGCAAGGGGCCCACAGTACCTCATGGCAATAAGTCATAAAAAAATAGGGGATGATGCTGACAGAAGTTTTCTAAGATATTAATTACATCAACAACATTTCTTCTTCAGGAAGCCATGAAAGAGTCTGCCGGTACATAGCCAAAAAATCTGATTCAGTGGTTGTGTCTGTTGGGTAAGTGAGCTCCTCCCAGTGCTAATCCCAGAACTGGAGAATTCTGCTGCTTTCCCCCTGCTTCCCACACAGCCCTGAACTTACAATTCTTTGAATATAAGAACAGAAACTAAGTGTTGTCCACCCCACACTGCTGATATGTGGGAGCAAGCACATGCCATGGGATGGCAATGGGAAATACCTGATCCAGGGAAAGAGTTACAGAAGGAATTTTTTTGCCAGCTCTCTTCAGAGGAACAAAGAGATTTTTTTTGTTTTACATTGCTATCACCACAAAAATCATCGCCTTTGTTTGATAATAAGGAATTATAAGGCCAATGCCAGGTTTTAATATTTAAGGGGGATGTTTAAAATCACCTGGGGGTGATTTTAAGGAGTAAATAATGAGTCTAAGATCTTTTAAAACCAGCATGGACCACTGCTGCCTTTTAAAGGTGTTTTGCTTGTGGGAAATAGCTGGTGGTAGGAAGAAACTTCAGTTTCCAACAAATTCTTCCGTGAAAAGATCCATTACTAAGGGATTTTATTAAGCTGGGAGGAATTGGTTTTGAGAAGGAAAGGGAGGGGAAGCTGTTCTGGTTTGCTTCAGCATGTGAAACTTTTAAACGAGGTAAGCAATACTGGTTTGGGGGAGTTTTTGCAACTGCATGGGATGTATTTAAGACGAGACTCTTAACAGTGTGTAACAGCAGCTGTATTTTCTGCCTCTCAGGTATCATTTATCACCTGAGTACAAGTATCCAGCCCAGTCTCTGGAATGTCTCGCAGTTACTGTGCACTTCTTGCAGACTGCACACGCCCACGGGGTGGATCCCGCTCGGGTTATTGTTTGTGGGGACAGTGTAGGAGGCACATACGCTGCCAGTGTTTGCCAGGAACTGGTGCCCAGGACAGATCTGCCAAAGATCCGTGCCCAGGTGCTCATCTCTCCCTTTCTCCAAGCCCTGAACTTCAATCTGCCCTCTCACCACAAAAACGCTTTCGCTGCCTTCCTGTCCCGGGAGCGCACGGTCCGCTACATCCTCAAGTACCTGGGTAAGGATTGCTCCCTGGAGGAACCCATTCTGGCAGGTTCTCATGTTCCTGAGAGTATGGATTTGAAATACAGGAAATGGATAAACCCCGATCTTATCCCGGAGGAGTTTAAACTGGGCTATAAAGCACCGCCCCCCGCTTCATTCTTACCCCGAGTCCACGAGGAGGTCCCAGAGCTGTTTAAGTGCAGGGTTTCCCCTCTGCTGGCAGAGGATGCTGTTGTTTGTCACCTCCCTGACACCTGTATTGTCACCTGCGAGCACGATGTGCTCAGGGACGAGGGGCTGTTGTTCAAGAAACGCTTGGAGGACAACAATGTAAGAGTCACCTGGCACCACGTGGAAAAAGGCTTCCACTGCACAATAGGATTTTTTGGATATGGCATTTTCTCTTTTCCATCATCCAGTACAGTGGTGAACCACGCTGTAGACTTTATAAAAGGCTATTAAAATATTTTCTTTCATACTGCTGTGCAAAGAGAGTGTGATTCAATTAACTATTTACTAGTTATTTTTACGTTAGAATCTAGGCAAGAAATTCTGACATTAGCATGGTCTGCTCAGTTCTGATTTTTACTGCTATAACTTAGCAACATCATGTATTTTTATTTTAATTCTTTATTTTGTAAGCTTGCTTTGCTGTTCTCTTCTTGCATTGTAAGTATTTGTGTTCTCTTCATGTATCAAAGAATAAAAACCATATAAAAAAAACATTCTAAAGCAAGTAGTGTGTGAGTAATCAGCAGTGTGCACACCCATGCCCTCAGAGAGCAAAATCCCCCAAAGTCAGCATGGCAGCACAGGGAAGTGCCCCCCCAACACCTCTGGAGAGTGAAAGTACCTTCACTACTTCAACTGGCTTACCTGGATTTTGGGGAGATAATATGTAAACAGCGTGGAAGCTGCCAAAATAATTCCAAAAAGAGGAAGGAAAAGAAAAATCTGAGCTCAGTTGTTATATTGTTATTAGGACAGATCCAGCTTTGGTAACCACAGATAATTGCCATTGCATGGCAGCCCTGCTGGGCACGCAGTGCCTTGGCATTGTAAAATATTTGACATTGTGCAACCACCCTGCACCTGTAATATCCATGCATGCACAGCTGTGGAGAGAGGTTGGTAATGTCTGTTCTCTCCCAGGCAAACTGTGAGTAGGAAGAAGATGGTGGGTTAAATTAAATATGGTGACAGGTGGGCTGGTGCAGATTTCTGCAGCAACAAGTCGCTGCTTGTGAATGCTCCTTCTCCAGTCCCTCTCAGCAAAATGAAATTATATTTCTTCATGTTCTGTTGGCACAACAGAGAGTTTATCTGGTTCATTTTTCCTATTGCAGGTAGTAGCAATTTGCTCTTCAAAGAAATTCTTCCAGGAGTAAATAATGTGATAAGAGTTCCAAATGTTCCATTGTTGGAGGATTTCAGGATTTGCCTTGGTTATGCAAGGGCATGATGTGAAGCTGGGGATTCATTTTGGTTTCTGCTCTCAAGATGTGGCTCAGCAGCTCACAGGTTGGGAGCTGAAGCCAGTCCAGCAGTTGGTGTGTGCTCAAAAGCCATGTGAAAGCTGGAGAATATTGGAGCAGTTAATCCCTGTCCGTCCCACCATGGCTGTGCTGTTACCTGGGCTGGAGCAGGCTGGCCTAGAGGTAGTTTGGGTGAGACCACATGAACTGCAGTCCAGCCTGTGGGAGTTGTTAGGCTTATCTTTATTCACTCCTGTCTCTCTGTTTGCACCTTCCATAGCAGGCCTGGTTTTTTTATGACTCTTGGCAGGTACAGAGAAGGTTGGAAGTGCTAGAAATAAGGATGTCTGTACAATTCCACCTTGGATTTTAAAAGTTATGAGATGGTTACAGATCTCATACTATTTTATACTCAATCCTTCAGTACAGTATTATATTCCTTGTCAGTTCAGCAATATTGTTTTCTTTCCTTTATGCAGTTTCTGGGCTTACACCTCATTTATGGGCCAATGTTAAAACTCTGCACTGATCTATTCCTGAGATTCTTCCACAGTCCTTTATCTGTCAGTCATTAATTTACCACAAATAATACCAAATTTACCTTTATAATATGGCAGCAGCATTATTAGCTCTCTTGAACACACACATTTTAATCAAGGGTTATAACCATGGAGTGCAGATGGGTAAGCAGAGAACAGCAAGTGCTGAAATAATGTATTCCTTGTTTAGTCACGACTCCCTTATTTTCTAAACTTTAGAAAGACACAAGATGTAATTGTCTCCATGGAACTTCCTGTCCTCTAATTTATTTTAATTAATTACAGATCTGCTCTGTGTCATGCTTTGCTAAGATAAGATGTTTGGAGACAGTTTTATAATTTCCAGAACATGGAACTTTCAAGTACCTAAAACACAGTGAATGACAATCAACGTGACAATCAATGACACCTACGGAATTATGCACACCAGTGTCCTTCCAAAAGGAATGAATACAGGGAAATACACTCAGACACAAGTGTGCACAGGAGTTATGGCACAAAAGCCGTTAACAGCCCTTGTCAGAGCAATCAAGCTCCCAGCTCAGACCAGGCTGGCTCAGGTCTCAGGTTCAGGCTTCCAGCACCAGATGGCTCTCACGCTCTGCAGAACTCAACAGGAGCTTCTTGGCTTACACAGCACCTTCTCTGAAAGGTTTCCCAGTATCCCGGTACAGGCACCCATTCACAGGGAGTTCCTGGTGCCACCTAATCAGCACCAAGATCCAGAGGGAGAATCCCTGGGACTGCCTGGAGATGAGGTGAGGGAATGTTTCATATCTGTTACACCCGGCTCAGTCTCTGTGTCCCCCTTGCATGTGCAGCCACAGAACAGAAAAAAATCTTAAGGATTGACAAGATTTTGGGCCCTGACATTTAATTCCTCACTGGAAATTAGTGAGAAAGGTAGTTCCTGGGGTAGGAGAAAACAGGACTTTGGCGTGGTCTATCCTCTGGTCAGTCTCACAGGAGCAAGAGAGAAGGTTAAGAAATTCTCAGAAGCTGGAGAGGGCATACATTTGGAAGATTATTTAGGGAATGGTTCTCCACCCTGGGCCTCAAGCTTGTAAATTACTGAGTCTCAGCTTATAAAACATTAAGTATGACTTTGTGCACCTGCGATGCCCAAAGCAGAAAAACCACATTATTACTTCAGGAACAAACTAGTTTGTTTCTCGTACAGTTTGTACCACATTCCAGCACATCAGGTCTTTGTGTGGAGCCCCTGGGCTTGGAGTGAGGGGGGATGTGCTGTGATGTCTGGATCTAGTTAACGTGCCTGGAAGAGTCCAAGACCTGCCAGCTGTTGGTGAACTGGCACCAAAAAGATTAAGAACAAAGAAGAACCACAGGTGCTAAGAACCTTAGCACAAAGGATCTGTCACAGGTGTCAGAAGGCTTCTTCTTAGATCTCCAGAGGGGCCAGATCTGATAAGTGTACTTAGACCACACCTAAGTCATTGGCACAGCACGGTTTAGCCAATTAATTGCTGTCACTACTAGAGGGGAGCTGCAATCACGTTTTGTGTAACAGTATTTCCCAACGCTCTTGTCTGAGCGATAGGAAAGCTGAACCCTCTGTGCACCTCAGTCCTGAGTGGTTTGACTGCACCACTGCCATTGCCCAAGAGCAAAGAGCCTTTCACCAGCATCCCTTATCAAGCTGGGCATCAAATGCCGGCCGAGGAGGATAAACCAAAAAGAACCTGATTTTGTAATTAGCATGTGAATAAGCTTCTGGCAGTGGAGGGAGGGTCAGGGGGGACATTGGGAAGTGAAAGTCCACAGAGGATTGTTGGATAAAATGAAGAATCAGTTTGGGCAGAGGGAATCTGCTGCTTCTCAGAAATCACCAGATATGAAGTTTCATCCTGTTTATTCTAAACAATTAAGAAACAATTTCTAAAGTCAGGAATCAAACCTGAGGTCTTTCATATGCAGGCCATGGATTATGCACTCTAAAGCTCTGGGGTTCTCTGTGTTGAGTTCCATTTTAATACACAGTTCAAGGGCAGCTCATCCCTTGTATTATTTTTTTATTATTATTTAAGGAAAGAAAAAATCACAGTCATTTTACCCACACTGCTACTTTTCAGAATGAGAATCTGCTGCCTTCGCAGTCTGAGCAGACTGCTAAAAAACCACACTGTTCCCAAAGGTGACATCACAGGAGCTGAAAACCTTTGCTTTACAGATCTTTTTGTTTCAGGTTAAATCTTATCACTAATTATTTTTGCATGGAAAAATATGTTAGTTCCAGAGGAAGGCACGGATCCTAAAGCTCTCCACAGAAAGAGTGGGCTCCTGATGTCTAGTCAGTGCCAGTAGCCCTGAAACCATGAAGTCCAAGTGTAGTTTCCATCAGCTGGAATCATATTTCTACCTGGAATGACACCTGTATGTAATATATCCCAGGGGAGACAGAGACTGCAGCACTGCGAGGTTCAGCCAAGAGGCTGCTAAAAAAACCAAACACAAACCAACTAAACACAACAGTTGGTGCAGGAGAAGAGCCTTCAAGGATGAGGCAAGACACAGCCCTCCCAGCAGGCTGCAGGTGCTGCTGGCTCCACTGGACTCAGAGATGCAATGGCACAGCAGAGTCCAAAATCTGTCATCACGGGTGATGAAACGTGTTTGCAACACTGAACCCTGATTTCAATGAAAGTCTGAGGAGGTAAGGCATGGAGGCACAATAAAGCAGCAAACTGAGCAGCTCTGAAGGTGCTTACCAAGGAGGGCTGTTGCATGGGGACTCACAGGTAACACAGATCTGCCCCTAATCAGGGAACAGGGAGAGACAAAACAAGTTTTTGTCTTCTAAACTTACACTGATCCATCCAGTGGTGGTTCTGCTGTGATGGGCACGGCCTCAAAACACAGCCCTGTGTAGCTGTGAATATGAAAAACTGCTTGTGCAAGTCTCTCCCATGACTAATTGCTACTGTCTGTTTAATTGTGTGGTTGGGTTGCCACATGTTTTCATCTTCCTATTGGCATTTTTAAGAGCTGGATTATGAGCTGTGAAGGGAACTGCTAATCCCATGCCTTTACCTTCAGGAATCCAAAAGCCTGAAAAAGGGGAGGGAGCCCACAGCTGGTTCCTCCCTGGGCTCCTACCAGCACAGAGATGGAACTCCTCCTGGCCATTTTTCTCTCTGCTTTGACTGTTTTTGTGGCAATAGCATTCTATTATGGACATGACAAGGCAGAAGTTCCTCATGAATTCAGTGAGCGAAGAAAGCTTTATGTTCTTCATTACTTGCTGAACTTTGCGTTTGGTATGGTGAGTAAAACTTGATTAAAGCTGGAGTTTTTAATTTAATTTCTATTCGAGGGATAATGATTAGGGTAAATGCTCAAATATAATCAGCTGGATTAATTTGGTGATGTGAGCAGATGGTGCTATCCAGCACCAAAAGAAATGTGGAAAATGAAATTCTGTGCAATTTCCAGTTTTTTTCTGACAGCCTGTGTTTTAGCTTGTTGTTCCTGTTGCCTCAAGACGGTGCTGGAAGGCTTGGAAGGGAAGTGCACGGGGTATGTGGAATTTCTGCTCTGTATCGCCCCGTGCTGACTTACAGAGGGAGCAATCAGATGATGTCTGTGACCTCCTCTACAGCCCTGTCACTCTGCTCCCGGGCCGCCTGAGAGAGCTGCCACATTCGCAGTCTTTTGCCTTTCAAAGAGCCTAAACGACTTTCTTTTTTGAGGCAGTACACATAATATATAAACTGACTTTCACTGTCGTTGTTTTTGGCATGTTTTGGATCCTCCCTTGCTTTACATCCTTGCTTCTCTTCAAAGCTAGAACAGGACTTGCACTTGTCTTTCTGTTTTTCATCAATCATCCTGTCCTGAATTAATTGTTGCCTCTGTCATCTTAAAAACACTTCTCCTGTGATACCTAAACCAAGCTTCTTTTCTTTCACTTGTCTCTTTGGCTTGTGCATTACATTTCACTTCAGTTCTATGTTCTAATGCTATTAATTCTTTCCTTTTTCTGCTCTGTTGCTCATTAAGTTTTGTTTGCAGTCAGGCAGAGAGCTCCCGAGGAGGTGACTCACATCAGCTCTGGAGCCCTGCCCTACCCAGGCCCCAACACTGCTACGACAGCAAAGCACTAAAATAGGATAGTAATTGAAGTCAAATTTAATTTTCTTACCACTGATATACAACGTGTGAACTTCCAGATTTTCTAAAAGCTGTGCGTTTATCCATCGAAGTTTTGTCTTTGTGTGATTCATTTGTTAAACTGCAGAATTTAGAAATTTGCTGCTGGTTGATGTAGTTTTTAACTTCTGAACTTACAATTTTGTATCCTGTCTGCTGGCCAGGCACGAGCAACTCAAAGGAGCAGAAAGACAAGGATATTAATGTATAGATAGTTAAACCAGAATTTAAATGCAAGTTCAAGTCGTGTAGCAACTCTTGCTTTTGCTGTTGGGCAAATTCCTTATGCCAAAGTAGCCAAATCGTTTCAAGGGCTGACAATCCATGATGTCAAAACTTCATGGAAAATTAAAGTTTACTAGTACATCCAGTCCCCAGCTGGGACGAAAGCCAACACTAAACACAGAGGAGAGAGAAGTGAGAAGGACTCCTAGGACTCCTATTTTTTCAGTATTTCCAAGACAAAGAAGATCTCTATATTCTATACCAATAGGTTTAACCTTTGCTGTTACAAAGGTATTAGTGTGAGGAAAGAAAATACCGGAGGGAGATGGAAGATTAAAGAAATCAAATTATTTTCCCACAGACATAAACCAGGAGTTCTGCAGAAGGATTCAGTTTGAGGCTAAAACTTTGCCATAGGACGATCCTTCCTGCATGTGGGATCAGCTCCTCAGATGGCCTAAAATAGGATGCCTACACCAAATTTAACAGGACCACATTATTGAGCTGCCTGAGGTCTGTGAAATGGGAGGTGAAAGCCACGAGGGTGGGTTTTTAGGATCCACACAGACCTTTGCAAGTGAAATCCTCTTTGACATACACGAATAACGGCAACACGACTAATTCCAGTGCTTGTTGGAGATCTCTGCTGTGGAAATCACACAAAACTGACTCCAGTGGAGTGGGAACACTGTGATTCCACCTCATCTTCTCCCGTTGAGCAGGAATAGAGCAGAGCAGCCTACAACTGAACCAGCTTAAAGCCATGGGATGCGATGAAGTCGACAAGCTCAGAGTGCCATAAGAACCTTAGCCCGAGTGTTTAATTAAGAATCAGTGAGCTGTGAGAAGATCAAGCCAGGGTTCACAGCTATTCTTGGTCAGGAGGACAGCTGTGGTAAATGCTATGGAATTTTTTTTTTTTTTCTGCAAGTTTAAAAGTAGTGTGAGCTTGGGAAACAAAATATTGGCCAGGTTTCTTCATCCAAAGATAAAATGCTGTAACTACTCTCTCCTTATTTTGCTCTGAATCACCTGACAAAGTGAAGTATGTGACACCTTCTTCTATCTACTGTTAATGGCTGCTTTTTTTTCCTACTGAATTGACCATGCAGCTTTAATTTTTTAATGATCAATCTCCAGTTTAGGTGGAAATTTGCACTAATTTTTGGTTTCTTTTATTAACAGGCAACATTTTTGGACAAAGTAGGTATCGTCTCAGAGGTTCATTTCCTCAGGGCTACAATGGAGAATATACCACCACTGAAAGATAAACACCTTCTTATCAGGGACTTAAGGTTTGAAAGGGTTAAAGTAAGAATTTACCAGTCAAAAACATCAAACACTAGCCAAAGAAGAGGAGTCCTTTATTTCCATGGAGGAGTTGGATGGTTGGGAAGCATCCGTAAGTAACCCAAATATAATATGAGCTCTGACTGCACACGAGTCACGGGGTGGGGGAGGCTGGAAGGGACCACAGTGGTCCCACCTTTCTGCTCCAGCAGCGTCATCCCGGAGCACACTGCACAGGATTGTGTCCTGACAGGTCTGGAATATCTCCAGGGAGGGAGACTCCACACCCACCCATCATGGAGTTTCTGATCTGATCTGGTATTTCATAAATTACCAGAAGAGATAGTAGGTTAAGCACTATAAGTAACAAAATTAATTTCAGAACAGCAGAATCATTTGATTTCCATGCAGTAGGCATCATGTTAAATTGCCTTTCTCTGGAATATTCTCTGATCATTTTTTTCCTTCCTCCTCATGCTTGTGAGGAGAGTTGAAAGTCTCATTAGAACTTTATTTCTTATTTTAAAGCACCCATTTTGTGTTCACACGTGTGTGCAAGCTTCTGTGTGTGTATCCTGCTGTGGGTCTTTATAGTGGCCAAACAAGAACAAGACACGTTTTGGTGTTTGAAATAGAAATGCCTAAGAGATGAGATGGTGCCTCATGCACAAGAAAAATTCTTGTGCTGGATTTAGCAGGAGTTTTTTTGTTTTTGTTTTTTTGTGTTTTTTTAAACAAATTCTCGCTTTCAAAACCACTTTAGAAGTGGCAGCAGTGGTGCTGTCCATTAACTGACTTTTCAAAGAGGGGACCAAAGCAATGCATTGGTGTAAATTCCAGGTTTCTTACTGGCAAGGAGATTCCCACAGATGCAAGGGAATAATGAGCAGTGCCCAGATTAGACCGTGCCACGACAAGAGAATCACAGTGTGGCGTGAGTCACACCACAGAGATCAGGGTTTCAGAACATCGAGTTGTTTTTAAAGCCAGTTACAGTTCCGTGGAAATGTTTTGTTTTCCAGGGGCCTACGAAAGAACGTGCCGCTATTTGGCCAGGAAGAGCAATTCAGTGGTGGTGTCTGTTGGGTGAGTGGAGTCAGACACACACTGGGAGCAATCTGTGCCTCCTCCTGGGTTTGTAAACGTTTAGCCGAGCTCCTTGTAAAGCACCTGCATTTAATGATCCCGTGTTTCACCAGCAATAATTTCTCTTGAGAAGAATTAGTCAACTAATCCCCACTTGTTTATTTGCAAATGAAATGCATTACAATAATTTTGTAATTTGTTGCCACCGCTAGGAGCTGAGGATGTTTTTGTTTTCTAGAGCCATATGCAAACCACCTTAAGCTGAAAGCCTGAAGTGTTTCTGTTATAAGCACAGTTGCCCAGGCCACCAAATACTCATTTTAGAAGCTGAGAAAAACTGAAGGGATATCCACATTTAACTTGCAATCAACCTGAGATGAACATTAAAAGTATTTTCCCAATTAATTGTAATGAATTTTTAAGAGAACCAATTTATAAAAGTTCAGGAAAAGAGTTGATGTCTTGAAAATTGATTACAATTGCACTAATTGCTATTTGCAAGCTAAAATACTAGAAGAACCAATACCTCATTGATTCTGTTTAAAGAATTCACCTTACAGAACACCCCTGTAAACCTTTCAGATTGTCATTATCAATCTTCTATGCTCATATTCTTTAACAATGTGTTGGGAAATGTTCACTTCAGTTTCTAACTGGAATTGCTGTAACTGATTCAGACACACTTGCCATGGCAGCTAATTCCAAAAGAGCTCTGCATATGCCTTTAGTCACCTAAAAGATAGATAGAGAAGTATTTTGTAAAGATAGAACAGTGTTCTGACTCTCCCAAACATGAATAGCAGCAAATAATACATCAGCAGCACTAATTGGGATCAATTCCTTTGCTGTAATTATGATCTCAGGATATTTTCCTGTCTTCAGAGAGGAGATGAATGACAAGAGGCCAAGGGGCCCATTCACTGGTTGTGACTCTGCTAAAACACTTTCACTCCTCTGAACATGAGCCAGAGTGTGCCCAGGTGGCCAAAAGGGCCAATGGATCCTGGCCTGGCTCAGGAACAGTGTGGCCAACAGGTCCAAGGAAGTGATTCTTCCCCTGGACTCAGCGCTGGTTGAAGCCACCCCTGGAGTGTTGTGTCCAGTTCTGGGCCCTCAGCTCAGGAAGGACATTGAGGGGCTGGAGCAGGTCCAGAGAAGAGCAACGAGGCTGGGGAAGGGACTGGAGCACAAGTGCTGTGAGGAGAGGCTGAGGGAGCTGGGGCTGTTCAGCCTGGAGAAGAGGAGGCTCAGGGGAGACCTCCTCACTCTCTGCAACTCCCTGACAGGAGGGGGGAGCCAGGGGGGGGTTGGTCTCTTTTCCCAGGCAGCCATGAGCAAGACAAGAGGGCTCGGTCTCCAGCTGTGCCAGGGGAGGTTTAGGTTTCTTAGGAAAGAATTTCTTTCCAGAGAGAGTTGTCAGCCATTGGAATGGGCTGCCCAGGGAAGTGGTAGATTCTCTGTCCCTGGATGTTTTTAAGATGAGACTGGATGTGGCATCAGTGCCAAGGGCTGGGAACCACAGCGGGGTTGGATCAAGGGTTGGACTTTATGATCTCAGAGGTCCCTTCCAACCCAGCTGATTCTCTTTAGGTATCGTTTGGCTCCTGAGCACCCCTTCCCAGCCCAGTTTGAGGACTGTGTCACTGCCACCGTCCACTTCCTGAGGACTGCCCAGGACCACGGCGTCGACCCTTCCCGCATCGTCGTCTGCGGGGACAGCAGTGGGGGGACACTCGCTGCTGCTGTCGCCCAAGCCCTGGTGAACAGAAGGGATGTCCCAAAGCTGAGAGCACAAATCCTGATCTATCCTTTTCTCCAGTGTGTGGACTTTAATTTGCCTTCTTATCAGCAGAACGAGAGAATCCCCATTTTGTTAAAGGAACGAACTTTGGTTCTGGGCTTGAAGTACATGAATAAAGACTTGTCTGTCCTCCCAGAACTATTTAAAGGTCGCCACGTTCCAGAAGACCTGAGGCCAAAGTATCAGAAATGGGTGAGTCCTGACTACATCCCTCAAGAGTTTAAAACAAGAGGTTACAAACCAAGTCCAACATATCCATCCTCAGAAGAAATCTATGCATATACCAAGGCTATTTTTGACCCTGTTTTTTCACCACTGTTGGCTGAAGACAGTGTTGTTGCTCAGGTCCCTGAGACTTTCCTTCTGACCTGTGAATTTGATGTGCTCAGAGATGATGGACTGCTGTACAAGAAACGATTAGAGGATCATGGGATAAAAGTGAGCTGGTGCCACCTGCAAGAGGGATTCCATGGAACAGTGTTCTCAGCAACTTTGGGTGGGGGAGCAGCATTCAAATCTGGAATTAAAGGCCTGGATAAGGTAGTAAATTTTTTAAGATTGATGTAAAATTTAATTTCTTCTTCTTTCCTTTCCTGCTTCCTATCTTATTGCTTACAAAGATTTTTTTAAAAAAATCAATTTTCCTTAACTCATCACCTTAGATTTCTGCATTGCATCTGTTCTTCTTTTTATCTGTTAAGCTGATTTCACGATGGCTTTTGCTTAATTTTCTTCCAGGAGAGGCAAAATCAGGTGGACTTACATTTCCTTCCTCTACCAACTCTTCAGTTTTCTCTTGTAGCCATTAAAGATCCAGTCCACATAGCAAGGGGTTTGCAATGCAGTTTGGTTTAATGAAGTTCTGATAATATTAAAACTCAAACCACGTTTGAGGACAACCTGGGGCAGGTAACAGGGCATGAAATCTGCAGGGTCAGTGTATAATGAGCACAGGCAATGGTTTAGGAAAGCCTGGTGAGAGCTGAATTTGAAACAAGCTTAAAGAGTTCTCTGTTCTGAATACAGGAGGAAAAATGTGAACATGGACATAAGTGAAAGGAGGGGAAGGAAAGGAAAGGAGGAGACAAAAATGGTTAGGCCTGGAATTACAGATGTTATAAGAAGTATTGGTTAAGGAAAATAACACCTACTAAAAAAACCCATGCATATATATTTTATATATAGATAAAAGATATGTGGGAATATAAAGCAATATCAGTTACAAAGAGCTTGTATTGTTTAGGCCTGCAGTGCCTGGGGCAGGAAGGACTTTTCCATAAAGGGACACTGTAAAGTGCCATCGCAGAGAAAGGACAATGAAGGAGAAAGGAAAAAGAACCAAATCAAAGTTCATGTCAATCTTAAGCTGTTTACAACAAGAGATGTATGATAAGTAAAACTATGCAAAATAAAATGGCATAACAAGGGTGTAAGGTGTTTTCTTAGAAATGTACTCAACATTGTCAATAAATGTCAGTAAATGTTTTAATGACGCTGTGCTGAGGTGAATTTATAACTGTAGAAGAGTGTAATTATTTCAGTTTCTATTATAGTCTTATATCCTGAATTATAATAATTTATCATGTCACTAGACTCTATTGTCCTGAATTCTTCAGTGAGTTATACTTGGAGGCACGATGCAAAAAGGCATGAAGCGGGGTGAGGATGCAATTTTACTTACAGTCAAAACTTCTGACTCTCTTTGCTTAAATTAACACCTGGAACACTCCCCACACTAAAATCACCGTCCCTCTCGTCAGGGAAATTTCCAGTTCTGTCATTTACAAATAATATTCTCTGTACTTGATATTATTGTATATATTTCCTGCCCCCCACTGGCTTATTTAAGCTATGACCAAAAGCAAAGTGCTGCAGACAGTTATGTGAGGAAGGTGTTCTGACACAAGACACCCCACAGCCCAGGGAAGGACATTCTGCAGTGCTCTGCATGGCTGGGATTTATATTCAGCATAAGAGCAAATAAAGCCTGCCAGAACAATATGAGTGACATTTAGTCACACTCACATAGCACAGCCAGGGAAAGAGAGGAAATTTTACAGGGATCTTCCATGTGGCCTCTCTGAGTGAATACAGTGTGAATAAGGAAAAGACCCAGAAAATCTTTCCAATCTTTCCTGATTTCTAGGCACACATCTTCACTGACACTGCTGAATGCTGCCTGGTTTTCATATGGGCAACCCATGCCACTAATGCTGAGGTGACACCAGTGGCACTTTGTCCATGAAGGGATAGACCAGTACATTCCTGACACTGAAATACAGATCCAGTCAGGCTAAGACAAAGGCTGACAACTGGCAAACCTCTCATGGGTATTACAACCCAAAGATGACATGCTGAAGATAGTACAGATTTTTATTTATTTTTTAACCCAAAGAACTGCTGGGTTATCGAGGAGTCTTTACCTTGGAAGAGCTTAGGAAAATATGACCTTGAGAAATAAGTTTTCTTAGATGGGGCAGTTACTTCTCATCTTGACAGAAACAACCAGTTCCTTCCACAAGGGAAGGTGAGGTGCCCGAGGGGATGATTCCCTCTGGAGTTTGCACCCTGAGTGAAGAGACAACCCATGGCTTGCTGCTCTCCAGGCAGGAATGGGTGTGGACAAGGCTCGTCCATCCAGAGGTATTAACCCCAAATAACGTGGACATGAGCCACATTTCTTATCTGGTCTCTAGACTTCGGCCCAAAGGCACTTATATCCCAAATAAGAGAACCCAGGAACAGATCAACAATCAACACACTGTCAAGACCTGAAAACAAGTGAAATGCTGGAAAGCTCAGTGAAACTGGGAAGTCTTGACACCCTTGGAGCAGCTCTGTGTTACAGGAAGACGTTGAAGGAAACAGGGAAAGGGACAGGGAATGGCCCTGCACTGTTCCATCAGCAGGTGTCAGCACACACCTGGGTTTGCAGTTACCTGGCAAAGCTCCTTTGCCCTGGGCACACCGGGTGAGGGCCTGAAAGGCATCACTGAAGGGCAACCTGTGCTTTAGATTTAAATATTTTACTGAACCTCTCGTTGTGTCCTCATAGCCTGAAGCTGTCTGTTTAATAACAGAGCACATTTTAAGCCATAACAAGTTTAGATTAGCTTTTCCAAACCAATCAAGTTTAGAGTGGTTTATTAAGAAGTCTACAACTGCAATTATGCTCTGCTTTGCTGTCTTCACATCACCTCTTTGCATCACTCTAGTTAAAAGTCACATACCACAGAAAGTATTTTTCAAACGAGGAGGCAATTAGCAAACATTCCAAATTTATTGGCTATATTATTTATAAATGATATTATTTTCTTAAAAGCATTTAACACTATTTTCTGCCTATGATGCACATTGACTGTACTGCTCCTGAAATAAATAAGCATAATCTTGTAAACTATGGCTGCTTTTACTGCTGTCAGTCTTCCTTCTCTGATTGCCCCTTACCCCAGTGATTCACTGTGCTGACAGTGAAGACACTGTTAACCTGAATATTTGGAGCTCTGAGACTCAGACAAACCTGGCCATGGCAAAACAAGGGCAGTTGCAGTTGTTATATTTACATTCAAATTACCTGTGACTTAATAAAAATACATTTTGGTGTGGTGACCTGCCATGGAATCCCAGGTGGATGTTCCAGGGCAGCACATTTGGAATTCATTTCCAATTTCTGTGGAGCAGAACTGATCCACTCTGAGGAACAGATCTGCACAGCTACAGAGACACAGACACCTAATAATCCTCCCAGATTTCTAAATGCTACCTACCAAAAACCTCCTGTTGAACCAGCATTTCAAAAATATATCTGCACTGAACTGTACAGCACAAGATCTGAATTTCCACTGCTGAATGCTAATACACAACATTTGTCATATTTTAATTTTTTTTTTTTATACAGTGCAGCTTTTTACTCCAGAATTTGTTAGCAGCTGTTTAGCCTATGAGTCATTTGGAAGACTTTCACTTCAAAGAATAACTCCAGAGGAAGAGAGGAAAGGCTAAAATAAAGATTTGTGGCAGACTAAGTGAAAGATGGCTTTCAGTCCTGAGTAAGAGCAAAACACACAGGGAGTAACTGCTAATTTGGGTGGGGAGATGGAGATAAGAAAAAGGGAGGACACCGAAAGGGAGGTGGGAGGCAGAGTAAATGAAGGACATGGATGAAGCAAATACACAGAACCTTTAAACACCAGTATGGCAGAGCATATACTAAGCTGTAATTTCTTAAAGCTTCTTATTGTCACTGTGAAGGGCATATTAAATCCACCTCACAGATCAGAAGACTCAGGCTTGCACGTATGGAGAGGTCTGAGATGCTTCCAGTGATTTGTTTATATAAAACCAAGAAGAGAAATGTGAACTGAAGGGTGGCAAGTTCCTCACATGCTCTCCTTGGTAAAACCAAAGTCAGTTAAATTACTCTACAGGGTCTAATTGTCCTACTAAATTACCTGGAGAAAATAATAATAATTTTAAAAAGCCAGACAAACTATATTTACCAGAGTGTTTCACTTTGAAATGATCATAAAAAAAAAAAAAAAAAGACTGTATCAGAATCTACTATTTCTGGTTTGGGTTTTTTTTTTTAATAAATTATTTTTTCCTGTTTCCTTCCAGTCAGTCATTAAGCCTGGCTGTGCCTGATGGAATCAATACCCCAGTCATCACAGTGACTCCTTTATCATGCTTTAGTTACTCACTGTAGGATTTCCTGTGTCACACAGAGAGCTCTGCAATAGTCACCTGACTGCAGGTCACTGTGAGAGGAAAGAGCCTGCAGCCAAAAGTGGAATGTTTTGCACTGTTCTGGAGAAAAACTTGACAAGGAAACCAGTAACACATGACAGTCCCAGGACTCAGCAGCTCCACTGACCCTTCTGCCTTCCTTGGTGTTGGCTTTGGCAGCTGCTGCCTCTGCTGCTGAAAACTGAGGGGAAGTTGATGAGTTTGACACATTCTCAGCCTACAAAGCTGGGTGTGATTCCACAGCTATGAAAGCCTTTGAAAATCCCATGGGCTGAGCCTGGGGAAAACCAGCAAATATGGCATTTCTTTGGATAGGTGTTGTTATTGTACTTCGCCTTCCCATCATTACAGTGACCATTAGAAATATGCTGAAAAATTAATAAGAGAAGGAAGTTTAGAATATCTCTCTACTGCCAGAAAGAGAAGAAGCCTTTTTGTTTGCAAAGATTTAAGGTACTCATTTCATGGAGTGGATTGAAAGGCAATAAAATATTTTTTTTTTGATAATTTAACACCTCAGAAACAATTCGGGGAAAAAACCCACTGAAAACCTCAATGACTGTTTTATGACAATGTGAGAGACTGACAGTGGTCACAGATATTCCTACCCATCCATCTGCAGGTACAGGAATGGCTGACTGGAAATAGCTGAAATATCTGGAATATAAGGCACCAATGTCATGACATAATTGTCAATGGGAGCATCCCTAGAAGGAGCAAGCAGCTCTCAGATCATGGGATTTGCTTGATTGTGGACAAACATGGACATTGTAGTAACAGGGCAGGGAGACCTGAGGTGCAAACAGCAGAGAGGTAGAACATGTTCTAACTGAGCATGCTCTCAGTATCCTCTAAGAGTAACACATTAAGAGATTAAAACATTAAGATATTATTCTGAAACATTACTTCACCACCACTTCTTTAGCAAGAGAAAAGCTGTAATGCAGAGCTGAAAGATTTTTGTTCAGATTGCCACGACTGTACAACAGATTCTTACTGATGACAACTGCCAGGGCGTAACACCAAAAAGCAAACAATCAAAACCAAACTGTCCCTTTGTAAATTTAATTTTAAATTAAAAAAGGACAGTCAAGCAATGTTCCTTCCACTGTGTCAGATCCATTAAGGTTTCAAAACAGAGATGGTGTCTGTGAGGTGTTTCGGTTTTGATTAAAGGTGATTAACTACTGACTCAATGAAAAGGTGAAGAAAAGTCTTGCTGCTAACACGGTGTCAGCAAGAGCTCACAGAGCCACAGCAGACAGACACGTGCTCTTTGATATGGAGCTTTCACAATGGGAACTGATCCCTCCCAATATCAGGAGTTTAACCGGCTCTGGTTGCCTTTAACAGTTTCATTCACTGAAATACTAAGTGCCTTGAGGAATTTATTATTCTTGAGTAGAGGTTCTTTTGAAAGCACAAAAATTGCCTCCTCTGAGGATTCAAATATAAGAAATCATCAAGAAGGCTGAAATGCAGCCTTCAAAGGTGATCTCCATATGGGAATTTATTTCAGGATATTTGGGCTGATGGCACAGACATCAGCAATCAGCACTTAGTAAGATCTGTGCTGTTCTGACAGGAATATTTGGGAAAACAAATAACAGAAACCCACTGGCTGTGCTGTAATATCACAATATTTATATGATATAATTATATAAATATAATATAATAATATAATAATATAATATCACAAACTTTTTCTAGAACTAATAACCACCAGCACCCCTGGGTTGCCCCAGCTGTGCTGCAGAGCCTGTGCAGAACAGCTGAGAGGTTTAGGACAGACTGAGCCCTGGCCACGGGGACCTGAGCTTGGCTTCAGCATAACTACCCTAAATTTGTGTAAGGGAAAGGCCCCAGATCAGCCAATCTCAGCACAGAAAAGGCCCTTACTGTGAGCAGCTGATGACCTGCCTCTTTCCCAATATCCCACACATCCTTATCCCACACATTCTGATCTTCACAAGCCAGTGTTGTGCAAATCAGCTGTCGGTACTGCTTTGATTTAAATCAATACTTTGACTTAGCTAACAAAGCTAAGGACTAATTCAGTTTTCTGACTACAGTTCCACTTTAAAAGCCAGGACACTAAAAGGGTTTGTGAGCTGTAAATTTTAAGTAGTATGGAAAAGGGAACTCTAGCAAGAAGAATACAAACCAGAAAAATTATTTCACCAAACAACTGCCACCAACTGTAACCATCCCTCACCAACACACCTGTATTCATAATGTCTCTACATTGTACTACAGACAAGAATGACAATGAATATAAAACTCTGAGGGTGTAGTTAATGAAAAGCTTTGACCAGAAATAACAGTGGCTTGAATCTACAAACACACCACCGTGTGCCTGGAGAGACCTTCCTGTAGGTTAAGGCTTGCACTGATATTATACACTGAGCAAATGTACTCTTACACAAACCAGAATTAAAGCATGACTGTGCCTATGCATTCCCCTATGAAACAATTCATTAAAAAATGTGGATTTGAATATTTTTATTCTCAGAGAAGAATATATATACACCTTGATGAGAACTGCAGGTAGCCCCATGTCACTAAAATTCAACACTGCAACATTCATCCATAATGAATCCACAACAAACCAAACAATCTGCAAATCAGGGCCCTCTGAATACTAATTTCTCCTTGTTAGTGAAGAGCTCGTGGTATCAACCAATTCCATATGCCTTGAATCCCACCTTTTGTAAAGGGTACAACCCCCCCCTTGCCCTCTCCTCATCGTCAGGAAGTGTTGCCAATATTATCATTAGCAAAAGAAGGGTGGAGAAAACTGCATTGCATTGTATTGCAACATTAATAAACTTTTATTCCTGCCTATGACCCGAGCTCTTAGTCTCCTGTGAAGACACCTCAGACACACTTGGAAACAAGGCTTGACACAGCAGAGATTTTTGAGATTTCGCTTCCATTGAAGTGAAATGGCATCTGTTTGTACAACTTTAGCAATTATAGGAATGATTTATATTTCTCCTGTTCTAATACCAGCGCTGGTTTTGGTGGGGGTATTGTATGATCTTTTCAATTCAGAGCTGCCACCTGGGATTGACCAACCTCTAAAGCTCCGTTTTTTCCATGCCATGATGATTTCAGCCATGATCGCGGTAAGTCAACTTCCTTCAGACTGGGGTTGCACTTGGATTTGGGAAGGACAGTTGGGAGCTGGAAGATAATGGCTTAAAAAAAAAAAAAAAAGGAAGCAATTCAGCCCCCTGAAGCCTGTAAGCATTGATATATGAACCAAACCATGTTAAATTAACTCATAAAACTGATATGACTAATCCTAAAAGCTTCTTTGGATTTTTCAGTCAAACTGCAGCCACTTTTTTCTGGAAAACTGTTTCATATGACAATTTAAAGCAAGGATTTAGATGTATCCTGTACCTATTGAAGTGCATGTACATATAATAATCCTGTCTGTTCAGGAGCAAGCCAACATTACTCCTCTTCTTCCAAATTCTTTCTTTCCAACAGGGAAAGATATTGCAGAAAGTGGGGATCTGCAATGAGTTCACTGTATTGCGAGTACTGCTCGATGGAATACCCCCCTGGAGAGACTCCAAACTGCTTATCAAAGATCTCAAAGTAGATGAGGTACCCCTGAGGATTTATCAGCCCAAAAGCACACCCACTGGCAAAAGAAGAGGAATTCTGTATTTTCACGGAGGCGCTGGCACATTTGGGAGCATTAGTAAGAAATGGGCAAGTTTTATTTTTCAAGTCAAATCCAAACCTCTACATTTTTGCCTTCAGACATGTCAGTCAATGTGTGTGCTCTGTCCTTCCCAATGACACCTGTCTTTGCAGTCTCAGTGCTAGAAAGTGTTTGTGCTCAGTGCTGGAAAGTGTCTGTGGAATGAATAGTCTCATGTTAGGGGAAGTCACATCTCTGCTTCCTTTGGGCTACAGATCCCAGAGCCCCTCACTCAGCTGTCAGCAGAGGGACTCTGCTCTGCTCAGACTACTCTTCTCCTACATAAAATATATAACATGGGCCCAAGGAAGAATTTAAAGAATACATTTTAAAAAAAAAGAATCTGTAAATATATTCCCATTCATGCAAACATGGAATCCAAATGAAGAGAAATACAAATAATGAATGAGCAGTTTGGGGAAGTTTGATTCCTGTGGTGACACAGGATCCTTGACATTTTTTCCCAGAAAGGGAGACAATCCTTGTTGTCTCAGTAGCTGGGAGCTCAGCTCCTGACTGCTCTGGATCCCCCTCTGAGCAACCAAGGCTATGAGTGCTTTGTCTGGAAACCAAGGCCCCTAATATGAAAATCTGGATTTCATTCCAGGGGGCAGACAGGGCAGTTTTTAGGGTTTAAATCTTTTATTGTTTCACAGGGCAGGTCTGCACTAGCACTGTATTGGGCAGACTTCAGGTTCCTGGTTCCTGCAGGAACAATGACCTAACTCCCAGTGCCACAGGTTCCACTCTGCACTGGGCAGAAATAATCTCCCCTGGCTTCACTGCAGAGCTCATGAGGCTGGGTGGTGTGTCAGGCTCTTTGTCTGGAGCTAGTTTGGGTGGCAGTGAGGACTCAAGAGATGAGCCCCCGTGATCTGAGTGAGAGGTGGATTCCTTTCACTTGGAGAAAAACACACACCACAAGTTGCACAGTGAGTGGTTGTTCACATGCCATGGTTGAATGTAGGAGCCATCCCCCTGCACTGAGTGTGGGACCTGGCCTTTGGCTTCAGTTCCCATTGGAACTCGATAACAGGAAAGCCACCAGTGTGATGACAAAGCTTTCAAAAGGACTTGGGGAATCTCCAGCCCAGGAGACCTGAAGTCTGCAACCAGCAAAATTAGCAGAAGCTACAATGAGGAACAGAATCAATGGACAGATAAATATGGCTTATTCCTTAAAATCCATACAAATGGAAGTCATGCTTCATGCACAAACCATAGAATCCCAGAATGGTTTGGGTTGGAAGGGACCTTAAAGCTCATCCAGTCCCACCCCCTGCCATGGGCAGGGACACCTTCCACTGGCCCAGGTTGCTCCAAGCCCTGTCCAACCTGGCCTTGGACACTTCCACGGATGGAGCAGCCACAGGTTCAGAGTTGATGTCCCCAAATGGAAGTAGTGAATGCCAGGCTCAAAAGGAGCAAATAGAAATGGCTCTTCACACCTTTGTGAGCAAGTGAGGGAACTCCTCCCTGCACAAAGCTGTTAATGTTAAAATCATGGGGTCAAGAAGTGGTTTGGGTAATTCAGAGCAGAAACATTAATCAAGGGAATTAGTTTTAAAGACAGTTTCTGTCTCAGAGGAGTGCCCTGAGTCCTGTATGCACTCATAGCCTTGGTTGCTCAGAGGGGGATCCAGAGCAGTCAGGGGCTGAGCTACTGAGACAACAAGGATTGTCTCCCTTTCTGGGAAAAAATGTCAAGGATCCTGTGTCACCACAGGAATCAAA
This sequence comes from Corapipo altera, assembly GCF_003945725.1. NCBI lineage: Eukaryota > Metazoa > Chordata > Aves > Passeriformes > Pipridae > Corapipo > Corapipo altera. The sequence continues at coordinate 4,638,348 of NW_020884926.1, forward strand.
CTTCCCCATACTGCTCATTCATTATTCCTGTATGCTCCTTATTACTTTATGTTTGTCCTCAGCTTATGCTCTCCTCAGACAGCTTTTGTTGAGCTCTCACAGCAGGTGAGGTGTGAGACCAGCCCAGACAGATTTCTGGGTTTCCCCAGTATCACCATCCTTACCTGCTCTTGTGATGCCCTGACAGCCACAGACCAGCAAGCAGAGAACATGTTCACATGTAAAGACCACACTGCAGAGCAGAAGTAACTCGCTGGTCTATATTTTCATTTCAAAGGGATATTTGATTTTCAAATCATCATTTCTGATAAACTTTCTCTTTAGGAGCCTATGAAAGAATATGCCGCTATATGGCCAAAAAATGCAACTCAGTGGTTGTGTCTGTTGGGTAAGTGCTACTTTTCCATAGAAGTATTTACGGGAATACAGCTCTCAGTTGAAATATTTCTGAAAAATATGCTAAAAATATTTACTATTTTAGATCACGCTCCCTATTTTTCACTTAATTTAGAATTTATTTAATTTAGAAATGTGCTTATAGGTGAAATAGCTGTAACACCATTAGTTTGGTTTTCCAATCTACACTAGTTAAAAGAATATAATCATTAAAATCTAGGAAAAAAAGGGCCTACATAACTACCACAGCAATCACAAGCATCACAAATTCAATGTTTGTAACTCTGTTGACAATAACCACAATATCTTTGGCACTTCAGGTACCGTTTGGCTCCAGAACACCCATACCCAGGGCAGTACTTTGACTGTCTCAATGCCACCTTGTACTTCATGAGGAATTTAGAAGAGTACCACGTGGATCCTGCTCTCATCATCGTTAGTGGGGACAGCTGTGGAGCTAATTTTGCTACTGTTATTTGCCAAATACTGCTGAATAATCGAGATCTGCCAAAAGTACGTGCTCAGGTCTTGCTTTACCCGGGATTGCAGGGGCTGGATTTCCAGCTGCCCTCCTACCAGCAGAACGCTTCAGTCCCCATCTTGTATCGGAAGCTGGTTCTCTACTTCTGCTTTCGTTACCTTAACAAAGAACCCAAATTTTTGAAAGATATCCTACACAACTGTCACGTTTGTGAGAGTGTGAGGTGCAAGTATAAAAAATGGGTAAGTGCTGACCTCATTCCTGATGAATTTAAGATTAGAGGCTACGTCCCCCCGACACCCCCGTTGTACAAACCTGAAGTCTATGAAACTATCAAGGAAGTTTTAGCACTGACATTTTCCCCACTTTTAGCTGAAGATTCTGTTATTTGCCAGCTCCCAGAGGCCTACATTGTGACCTGTGAGTTTGATGTGCTGAGGGATGATGGACTGCTATACAAGAAGCGACTAGAGGACAATGGTGTTCAAGTGACCTGGTATCACTCTGAGAGTGGCTTCCATGGAATTCTAGCCTTTTTTGGCTATGGGATTTTTTCCTTTTTTTCTGGAAAAAAGATAGTGGATAATCTGGTGAATTATATAAACAGTTTATAGAAGGATTTTTCAGAAGAGAGATGCAAGTCTGGCATTATCCTTGATGAATTTATACTTGGCAAAGAATGTAGACACTATTGATTTACAGCTTGGATTTTGACTGCATTTTGTACTTTCTAATTTCTGCTTCTGCAGTGATTCTCAAACAAAGGTTAAGATTATTTAAAGCACCACCATTCTAGAAAACACACCAGTAAGACTGAGATGCAGAGGTGAGGCACCTGGCCTCTCCTGTTTCACTAAAATAATTCCAGTATCTTTGCATGGCTGGCACTCACTGAAGGGAAGTGACAGGAATCTTCCTGGAGAGTCTTCAACTGCCCAGAGATGCTGAAGACAACAACTGAGGTCTGCTGTGGCCCTGGTGAGACAGGAGGTGCTTATGGTATCAGATGGAGAACTCAGGTTCTATGAAGTCTTATGGCAGACAGTGGAATTGTAGCCATGAATTTAATTCCTAGGGTTAATCTGCACAAAGACTGCTCTAGAAAAAGGGTAGTCAAAAGGAAGGCTCCTGTCTGGAGCAGAAGTCTTAAACTGGAACTAGAATGAGTTTGATTTTGTCTGGAATCTGAAAAAAATAATGTTTCATTTTGGAACTTCATTCTTAAACTGGAATCCCTGAACTTCAGTGAGTGTGTACCTGTTAGGGAAGTGCAGAGCTGAGACTTTTCTTTTCTGTAACCTTTGTTTTTCTTTCAGGATTATCTTGTGCTCAAGGCTACCTGTTATGCTCTTTGTTGAAAAAGTTCTGAAGGTCATGTAAGAAGGTAGAGAAGCACAACATTATATTATCTGTATTGTCACTGTAATGCTGTGGTGATTCTGTGATGCTTTCAACAACAAAAAATAAAAGCTAGCACTGCAAATATCTGTGTGACAAGAGTAAGAGTTACATTTGCTAAACACATACTGACTGATAAACCTGACTGAACCCTGTGGTGAAAGGAACCACAAAACACAGGCAGGCAGAGACAACAAGCTTGCTAATTCCACCTGGTCACATCTGTGCACAGTAATTGGCTGATTAGACAACTGGATATGATCACATAACTGTGAAAACAACACAAACTGAAAGTCCAGGAACACTGCTGGGTGGACTATTATTTTTTTAGTGAACTTTTGCTGGGTTTAAACAAAATATTACCCTCTACTTGAGAATATTTTATCATGACCATGTGCCTTACTAAAAACACTCAACTTCTCACAGGGAAAAAATATGAAATTAATTTTTTATAAAGTTTTGTAACTAAAATGACATGGTACTTTCCCCCCATCCCTTACAGTTTAAATTTAAAACAACAATAACAACAACAAATAACAAAAACATTGCTGCCTACTAAACTTAGATTCTTACATCTTTCCTTTCCCTGGGAATTTGCAATTCCAGTGTTCTGACATCCTAGTTGTTTGAGGGGTTGCAGACTTAGATTCACAATTGATTAATTAATTCATTATCAAGCATCATTTAAAGTACACCATCTCTACATTAGCACAATCCTCAGCAAGAACAAGTTAAAGTAGTTTGATTTGAAACTCTTTAATCACTATTATCTTTATTTTATGCTGCACCTGTAGCACACTGAGTTACTGAAGGTTACCTCCTGCAAGGTCACCCAGTCATGAATCTGAACTTCCTGTGGCTTTTCTTAACCACAGACTTCTGCTAAAAGAAAACACAAACACTAAAAAGACCTGATATTGGGGAAATGACATAATTTTCTAAGTGCACCTTTCCAAAAGAGCACTAGGGTGGATCCATTTGGCCCTTTCGAGTGACAATCATGACAGGCAGGTTCCCAGCTCTGAGGGAACTCTCCTTCAGGCAAGTGTTTTACAGTGTCACAGACTCAAAGCACACAAATGCCCTGTGTCCATTTTCTACCTCCAACTAATTTGATATTAATGCAGTTCATTCTCCCACCTAGGGACTGGTTTCTTGGAAAAATTCCAAAATGGTGGAATTAATTAATGAATCCAGGACTTGCACCAACTTATGTTTTGTGAGATAACAAGAGTGAGGGAGAAAGAAAGTGGGAGAGGGAAAGATACCTGCTAATGTATTTGTAAAGGGGAGGAGGGGGGTTTTTACCAGAGCAAACAAAGACTCAGGAAGTACTGAGCCAAATATACCTTGGAAAGTCAAATCAAAGACATCTCAGATCACTGCTGTTCAGCACAATGGCAGTGGTACTCACAGTGCTGGTGTTATTCTTAGCAGGTTTTGTTGCTGGATTTATATTATTGGTCATGGGGGCGATTAATTTTGATTTTTCCAACTCAGAAATTCCTCCTGGAGTGAACCAGCCTGCAAAGCTCCGAATCATTCACATAATTTTAATAAGCACAGCTGTGGTGGTAAGTGAACCTGGTGTGATTTCTGGGGGAAGAACAGCAAACCTGTAGATTTTAAACTTAATGCAGTGCTAGAAGCCTGCCTGGAATTAATTTCCAGAGAGGAGAGCAGGGCTTTGCTGTCATGCTGCATGTTGTATTTAGCTCAGTTTTGCTAAAGAAACTTTTACCAGACTTTTGACACTGCACTGCTCTAGTCCAGTCCTGCCCAGCTCTGCCTTAGGTGGTACCAAAATGCTGCCTGACACAAATGTGGGAAAGTCTGACCGTGCTTCTGCCGTGGCTCGTGCTAACCCAGCAATGATCTGACCAAGAATGGTTGATGAGGAGTTATGTATTTGTTTTGAACATAAAATGAGAAACTGAACATTTCAAAATGGGTTTTGTGAAGGGGGAGGTTGTGTTGCACAAGTGACAAAATGAGGTAACGTTGCCCAAGAGGAGCTGAAGGAATTCTGTCTGCCCTAAATACATTTATGTAACTCCTGCAGCAACCAAGCAGGATTGTCTGATGGGAATGAGGGGCTCTGGCCAGCCCAGCTCTTCCAGGTGAACCAGCCTGGGTAGGTAACCAGTCCCCAAAAGCTGCACTGAACAGCTGGTGATCTCTGCTGACAGAGGAGCTCTCTGAATCACGGGTGATTCCATGTAGTGACAGATGTACAGCTGCTCTTGTGACAGGTGCTGTTAGATAGGAGATAGCAGAGGTTGTGCATGTATTTAATTTAATTAATTTAATTAAACATCTCCAAGAGGGACAAACTATTTAAAATTTAAACAAGAAAAAAAGGAAAAAAAAATTCTCTGTCAGAAATATTCTAGATTACAGTGGACCATAGGAAAGAATTCTAGACATATTTTCTCAAGCTTTGGCAGCACAGAGCTTGTAATTAGAAAAAGATTACTTCACCTAAGCTGGAAAAGCCAGTTCTCTCTTGATCATCAATCCACTGCCCACTTCCCTAAACCAGCATTATATGCTGCAATATAAACAACACAGGGTGAAAGAAAACAAGCAAGAAGAATGTGAGAGTGAGAGCAGGCATGGAGAACAATATAAACAGCTGGGGTCACTGAAGAAAAGGCCTGTCATAGGTAAATATATGGAGTCATGACACTGTGCTGACAATCCATGCAAATGTGGATGTGTAGTAAGAAATATTCATAACAGAATATTGAATATTGTGAACTTGATCCAAATCTTCCTCAGGAGCAAAGTACTGGTTTGGCATGGCTGCAGAATGTATTTCAAAACAGAGACTATGCCTTTCTTTTTGATTTATGCAAAGTTATGCTGGACCATATTTGATTTGTATTCTTTTCATCTCCCCCTGCCTGGCACGAATATCCCTGTGGCAGAAGAAGTTCACTCCTACTAAATATCTCAGGGTCTTCTTGTCAGTACATTGCACACACCAGTGAGACTTCTGAGATGAATCAAAAAGCAATTATCAAATATATTCTTAACTTAATTCTACTTTGGGCAAGTATCTGTACCATAAAAATCAGCACCAGAACGATCACTTCTGCTCTGGTTTCACATCTTCTGGGGGGCAAGGATAGAGTAACCCCTGAAAACCAATCTCACTTTCAATGTTAGGTAAAGGACCCACTGAGAAAGCAGAGATCTGTCTCACCAGTCTGTTAATGCTGCTCTGTCTGGGGTTCTGGTCCTTGATTCATGTAACTCTCTCATAACCTCTCCTGATGCTGCTGTTACTTGTTCAGTTGTACTTTACCTGTACAACCACTCTGTTAATTTATTACTGCCCTAAAATTCATGACTGAGATACCCTGAGTTTACTGTCCACACAGTTCCTTTACTTTGGAAAGTACAGAATCTTTTCAGTGAACTCTCTGTTCTCTTTGCCTTTGAACAGGGAAAGATTTTGGAAAACATTGGCATCTGCACCCAGGTGAGCTTTGTCCGGTACGTGCAAGGCAGAAAGACCCTGGGAGTGGACCCAAAGCTCTTCATCAAGGATCTGTGGTTTGAGAAAGTGCCTGTAAGGATTTACCAGCCTAAGGCTCTGTCTGCCAGCCAAAGGAGAGGTGTTATGTTTTTCCATGGAGGAGGATGGGTATTTGGAAGTATTGGTAAGATATCTAACAGAAAACATACTATAGTTTAGTTAAAGAAATACATACTTCATAAATAGTAAAGTTGGTTGTTACTTATCTGTAGCAGTTACAGCCTTTGAGTATAACCAGAGGTGCAATGTCCTCATTCTTGCTGCCAGAAGAAAGCATCTGCTGTGCTTCATGGAGCTTTTCTTACAGACAAGGACAATTATATGAGGGGGTAAAAAAGATCTGGGGAGCTATGTAGGAAGGGGCAGAGAAAAATAGGGAGTATTTTCTTCTTGCAATTCTTTGACTTATGCAATAGGCAACATGAATACTCTGGGGAAAAAAACCCAACCCAAACCCCACCAACTCTGTTTCTTTCAGAGACCCACGAAAAGCTGTGTCGCTCCATTGCCAGAGACAGTGACTCCGTGGTTGTATCTGTGGGGTGAGTCTCTGCTCCTGCTGCTTTTGAGAGATTATTTCCCATAGTGCAAATATCACCTTCTGTGCCCCCCCCGTCGTAGCAACAATCTTCCTCAGAGAAATGTCTCTGTGGGACTTGTCAGGGGTGTGATTTACAAATTCACTCTGCTCTTCTTTGGAGCCACTGAAGATTGACTCGGGCTGTTTTCACTGTCTGACTACACCACAAATAATGCTTTGGGATATCCAGCTGGAAAATGAAGTTTTGGATCAATGTTTTCAAATTACAAACTCAAAAGTGATTGTAAACAGATAGTAAGCCATATGATCTCCTTAATCCTTATTCAAGGAAAGCCTGCTTGATGCTTACAAAAGCGTGACATGAATGACAAGCTAATACATCATCAAAATACTGGCATAATGATTCGAATTAAGAGGATATAGTTACATAACTTTGCCTAACAAAGACATAAACCAGAAGTATTGCCACTTGTTCCTGGCCCATGGAAAGCTAAAGTAGAAAATAACTAAATGATTGTCAGTAAAACCTGCATATAGTTGGCAGCTGAGTACTCCTGTGTTGTTAAAGACCTGAGAGATATCATGAACAAATGATATCATGACAAAATAATCTGCACCACCCAGGCACAGTTTATTGATGATCAACCCGTGGAGACAAGGAACATTCTGAGGTGATCAGGGTACTGCTGGTTGCAGGAACGTTTAAAACTGGTTAATTTGTTGTCTCTCTGTGTCCCAGGTACCGTCTGGCCCCTGAGCACAAATACCCCGCTGCCTATGAAGACTGCCTGAACGCCACCCAGCACTTCCTGCACCACCTGGAGCACTACGGCGTGGACCCTGCCCGTGTCACTGTCTGTGGGGACAGTGCTGGGGGCAACCTGGCAGCTGCTGTGAGCCAGACCCTTGCAGGCAGGTCAGACCTCCCCAAACTGCGTGCTCAGATCCTGCTCTACCCGGGCCTTCAGGCCCTGGACTTCAATTTACCATCTTATCAACAGAATCGGGGAGTCCCTTTGTTATTCCGAGAACGTGCTGCTTTCTATGTATTACAGTATCTAAATGGGAATGCAACCAATCTGGAAGAGGTCTTGGAAGGTTCCCATATCCCCATAGACGTTAAACTAAACTACCAAAAGTGGGTGAGTCCAGACAACATCCCTGAGAAATTTAAGGTCAGAGGCTACAAACCACGCGTGCTGCTTGACTGTACAACTGAAGTTTTTGAGAAGGTGAAGAGGTTCTGTGAGCCCAACCTGTGCCCTCTGCTGGCTGAAGACACAATTCTTCAGCAGCTGCCAGAATCTTTCATCCTGACCTGCGAGTACGACGTGCTGCGGGACGACGGCTTGTTGTACAAGAGGAGGTTGGAGAGCAACGGTGTCCGGGTGACCTGGTGCCACCTCGAGGATGGATTCCATGGAATCATAAACTCCTTTGGTAGCGGCTGGTTGTCATTTCCATCTGGAAAAAGGGGTCTTGACAACGTTATAAACTTTCTGAAAAGCTTGTAGCAACGTTTTTCTTCGTTCCTGTAAGAATTGCCAAGTTCCTGTGGTCTTTTATGCTTCTGAATTCCATATAAGAAGTTCAGATGGGGCAATCGGTTAAAAAGCAATTATGCCAGGATGAGTAATGTAAAAGGTATTTCAAGAGTGCTATGAAAGTGTCTTTTAGTGCTTTTTGAAGTATTCCATGCACAGCCTGCCTATTCCAGTGATCTGTTTGGACTAGACACTTGTTATTCTCTCAGTAAATATAAAAAAATGCAGTAAAATTTTAAGTCAACATCTGGTTTGACCTATTTTATTCAGTTGTAATTGATGATTCCATTATTCCTAGAAGGGTGTGTTTTGGCAAAGGAGAGAGGCACTGGCACTGCAGAGCTGTAATGCAGAGCCTGTGCCCTATGCTACATGTGGCACCCGAGTCTAAGATTCCCAGTCACCCACTTGCAGAAGATGTCTGTGGGTGGGTAACTGGATTTTAGACTCAAAAGAAATGAAGTTACAGCTGCAACTGCCCCCAACAGAAATACTCTATTGACAGCTTAGTTTAAATTACAGTGGAGGAAATGTTGCGTTTTCCTATGTTTATCAAACATATGAGTATGCTGAAAAACTTGTGCTTAAATAGAATCCTAGAATCAGGGAATGGTTTGGGTTGGAAGGAACATTAAAGCTCATCGCATTCCAAGCCTCTGCCATGGGCAGAGACACCTTCCACTAGACCAGGTTGCTCAAAACCTCAAATACTCTAACAAGAAAGTAAGACTGATGCATTTACTTTTGCAGAGCACATTAGTTCCCATTCTCTCTTCTAAATATCCTTGTTAAAACTATATATTCCAAAGTACTTAAAGCATGTCCACAATTCAGGAAGCACTATGTCGTGCCTGCAGATCAGCTGAACGAGACAATTCAACCTCCACATTCACTGGCTCTGCTTGTAAATACACGTCATAAACTAGAACTCCATGCAGGACTCAGCTGCTGCCTCTGAACACTCACTCTTACCAGCCACACTCCAAGGACTCCCTATAGAATACCAGGCCCTTTATCAGTGCCACAATTACCATAAAGATAAACAGGATATTAAACACATTGACTCTTTGCCAATGTGGTGAGTGCTGGCCCATTGCATAACACCTCCAAGGACTTTAAAGTGTGTGACACTTGCCAAGATCTCTTGGAACTGGGACAGCTCTAGGGCTTAGTGTTACCTGAGAAAGCCAAACCAAAGAAAGGCATGAAGACATGTCATATTTGACTACGTGAAATGGCATTTTTGAATCTACTACCAGCGATACTGCTGGTGATTATTGTTGCTTCATTCATATTAGCAATCATGAGAACAATTCAAACTCAGTTTGCCCATCGCAGCATCCCTCCTGGAGTGAGCCATCCCGGGCAACTTTGATTTCTCCTTGCTTTTATGATTGTTACAACTACTCTGGTGAGTAACTCTGCCATGATTTCTGCCAGAAACGTGGGTTAGGTGATATTTTTGTAAAGTTTTATGTGTAAATACCTGAGTCCTGCTGGCTGCATCAATGACATTTATTTTTGGGGGGCTTACTTGAGAGGACAATTTTTTGTAAAATCATTTCTGTTAGACCTGAAATAGAGTTTCAGCCAGATTTTCCCCTAATACACGGGGATTAAATCAACCATAAGCGCCCAAGCTTTATCAGCTGAGCTTCCTTAATTAAATTTAAAATTAAATATTTATAAAAAGTGAGATTACTTTGATTTCCACTTTAGCTAAGCACACATGATGTTTTTAGGCCATTCTTGGGGCTTTCCAGTAACAAGGACGGTTGGGTAATGGAAGTACCAGTAATGGAAGGCTGGGTGCTTTTTAAGGAGATGAAAACAGAAGCCCAGGAAACCTTAGAGAGATGAGAGACACCTGGGCTGTAGGACTGGGGTGAAGCTGTCGGGCTTGATGAGGCAGAGATGGAAACTCCTTTTCCCTGCCCTGACAGAGGGAGTGGGACATGAGGCCCTACCTGCTCCAGGGCACCTGCTCACGGATCCTCTCTGCTTCCCTTCTGGTGGAGAACAACTCTGGTGGAAGAGGGAGAGCCCTACTAACGTGATGCCCTGGTGCCCCTCACCAGGTGCCCCCTCAGGGCTCTCCTGCACCCGGGGGCAGCAGGTGTGGGGTTTTCCCCCCTGCTTTGCCCAGCTCTCCTCCCTCTCCCGACAGAGAGATGGAGGGAGAGGGACAGAGATGATGTCAGAGATGAGATGATGATGAGACAGAGATGGAAACTCCCTGAGACATTTTGCCTGACAGAGAGAGTGGGACACGAGGGCCTACCTGCTCGGGGGCACCTGCTCACCGGGCACCTCATGGCTCCATCTCCTCCGGTGCCTTCTGGAGGGGACCCGCTCTGGCAAAGCAGGGAGAGCCTCAGCAACCTACATAACACCCTGATGCCCCTCATCAACTGCCCCTTTATCAGCTGCCTCTGACCAGCTGCCCCTCATTATCTGCCCCTCACCAGTTCCCCCTCACCAGCTGCCCCTCACCAGGTGCCCCCTCAGGGCTCTTCGCCCGTTGGGGCGGCAGGTGCGGGGTCTCTCCTCCTCTCTTGCTCCTCCCGGCTCTCCTCCCTCTCCCCATAGGACAGGATTTTGGAGAAGTTGGGGCTGTGCAGCCACTTGGCCATCAAAAGCTGGTCGATGTCAGCCAGGGGTGCGGCAGGAGAAGGTTCTGCCCTCACCCCTCATCCCTCTTTCCCCCAGGCCGCTGCCTCCCCTCACAGCGCCGGTTCCCCAGGGAAGGTGGATGTGGAAGGTTGGGAAAGGCACGGGCAGGGCAAGGACAGGCAGCTCCCCCTGCCCTGCCCGCAGCACCTGCACACGGAGCGGGCAGCAAACCATCCTCCAGTGTGTTTCAGATACCCATGAAAGGGTCTGCCAGCACACTGCCGAGGAAAGCGGCTCGGTGGTGGTGTCTGTGGAGTGACTTATGGCCAGGCTGTCCCCCTGGAAGCCTTGTTGCTTCCTGTCACTTCACAGCACCACGGGGATGCACGGCCTGTGGGAACGCTCCCCATCAGGGATCCATCCCACAGGATCCTGGGTGGCCAGGCAGAATTTCAAGGGGACTATTTTAATTTCTCCCCCTCCCTCATCATCTAATGGTGCACACACAGCCCACAGTAAGGTCCATGTGTCTCCATGCTGGCACCACACAGAACGAAGGAATGCTTTCCTAAAGAGTGTCTCAGTGTGTTGAGAACTAATAAACCAGCTTGTAAAGTGGTGATTCAGCGATCTGTTTAAATAGGTGTAATCACCCTATTTTGTTGCACAAGAAGAGGCTGGAGGACAATGGTGGTTGGGTGACCTGGTACCACCTCGAGGATGGACTCCACGGAATCATAAACTCATTTGATAGTGACTGGTTGTCATTTTCATCTGGAAAAAGGGCATTGGACAAAACTGTTGCATTCATAAAAGGCCTGGAAAAACAACTCTCCCTCTTTTTTTCTCCCATTAACATCTCTGTTTAGGCTCCCAAACATCAGGTAGTGGTTGTCAGCAAAAATGTGGCACTCTTTGATGTGTAAAATACTGATTCTGATGTCCATGAACTGCAAATTGCCACTGGAATTTCCTTATAAGACTCCTGACAGTTCACTCTTTAAGGGTTGAATACCTTCCATTTGTTGTGTTTTCTTTGAAATTGGCATCTGATTGATTCCAAAATTATTTACTTCTACATAAATAATCTATGTGGAATTATATGGATTAAATCCTGTAAATTACAGTGGATCAGGATCTTTGTGATGTCCATTTGATAAGCTCCAAAGCATGAGTTCATTTAACTAAGAAGTACAAGCTAAGTAGATAGTGAGCTGAAGGGAAGAGTTGGAGGCAAACTGTGGATCAAGGTCTCAGTGAGGAGATGAATATATTCCATGGCTGCAAGAGTAGCAGTGTGAGGCCATAGTTGATTGGGGAAACCTTGGTGGAGGCAAGTAAGGGCTACCCTAACTTTGAAATAATTGTAGCTCTGTAAACCCCTATTTAATGTTGGGATGTCTCCACTACACCCACTCAGGGCAGGAAATACTGTTGAGATGAAATGCTGACAGCAGGTTTTAGAAAGACAGAAAGGATCAGTGACCTGGGCTCCTGAACTGTGTGTACTGAAAGGATCAGCTTAGAGACAAAATATGAAACAAAATGTTTTCGTGTTCTTCCAGATGGTGTTCCCCAGTATTATTGTTATCTAGAATCTGTGCTGTGATTGTGTGCTAGAACCTGTGAATCTGTGCTTTCTCCATGGCTTGACAAGGCAGTGTATTCCTTGACATGATGCTTCATTACGCCCTGCTGATGAAGGCACGGAAGAACAGCAGGGAGCACACTCACAACAGCCAGAGTGAGGACACGGAAATCACGGAATCACAGAATTGTTAGGGTTGGAAGGGCCCTCTGGAGATCATTCAGTGCAAGTCCTGGTCACCTGGAGGTGACACAGGAACACGCCCAGGTGGGTTTGGAATGTCTCCAGAGGGGGAGACTCCACACCCTCCCTGGGCAGCTGTTCCAGTGCTCTCCACCCTCAACGTGCAGAAGTTGTTCCTCGTGTTTTAGTTTATGGCCATCGCCCCTTTTCCTAAGGAAAAAAAATCCCACAAGACCGAGGAAATCAGAACTTTCCCCGAGAAACCCCCAAGTGCCGCCTTCCCTCTCTGTTCACCGCGCAAGGGGCAGCCCTTCCCCGAGCGAGGCCAGCCCTTCCCCGGGCAGCCTCCCGACAGAGCCGAGGCTCGGACACGGGGGGCGGTGTCCCCGGGGCCCCCCGGGCAGCGCAGCCCCTTCCGTTCGCCGGGACCGCGCGCAGGTCACGCCGGGCCCTCCCTGAACCGAGATTACCCGGCCGGCGCCTCCGGCCGTTCCGCGCGGCTCCCCCCGGCCGCGGCCGCACCATGACCCCTGCGGCGGCTTTGCGGAGCGGCCGCACTCGGCCCGTGACGGGGCCGCGGCTCTGCCGAGCGGGGCGGGCGGGCCGAGCGGGGCCGCGGCCGGGCCATGGCGCTGCTGCCCGCGCTGCTGCTGCTGCTCGTTCCCCTGGCGGCGCTGGCGGCGGCCGCGGTGCTGCTCGGCCTGCCCAGCTACGACATCCCGCCCGGGGTGAACCAGCCGGCCAAGCTGCGCCTGGTGCTCGCCGTCCTGCTGGGCACCGCCGCACTGGTGAGTCGCGGTTTGGGGGGTGGCGGGGCGGGGGGAGCGGTTTGGGGGGACCCCGAGGCGCTGCGGGGGATTGGCGGGGGTGCAACGGCTGCGCTGAACGTGGAGAGCCCGGATCGGGACCGGCGGGTCCCCGCCCGCTCCGTGGGATGCTGGAGGCGCCGCATCGCCGGGTGGTGCTGCGGGGAGCACCCCCGGGCGGGTCCTGCCCCGGCCACCCCTCGTTGGGTTCTGCCCAGAGCATCCCCGGAGCACCCCCGGGCAGGTCCTGCCCCGGCCATCCCCCGATGGGTTCTGCCCCGAGCATCCCCGGAGCACCCCCTGGACGGCTTCTGCTTGCCCTGGGCAACCCCGGCGGGTTCTGCCCCACGCACCTGCCCTCGGGTTCTCCCCGGGCATCCCCGCTCGAGGATGCTGCCCCGGGCATCCCGGTCGGGCTCTGCCTCACGCACCCCCCGTCGGGTTCTGCCCCGAGCATCCCCACTCGAGGATGTTGCCCCGAGCATCCCCACTCGAGGATGTTGCCCCGGGCATCCCCACTCGAGGATG
>NW_020884926.1:4651979-4666994 GCF_003945725.1 Corapipo altera
GCATCCCCACTCGAGGATGTTGCCCCGGGCATCCCCACTCGAGGATGCTGCCCCGGTCACCCCGGTCGGGCTCTGCCCCGAGCATCCCCACTCGAGGATGCTGCCCCGGGCATGCCCATGTCGCGGGCAGACGCCGTTCAGGAGCGCCGGGCTGTGTTAGCGGTGGTTGCCATTGCAGCCCCGATTTGAGGGCTGGGTGGGGGTTTGCCTGATAACTGCCCGCACCTTTAGGCGAGATCACCTTGCACAAGGAAAGCTACAGCCCTTCAGCTGTTCCTGCCGTGGCTCTGACATTTATGGCACACAATCCGGTTAGGGCTGCTTTACTTAATCCCTGGACTCCCTTTGGCAGCATTGCATAAACGGCCTTAGAGCCCTCCTCAGCTCTGGTGCTGTCACTCTCTCTGTCTTTGAATTTCTTAAAATCTTCAGTTTCCTCCGTCACTCCTTCTGCCACAACACCACCCCTGATATCACACAGACTTTGTTCTCCTCCACACAGGTTCTTAAACCATTTACATCCTCTTTAAATTTGCTGATAAAGCTGCCCAGCTCTCCTGAACCTCCACTATTTTTAATTCCCAGTGAGTCTGTCTTTATCCACTAGCAGGTGACAAGGGAGTTGATAAAGACAGACTCAGTGGGCATTAAAAATAGGGATCTTGTTTAGCCAGTGAACAGTGTAACAGTTTATGTGTTTGATTGCCAACTTCTTGTTTGTTCACTTATTACATCATATTTATATTCTAGCTTGCAAGATAGCATTGCAAGAGCATTGGGAAAGCAAGCAGCTTCATTTTGTTCAGTAGATCTGTTGTGCAAATAAAAAGCAATAACTAACTTGCACAACACAGCTCAGCACTTTAGATTTGCAAATTCACTGGGTTTTATGGTCTAATTCATCAATATCAGTTTCTGCAATGAAGAACTGGTTCTGCATATGGCAGTTCATTGCTGTTACCAAGTGTAAATGAAACAAGAATGAGCACAAAGGTGTGCAGGACAATACTGACAGTTGAAATATATATTGCAAGGCAACCAGTTTGGTTGACCTTCACAGAATTTCTGATGTGACATTACAGTGACATCGGAGTTGAGTTGTACAAGTAAATTTTTTTACAGACTGTAGGATGTGAGAACTTGGGAAAATTGTTTGTTTTTTTTCCGAATCAGAGTTTTGTATAATTTCCCTCAAATACAGTTTGATGTAAGTATGATGCAGAGTTTTTATACCTTGCCTAACTCAAGACTTTTAAAGATGCCTTAATCTCTTTCACCTTTAACAGGGAAGGATTTTGGAGAAGACTGGGCTTTGCAGCCAAATCAGTTTTGGCCGATATGTGCGACAGGGACGGAAACTAGGGCTGGACCCAAAGCTCTTCATCCAGGATCTGCAGTTTAATGAAGTACCTGTGAGGGTTTATCAGCCTAAAGCTACCTCTGATGGGCGAAGGAGAGGCATCCTCTTTTTTCATGGAGGAGGCTGGGTATTTGGAAGCCTTGGTAAGATACTTGCTGGAGGAATTGTAGTAAAGTCTTTTTACAAAATAGAAATGAGCATGTGATTTGGGAGGGAGGAAGTCAGAAGCCTTTCTGGAATGAGCATCTGTCTCAAAGATGAGGGCAATAGCAAAGCACTGATGACAGTATTTCTTTTCCAGATACCTATGAAAAGGTGTGTCGCTACCTCTCCAGGGAGAGTGACTCAGTGGTTGTGTCTGTGCAGTAAGTGAACCCTACCCAGTTCTGTTGTTGGGAGATTACTGTTGCTGTGGTGCCACAGCAGAGCTGCACTGGTTTTGGAGATGCTCTTTTTCGTCAGAGAAATTTCTGCAGAAGTCAGTGAAGCCCATAAAGAGACAAAGAGTGATAATGCAGATTTCACAGCCCTTAACTGCTCATGCCCAGAGATGCTCAGGAAAGATACATATGGAAATATTTGGCACATTAAGGAAAAATATAAAAGCCAATCAAACACTTGGATGAAAAACGTCTTCCTTATGCTGAACATATGAACATGAAATAAGACCCTCTAAGCAATTGGGATCTATAGGAAAAGAGAGAATAATCACATGTATTCCTTCCATTTTAACATAGGAAGCAGAGGCACAAAATGTTTAATTTTCTTGGCAAGAGTACAGAGGAAGTTTTGAGTGTGACTAAGACTTGGTCATATCTTTAATCAGAGGCAATCCTACTTCAGTGAGTCCTTGTGACTGAGTACACAATTTAAAGCTTATGTGCAGTCACAGACTGAGGAGTGCCTGCTTAGGAGGTGGTGTGGAACAAGGGCCCCCCAAAATGATAGGGCTGAAGGACAGAAATATGACACCGTTTCCTGATTACTACTGATAACATTTCCTTCTCTTACCCTTGTCTCTCTGTGTCCCAGGTACCGTCTGGCCCCTGAGCACAAATACCCCGCTGCCTATGAAGACTGCCTGAACGCCACCCAGCACTTCCTGCACCACCTGGAGCACTACGGCGTGGACCCTGCCCGTGTCACTGTCTGTGGGGACAGTGCTGGGGGCAACCTGGCAGCTGCTGTGAGCCAGACCCTTGCAGGCAGGTCAGACTTCCCCAAACTGCGTGCTCAGATCCTGCTCTACCCGGGCCTTCAGGCCCTGGACTTCAATTTACCATCTTATCATCAAAACCGAGGAGTCCCCTTATTGTTCCGAGAACGTGCTGCTTTCTTTGCTTTGCTGTACCTAAATGGAGATGCACTGCACATGCAAGAGGTCTTGGAGGGCTCTCATATTCCTCCAGACATGAGGGTGAAGTACACGAAGTGGGTGAGTCCAGACAACATCCCTGAGAAATTTAAGGTCAGAGGTGTGAGACCACTTAGGCCCACTGATTTCATAGCTGAAGTTTATGAGACGGTGAAGAGATTCTGTGAGCCCAACCTGTGCCCTCTGTTGGCTGAAGACTCTGTTGTTCAGCAGCTGCCAGAATCTTTCATCCTGACCTGTGAGTACGACGTGCTGCGGGACGACGGCTTGTTGTACAAGAAGAGGCTGGAGGACAACGGTGTCCGGGTGACCTGGTACCACCTCGAGGATGGATTCCATGGAATCATAAGCCTCTATGATTATTGTGGTTTCTCATTTCCATCTGGGAAGAGGGGATTGGACAGCGTTGTTAACTTCCTGAAAAGCTTAGAGTAAACATCTTAGATTCCACGAGTCTGTTCATGCCTCAACCTAGGAAAATATCTTTTTAGGATATTTAATATCAGGTGATGGGTAGTCAATCAAGGGCAGCCAATTAAGAATGATAAACAAAGCTCATCAGAACCTCATTCCAGCTGTTAGTTGGAACATGGAATATGCAAACCTTATACAAGCCTGTACCATGCTGCAAGCCCTTATCTTTAGCTCTGCCAGTAAAGGAGAATGGTACTTTGAATGGACATCCTGGTCTGTACCAGCTGTTTAAAATAAAATGTGTGTGTATGAAGAGAAACTGTGTGTTAGCAGGTATGTGTGGTGTGCTGGTGCAGAGGTGTTCTGAACTCTGTTAGATCAAAAGAACCCACCTCAGCTGACTTTAGTGGGTTAGAAGCCACTGTTTTGGTCAACAATAAACATGATGCAGCCTAAAACGTGGTCACTGTCACTGTGGGGATAACAAAGAAATGGTTCCATGGCAGCTCCACACATCACCCACATTTCTCAGCACACAGGCAGGACTGGAGCCCCTTTCTGCCCCAGTTTTAGCACTGGACTACTGGGTAATGTTTAACCCAGATAACTTGAAGGATGGTTCCAACAGCCAGGGAGGGTAGTGCTGGTGAGGCAAAGAAATATGTTTGCGTCACAAAAAGGTGGATGGGATTGGTGGAAGATTGAACCCAAACACTCTACTACAGTTCTCTTTGGAAACTGGCTGGAGAAGAGGACAAGAGGAAGATTGGGAAAGAAAAAGGGGAAGATCAGGAAGGTGGGAGCAGGAACAGAGGGGTCAGAACCAGTGCTGTGGGGGTAGTACAGGGCTGCAGCCATCAGCTGGAGTCCAGGCTCATCCCAGAGGAGTGATAAAAGGGAGAAAAATAAACATCTTGCTTGGCCTATATTACTTCTTTCTGTTTATGATCTGCCATTCCTCTCCCTAAGCCAGGGCAATTAAAAATGCTATGGCCCTTCTTAGGGCAGTCACTTGAGGCAGCTGTACCACTTACATACAGCTGTTCAACAACATAGACAATACCAACATCATGCAGGAGAGGCTTCATTAATCCTCCAGAATTTTATACTTCTCATAACTTGTATCAAAAGGATCTTTAATAACTTGATATTGGTTTTATTTGCTTCTAGAAACAAGAGCATCTTTGCTACCAGAGCTGCTCAACAGATTTCATGCCCTGCCTAAGAGCTCAGCAAAATTTTGTCATTAGACATTTAACTTTGTCAAAACATGCCAGTTAGGTTCAATATTGGAGCTGTTCAGACAAATCCTCCTGACTCTGCTAAAATTACTTCCCTTAGATTTTTTTTTTTTCCTGGAGCAAAATGCCAGACTGTATTGCAGAGCCTGGCTGCTGCAGCAGAAATAGGAACAAAGAGGGGAAACCAAGTTAATTCATTCTTTTCAGATGCTGGTTCACATGGCAGGTAGAAGTATTTAACACCAAGCCATGGCAAATTTTTCAAGGACTGTACAGTATTTATACTTACATATTTATTAATAATTAACAATTATAAATAATAATTTATAATTAGCAATACTTTATATATCTTATATTTATACTAAGGAACCAATTTGGAATTTTACACTGGCTGATTATACCAGCTGAGACAAAGTTCAGAACCCAGACTTCTTCCCAAAAAAGTGGTTTTTAGATGCACAGAGGAAGAAAGGAGCACTGGGACAGAGCTGCTATGATGACTGGGCTGCCTTAGCTATACTGAATTTTGTGTATTTATCATGCCTATAAAAGACACTGTGAAACTCAGCAGCAGCTTATACAGGAAAGTCTTTATCTACTCACAGACCAAACACTGAGGAGAGCCACAGTTGAGAAATTTGAGGTAAGGAAAAGAAAATTACGGTGTGGGGCTGTGTGTGCCAGCATTCCAGACAGGGATGATCTGTGCCTAATACTTAAATCCTATTTTATATATCCTTAAACAACTGTATGTGTAATGGAAGGCACTGCAGCTCCGTGGCCATTCCCAGGCCATTCCCAGCTCCCCTGCAGTTCTGATTCCAGAGGGATCCCTTCTGAGGCAAACAAACTGCTTGGTACCCTCTGGATGTCTCCCAGTCTCTGCCTTGGAGGGTGCCCAGGGCACATGAGGAGAACCAGTGTGTTCCTACCAGCTGGGACCGGGTATTGTGTCTTCAGGGCCCTCCCTGAGCTCTAATAGGAGCTTGGTGGTAAAATAGGATTATTTGAATCAGCACACCTCCAATTTACACAAACAAACTGCACTTCAATGAGGCCCAGATCTTTCACAATATTTTTCCCACAAGTGTCATCTGCTAGAACATCCCTTCCACCGAGGTGCCTCAACACCCCCAGATATTATCACTCTCTCCAGACAGACAGCTGGAGGGTAGGATATGCAATGCTACTGCACCACAAAACACTTAAGCAGCACAAGACAATCAGCTTTTCATTTCCAGCCTTCTTAAATGTGTCTGCAAATCCGTGATGCGTGTGTGGAAATCAGCCTAATCACATCTCGTGACATGCAGATGCAGTTGCTTAAGTTAACTGGAAATTTACTTTGCTTGAAATGCAAATGCCCTTATTTTCAGGGATTAAATTTTAAGTAAAAGTAATACAAGGACTGATATCACAGTGTGATATCACTGGCAGTACAGTCAGATCAAAAGCACACTGAGCCACCTGAATGCTGTGCACAAGCAGCATGATTTCATCATGTGCATCTCATTTCAGAGCCTGCCACTGCAGCATTTCTTCACCCATCACAAGGAACAAAGAAGCCAAACTTTAGTATTGGAGTGTGACAATAACTGCAATAAACATGGTTACAACCTGTGCTGCCTTCCCTCCAGAGCTGAAGTGGATGCAGGTTGGCCTGGATTCCTCAGAAGTCAGATTTCCCCATTCTCAGTAGTTTTTGGAATTATTAATTCAATCAGGTGGAACATGGTGCAGTGGTCAATATATGGATTTAGAGCCAGGAACCTCCTTCTGTTTTAATTCTGAAAATAGATCTTGTGGTGACTTTTGGCTACTTTCTTACCCAGTCAGGAGCTTAGTTTTTGGACTGATAAAGTGGAAACGTTGTCCATACAATACTTAATCACCACAGGAAGCAGTGAAGGAGAGTGTCAATGGGCAGATTTCTCTCCCCTTTTCAATACCAGCTGAAGGCAAGGAGAGCTGTGGGATACAAGTAGCAGGAGAATTCATGGACTATTATGATGTTTCTAAATTTAAGTGAAATGTAAAGCTGTGCTAACTTTTTTAATATCTACCAGAGAGGCTATGAAGAGTCAGGATTCCTGATTGATGCCATTCCTGCAGTTCCTGTCGATATCTAACAGTGATTTTCCAGCCAGAGGAAGACACACATGCCCTGGGAACAAAGAGATCTGTTTTGCCTTTACTCTGCTGTCAAACTAGTACAAACATCCCCTATGACAACTGTGGAGCAGAAACACCAGAACCAAAAATTTAATTCCCTAATTTCTGACATTTCATCGTGTCTCAGAACCACCCACCAGCTCTGGGCTTCTCGAGCACCTGATGAGCACAAGAAAGAAGCTGAGTCCAGATTGGTGTCTGGACCAATTCCTGTGAAAGCCCACCAATTTCTGCTTTTGCTCCCTGTCAGCTGAGACAACCAGCTAAAAACTCATGCTCTCCCTTCTAGCCGGGGACATCTTCCCCAAAATGCTGTAGAATCCTGGACTGTAAAGGGGGTCAGAATATCTGTAAGGCTTTGGCCAACTGCTGAGAGACAGAACAGCCAGGGACAACGCTGTGTAAACTGCTTAGGGTGATCTTAAGCACTGCTTAATATAGACTGTTGTGTGAGCTGTGCCATGTAGAAGGGATGAGAATTAGGTTATATAGGCACAGAGCTTTTTACTAGTTAGAGCAAATTGCTGGATTACATCCTGACCTGCAGGTGGCCAGGAATATTTCAGAAGATGTTAAACCACAGAAAACAAATTTTTTATCTTTTGGTTTTTAGTCAATGAATAGCTGCAGTAAGAAAAAAACCAAAACAACAACAACTGGGATTGAACCTGAAAGGGCATAAACCTCGTAATTGCTTTGCCCTTTGTTTTGTCATTTTTACACAGCTTGCTGTGCTTTTCTTTTTTTTTTTGAATAAAGAGCAGAAAAGAACCTTGTGTTATTCCATATTATGCCTGAAACATCCAAGAATAAAGCAAACCTATGAAATAGCTGCATATCCAAGGCCAAGGTGGAACAAGGTTCCTCCCAGTGCAGGAAGCAGGCAGACCTTGATTGCCCTTGGCTTTACATAGGGAACAGCACTTAAGGGTAGATAAGCTGCAGAGTAAACTCCATTAGCTGACCTTGAATTACCAAACTGTAAACACGGAGGGAACAGCTCTGGGTGGCCTTTACAGCCCTGGATAGGCCACCCTGAGACTTCACTCCGTTGGGGAAGTACCTAAACGACCTATGTAAAAAGTGCTGGCAGAAGCCCAAATTCTTCTTGCCCTAATGTGCAACTTCTGCCTTGAAATCACGTTTGGTCCAGAGCAGAGATCTGCAAAGCTCAGCTGCTCTTGGGCTGAGGCTCAACAATAAACCTGCAGCAAGTTAGATTCAATATATCTGGAATTACTTCAACGCAATTCATCATATTTTTTTCTCAAGATTAGCAATATTATAGTTATTTTTAGGAAAAAGATAAAGCATATACCTGAGTCTTGGCATGGACAAGCCCCTGGCCATGGTCTGGACGGAGTTCTACCTCTGCAACATTTTAGCCACCGTGATTTAGGTTTGCTTTTTCAAGGTTGGGTTTGCAGCTGAAGGGCATTGGCGACTCAGGCGTGTGTGTGCAGAGCAACAGTGGCACCTATAGGCAAAGGGATTCATCCGAGAGACACCCAAAAACGTCTGCGGGACAGGTACGAGCCCCTCTGCTGGGGGCACGAGCCAGAGAGCAGCGTTGCTAATGAAATCTTTTAGAGATGCAAGAGCCCGGATAATTAGATAAGTGTTATAGGGGTGTGTTTTTTTTTAGGCTTCAAAGCCCCAGGGAGATCAAAGGCAATTAGAAAAAATTGAAAGCAAAATAGGTGAAAGTCACTGAATCACAGCCAGCTATTAGTGCTGTGCTATTAAAGGCATTCTCTTGAAAAAACACCTCTAAAATAATCCATAAAGAATGGATTACAATGGAATGAAAACTGATGGATACAGAAATTCTTGTATCGACAAGGAAGTCCTCCATATTAATTTTATTGCCAATATAACTACTAAAAGTGTATTTTTCTGCTTGTTCCCATCTGCTAATATTTTTAATGACAATACCAGTCAGGCACCTTTATAGCACAACAGAGCCCAGATAATACCTAGAATGCAGCTTAGAAAATTATACAAAGGTACTCCTAATTTCATACAACTCTAATCAGTTTGCTTAAAAATCTGCTCATCAATCATTCATAATTATTAAATATTTATAACAAATGAAACATTTATGCTTATCATCTACTGTGCTTCTAAAAGCAAAGCTTATATATGGAAAGAAATGACTGGCTTGATGTACAGGGAATTACTGAGAGGCACAAGAACCACCTATGAAATTTGTATGAAAACATTAATTCTAAATCTGAAAGCTGCCTGGGCAGGGCTCCCCAAGCACAGGCCTGATTTGTTTTTATTGAGCCATTTACAATTAAATACACAACCACAACACCCAGAGGAGCCCAAGGTAACCAGGTGAAATTAATTCTGGTAGGGAGCTTCTTAAGTAGGAAAATGCACAGCTCTACCAGACCTGTAAGGTGGGATTAGTGATACCTGGTAGCAAAATATCCCCTCTGAGCTGTTTAACTGAGGAGCTGTTTTCACCTGGGCCATCTAAACCTGCCCCACACAGCCCCAGCTTTGTGGGGGCTCCAGCTGAACTCAGGGCAGAACCACTCCAGGCTCCTCCTCAGCTCTTGGCCTGAGTTCAGTGGTGGTGGAACCAAACACCCACCAGCCAACAACAAAACCTGAATGTGTCTTCATCTCAAACATTCCACAAGACAAAATTTCAGACAGAATAGCACTGATAATCAAGGTTTTCCTCTTCTTTTTCCCCCCCTACAAAACTCAGCTGACCTATATTATTCCAGACAACCCCCCCCAAAACCACAAAGTTGAGCCACTGCTGGAAGCAGCGCTGCAAACACGTGGCTACACCAAGAATATCTCATTTATATCTCCTCTCTGACCACTGTGAGTGGGTCTCACTCCAGGTTCTCATCCTCCTCTATCCCCTGGTTTGCTGCCCACAGGGGACAGAAGCACAGACACAGTTGTTCCCAAGTACCACACTGCATCTGGCAAAAGTGGGAATGGCAGACAAAACTGAAGGATTCCTACAGCCCCAACTTAGAGACACTAATTCTTGCTGAGACAAACAGTGCTGTTTAATCAGTTACAGTGTTGCTGTGCTAGAGATTCCCTTAATAATAAATACCCTTGCTGTGTCTACCACAACGCTGCCCAGCTCACTCCAACCTTCAGAAATTACAGGGGCTTTTGTTGAAGACAAACCCACTGAAACAGAGGTTATTTTGCCTGTGCTTCAAGAACATGTGGCAACTGAAGGAATTAAGATACTCGCAGCTGTCATGGAAAGAATTAAGATGCTCACAGCTCATGGAAAAGAGGTGAGAAAATCTGAAATGCCATCATTACAAACCTGCAATAAGTCAGAAATCCATTTACTAGTAAGTGGAAAATGCAGCCAAGTCATGAAAATGTGGAACAGAAATGCTGGGTTACACTGTAAAATGTCCACTTCTCAGGAAGAGGGGATATTAATGATGAAAATAACATAACCTTATAAAGAAAAGAGATCAACTTGACATATAGACCTGGAGATAAAACTTCTTGAACTTGGAGACCTTTGAAACATGGATGAAGTTTGGAATTTAAGTATGTTTCTATCAGACAAGTAAATAGGTAATGTTTGTTCTGGTCTACTCTGATGTTGTAAGGAGTAATCCCAAGCACTCTGAGGCTCCTGGGAATCGTTATATTATGCAAAGGATGACATTTTGCGGATATGCCAGATTTTTCCGACCTTCTTTTGAGAAACTTTTTTTAATCTCAGGGCCTTGCAGTCACTGAAAAGCAAGAGCTCACCAGGCTCTTCAGTTTTTCAAATAGATGTTTTGATACAACTCTCTGTTATGAAAACGTTCCAGACAGTCTTGACTCCACGAAATCAGCCTTGTGTTTGAAGTTTCCTGACACTGAAGAGGCTAAACAGTGGTTAGAGTTGATGCACATGTCTCAAGGGCAGCGTATTTCTTGCCTTGAAGGAGACACGTGTCAGCCTGGATGAGCTGAGGGAACAAGAGGCAGATTCCTGGGCCTGAGAGGCTCCGTCAGGGCTGGGGCTGTGACAGGGACACTGATTCTGGCTGGCAAGTGCTGTAATAATTGGGGGCTGCCGAGGCCAGTTGTGGAGTGAGGGTGGTCACAGAGACTAAATGGCAGCGTTTCAGGCAGGAGAGAAACGGGCTGTTGACTAGAAATCGTTTCCAGGGTCAGGAGGCCTCTTCTGGAGTTATAAATATTCCTTGGAAGGTGCTTATAAAGAGCTACCCAGGCCAGTTAACTGGTAAAACAGCCTGGCTGGTCTGAGTTTGAGCACTGCCTAACGGGGGCACAACGGCTGCCAAGTCCTGTCCTCCAAATCTGCACATCCCACTGCTCTGATTCCTTTGAACAGCATCTTTAAGCCTGTTTAGCTCCTGGGACTGGGATTCAGACTCATCCTTCTTCCATAAGAATATGAAAAAGCTTTCTCTGCTGGCAGTGACATGAGGCACACATTCCTCACAAAGCTTGGTGTGTATCTAAACATTTATTTTTCACACTGGTGATGAAACATCAAATTGCCATTAGTACCGAGGCTTTTCCTTTTTTAAATCTTTGCACTGTTTGTTGCTCTGAGCTGGTCAGCTCTTAAAAGGCACCATCCTAAAGCCATGCCATTGATGCTCCTTTTTTTCTCTGTAAGTCCAAAGGGATCTCACTTGCAACACACCTGTGATGATAATCTCAGTGTCATATGGGGTTGTAACACTTCAGGAAAAAATCCTTTTACTAAAAAGAAAAAAAAATCAATTCCTTTTCAAAGGAATTCATATTTGGTCCCTCTATTCTAGACAGGGCAGTTTTCCTCATAGGAACATCATTACCCATCAGCAGGAACTGCAGCTCCCACCAGGATTTTCATCAAACAAAGCAAATTCCTGAAGCAGGAGCTGTGTCACCCAGCTCTGGACAGGGGCACCGAGAGCCACATCCACTGATTCCACTTAGACCAAGTTAACCAAGGCAGGGTAAGGCTCTGCTTAATCACCTGAACAAGGACTGCATAAACTTCACAAAACGTGACACATCCTTTGCAGAAACGTCTTACAAATTTATACTTCACATTTCAAAGGAGCCACTTATCTCCAAGAGCAGCTGCAAGCAACAAAAATGCAGCAGCACATCCTGAACCTGATTTGTGCTATGAGCTGACTCTGGTGAAGACATTCCCTCAGTTCTTTTCCTTTTTCTTGTCTTCTTATGATTTAAAACTGCACAAATTCAAAAGGCTACTTGTGGGAATTACTTCACAAATGCATAAGTTTGGGATATTGTAGAACTGCTGGAGAACAGAATTCTATTTTTCTGTATGTAATTGTGAGGTAACTCCTAAGCTTGCTGGTGTAGAGAAGAACTGCCCTGACAGTGTATAAAGCACTTAATTTGTAGTTGCAGTGATGAGAACATTTTCTCTGGGTATAGAAGGACCAAGTTCTATTCAACAATGACCCATAAGGAAATTGTTACATAAATACATAAATACCAGTTGTTTGGGAGCAATAGCATTTGCTAAGAAGGGAAAAAATCTCAAGGCACAGACATTTTAGAGGGAGTTGCTCTTTATTGTCTTGTACTTTTATTCTTGCAATTGCAACAACCCCTAAGGAGCCTCCTTGTAAACACACAATGCACAGAGAGCCCCTGGCCCAGAGCTGCCAGACCTCTGAGTGCTTAAACACTCCAGCAGCATTTTAAAAAACACACTGCACAAACCAGTCCACTCCTTTAAAATGAGAACCCAGGACTGGTTGTGTAAATATGTACTTACCTGCTTCAGTGCTGTAAATATGTAATTTAGGCTGCTGTCCCATGACATATTTTGTGTCTAATTTAAGGAACTGGGTGTTTGGTCAGGAGGGTCTGGGCTCCTGTCAGGTAAATATTATAAGCTGTAAATTTTCACAGCAGATTTAACATTAAATTTAGTCAGCACTATAAATAAAATGATCATTGTCCTGATGGTAGCCCTTGTCCTTGCCAGTGGTTGGCCTGAGAGGTAGTTAAGGACCCATGGCAACTCCCTGAGGTTCCAAACAACCATGTTCTGCTGTGGCAACCTGGACATCCTTTATACCAGCACTTGTAGCTTCTAAGCTTGAAAGCTTAGAGCCTTTTCCTCCCAGTTTGCCTCAAGGTGGGGAACACTCATATCTGACAGGAGAGTGCTCATGGAGAAGAGCCTTAGAGGCCAGACACTGCCTAAGCTGCTTGGGTGTCTCAGCCTGGCAGCCCATAAAGAGAAAACCTTGGATATTTAAAATTAAAAATAAAGCCATTTTGAATTCCTACAGTGATACAGAAGCCACAGCTCTGCACATGCTGGTTGCTGATAACTGCCCACAGAGTCAGCTTTCTAATTTAAACTCCTCACTTGGAGATACCTGGAGGGATGCTCTCAGCCCCCACTGGTTTGTACAGGCAAACCTGCATTTTTCCTTTGTTCCCTCAAATGCTTGAGCTTTGAAAGCACCTTTACTTATGTCACTGCTCTCACTGAACAGCCCAGTCTCCTTCAATATTCCCGATATTTTGTGTTATCAGTAATTTTCCTTTTAAACATGTACTCAGCACAATCCAAGTGTTTGCTTTTGTAAAGCAGGTGTGGATGTTCTTCACCACATTTATCACTGCATACTGCAGGGACAGTCTGCATTCCTGCTGGTAATATAAATATTGAAAGCAAAGCAGGTAATTGAGCCTCTCAGGTGTTTTTTTTTAAACAATCCCACCGGGAAACACAAGCTCGGTAACATCTGAGCCGGGTGGGAGCAACCCAAGGCTCAGCCCGCAGTGACCAGAGGGGCTGTAGGCGTGGAGGGAGCAGCAGGTGGCAGGATTGGATCTGCTTTAGTGCTCCTGGAAACTGCACCGTGGTCCTTGGGATCTCTGGAATGTGCCAGTGCTGACGGGGAGCTGCCTCCCGACCTGTGCCCAGTGGGCACCGAGGGTCAGGGCAGGGGCTGCAAAGGTCCCGGGTCCTCCCCAGTGGCCCGGAGGGGGATGTCAGGGAAAAGAATGCCCCCCTCTTCCCCATGGAGGAGGAATTTCTACACATTCCTTCAAACATCTCTGCTCAGAGGACGCAGCTTTTCCAACGTTTTGAAGTCCCCAGGGATGAAAGGTGCCACTGTCACTATTCTTGTTTCTGTCCCAGCAGAAATGAGGTCCAAGCGGGGTCGAAGGTAAACTGGGCTTGATTTGATGGAACCAGCCCGGGGCAGCCCCTGGCACAGGGTGGGGTTAACTGGGACCTGGCTGACAAAGGGCTCACCCTCCCTCCTGGATAATTGTTTTTCTGGCTGTAGTCAATGCCCTCCCTACGGGGGACATGGAAGACAAACCTTTGGTGCAACCAGCCCCGAATGACCCGCAGGGCTTTAACAGGAACAATTTAATTGCCCCGTGGTTTACACACTTTCACCTTTCTCACTCCACGGTGGAATTGCTGCATCCAAGAGATGTGGCTCCCAGTTTTCAGGTGGGAGGAAGCCCTTTGGCAGTGCTCAAATCCCGGGGAGGTGCCGTGCCCGCAGGAGAGCTGAGGAAACAACGCGTTTTCACTCTTATTTCCATATTTTAAACCCTGGACTAAACTTTCTCCCTATGCAGAGACAGAACTGTTGTGGTTGATCGTTCAGACAGCTCTGTCAGCCTGTGTTTCCATGAGCAGAGTCAGCCTGGGCTCTTGGGCTGTACCTGTTCCCTGATTAATGAGCCTTTTCTCTGGCCACAGAAAATGCTTATTTTCTATTTATAGGCACTGTTTGCAAAGCCACCTCTGTGGCATTGAAATTCATAATCAGCAGACTGCTACGGGGAAAAATATGTTCCAATTAATATTAAATGAGCAATGTGCTATTTTTTTTTCCTTTTTTTTTTAAGACCTGCTAATGAGGAAAATCAAAATAGCATCTTCCAGTGAACCGGTGACAGATCTGAGGTGTTAAAAGTTTAAATCTGAACACCACCAAAGCACTCTCAACCCCCCAAATATCACCCTTGCTAATGGGAAAATGTCAAAAATGCCTGTGAGGTTTCAGATGGCCTTTTAAAAAGTGAACACTGGCACCAAAACCGCAAAATAATGGACCAGCTTGTTACCAAGCTGGAATAAATTCTGTGGTTTTTTAAGGTGAACGTAACTTTGGCTTTTGGTGCTGGTTTGACCGTCTTAGAAATCACAGGCATCTGCTTCTGCCTCGAGCTAAGACAGCAGGCGCAGAGGCAGGGGGAATTTATGCAGAGTGCTCTAATTTTATTCAGATTTGTTAGAATAAAAAAAGTGTGTTTAGCTTCAGACGGCGAGAAATAGCAGCTTTTAAATCATGGGTTTCACAGCCACTGCTGCTGTGGAATCCAAAGGGTGCAATTTGCCAGCTCCGCCGTTAAAATAACATTTTTCTTTCCTTAAAACACACTGAGTCACAGCAAACTTCCAGGCCTATTTTAAG
>NW_020884926.1:4667004-4758171 GCF_003945725.1 Corapipo altera
CAGACTATATTTCCAGGGGAAAATTAGGAATTCTACAGCATGAGATGAATTGCACACAATATGGTCCAAAGTAAATTGAAAACAGTGGAAAGATTTCCAACTGGCTGTGAAAGACTTATGGTCAGGCTGTTACTATACAGCTCTCAGGGATAAAAATAATCCCATTTTTAGACTCTAATGATTCCCAAGAAGTCCTTTTTCTCTTGCATCCATTTGTCCACTTGTGCTTCAAAGTTCTGGGGGGCATTCTCCCCCATTGCCCCACTTTTTCTATATAGATTTTTCTATACAGATTAAACCCCACCCTGTCCAATTAGCCAGTCTCAACCTCGACACCAAGCACTGCCATGATGAGATTTGGGGGCAGATCTCTGTGTAACACCACCAACTGTCCCTTTGGTTTTGGAGGGAGAGCCCCTGGTGAAAGGTGAGTGTTCCCTCTGCCCTCTTCTCCTCCCACAATGTTGGAACTTCCCATAAAAAACCACAGGATGTTTTAACCAAAGCTACCAAGTGTGTTTGGTTATCCAAGGAAGCGTGTGCTGGCAGTGACAGACACATGGATGGGTCTATAGACTGATGTGAGCTCAGGGTCAGGAACAAAAGTGACTTTTAAGAAGCAACCAAGTCGATTTTTTACAAAAAAATCCCTGCAAGTCTCCACTTGTTGAGGCAAGGGATGAATTCCCTGCTGTGGAGCACAGCTCAGCCACTTTGGTGGGGTTTGCAGCGTGCCCTGAGAACATGCCATGCTTTGCCAGGCTCAATGCCTGTCAGAGCAGGGGCACTGCCTCCTTACCTTGTTTGAGCTGCAGTCTCACCAGTTTTACTCCACTTTATGTTTCTGAAGTTCCTAAAATCAAGCAAGTCACTAAAACCCAAGCTACAAGTAGGGTCAGCATTATTGGTGTAACATATTCTCTGTGAAACAAACATTGCAGAGGAAATATGTGTGATTTTAGAGTAAGAAACCAATGTCAAAAGATGGTGGAAAATTCCAGTATTTGTTGAATCGTTGCATAAAGTCATGAGGTTTTGGGTGGGTTTTTTTTGGTTGGCTTTGTCTGTGGCAGTTTGCCACGTGCTGGGCAGCTGCAATTAGAGAGTTTCTTTGCCCCCCAGCTCGTTAACAGCTCTCACAGTGCTGGAATGTCTGAGCCCTGGAAATAGGAGTAGTGCTCACCCTCCCACGAGTGTGGCATTAACGACTTTAGCATCAGCACTTCTCTCTCCAAAAACTGAGAGGTGACAACCTGGCCCCAGCGAAGTAAAAGTCTCATTTATCCAAATCTGTTGGATGAGCAAAAAGACCCCCAATTTGTCATTTCTTCCCCTTTCACAGATAACCACTCACTCACTCACTCAAAAGCACCAAAGCTTTTTCCACCAGGAGTTTGATTTCAGAGACAATCACCTCCAGGCCTCACAGCAAAGAGCAAAATCCGTGTTTACAGAGGTTATTTGAGCACCTGGCCTCTGCACAGCACAATGTGCCACCCAGGAAATAAATGCCAAGAGCACGTGCCTTAAAAAAATAACCTTTGGAAAAGGCAGCTGTGGGTGCTGCACATCCACCCCGAGACATTGGGACACTCAGCTTGAACCCCTGACTGGCTCTGGCCACCTACTTCTTCCATCAGCAGCTAAATATACTCCTATCCCAGAGGAGGCAGAATACAGAAAAACCTGCAATTCCCCACTGATTAAACTCGAGGATCAATCCCCTAATTCATCTGGGAAAAGTAATCAAAGGGGACCGGAATGGTCACGTTCCAGTCAGACAAACAAGATTGTGTTGTGTGTGTATCCCAAAATAAATATGTGAGTGCTCTACTTTTGGCCAAAAAAATTGAGATAATTAGGAAAAGGAAACTTTGGTGTATTAATCTGCTGCTTGACTTAAAATGTGCTAAAATGGGGAAATGACAGCGGTTTGGGGGCTTTTGGAGACAAATTTTACTCCTTTGCTTTTCAAAAAACCTCATACAAACCAAGGGGGTTCTGCCTAAACTTCAGGGGGTTTTAAATTTATTATCCACACTTACAGAGAGCAGATGTACTTCAGCCAACATTGAAGTAATTCTCAGTCAGGGATGAGGGAAAGAGTGAAAAAGAGAAAGAGAGAAATCTGAATTTGCCACACACCTAATTTTACCTGCCAGGGCAACAGTGTTTGCCTGAGCAAAGGCAACTGCTGGTATTATAATTAATAAAAGCAAGAAAACCAATTAGACCTTTACCTGAGTTATCCCAACTAAAAATTTTATCATCAAAGCCAAAAAAACCCAAGGCAATAATACTATTCATTTAGTAGACAGTGGATTAAGAACTTATTTCACCATGAAAATAGGTGTGATAAAACCCCTGCTGTAAACCTGAGCCCTTTATGCCTCTCTTTGATTTTGCTGATTTATAAATTTGATTAAATAAATTTAAAAGGAAGCTGTTTGGAGCAGGGACAATTTATCTCCCTTTTGTTACAGCCCCTGGGATGCTGATGATGATTCAGCAGGTGGGTCACTGCTATTTTACATCTTGTTTCTTTTATTGGCAAATTCCCTGCTTTCTGAGCCCATCAACTGCCTGTTTCTCTTCCCATTTCTGCTCATTTTTTTGTTTGAATCTTGTTCTCCTTTTAACTTGGGCACTGTGCAGGCTTAGGAGATCCTGACCTTAGGCTGGGACAGGGAGACAGAGCCCCTGTTCCCTCCTGAAGTGAGTGATGCCAGAGGGGAAGGACATCCTCAAGTTCCTGATCCCTTTTGAGTGAATCTCTAACAAACATGTTTCACTGAGTCATCAGATGGGGGAAAAAAACCCCAGCCTAAGGATTTCTGCTGATTATTTTTCCTCTTTCATTTTAATGCTTGGTTGGATATACTCAGCCAAATGTTTTCTGAATTGGGAATCTCCCAAGCTTTTTTATTTAAAGAGCTCTTGATATTCTTTCCCAGTAAGTCAGCATTACTGCAGTAAAGACTGAGCCCTTCATAACCTTGCTGTGTGTGATCCCCTCTCAAAGTCACTCTGCAATCAAATGTACTGGGATTTCATAATAGTAATTTGCCACACTGTCAGAAATAGGCTTATCATGCTGCTGTCATTGGTGTCATGTGAACATCACTCCCGGTGCTGTGCCCTTCAGATGAGAGCCAGTGCTGGAGCCACTCAGGGAGAGAGAAAGGAAAAAAAAAAAAGGGAAGAGGAAGAGAACTTTAACTCCTTAAAGTCCAGTACAGCCTCTGTGTGAAGGGGGAGGCTGCAGAGCTCCTGTCTGTGGTGTGGGCATCTCTTTAAACATCAGGTTGCCTGGGTAAAGTATTGCTTTTTTTTCCAGTTCACCTGAAATCTCTGGAAGATCTGCTCCTGCTGTCTCTCATTCTGCAGAGTGTGGCAACTACAAATTTCCAACGCCACGAGAAAGACATTTTCCCCAATGCCCATAGGATGACTTGATAGGTTATTCAGGTTTTAAAAATATATTTCCATCCTTTTCTGCTTTTTTAAAAAATGTTATTTGGATGCCTCTGATTTTTAGCATTTCCCAGGCAGCAAGTGCTCATATCCTGTTCCTCAGGATACCTCAAGCTGCACACTTAGAACCTGTTGTTACTTTAGAAAGTGCCTGACAAAATCATTTGGTTCTTTTAAGAACTGATTTTATAAATTTCTCTGAGACACCCTCAGTGGTAGATGCTTTGGGGGGACTTCCCTGTGAATGAATCAGCAATGCAAAATAATCAAACTAATGCCATAGCTCTGACACTCAGGGGGGATGTCTCGTCCAGCAATGCTTTTTGTTTAATTTAAACCCACTCCAAGTTTTTGTTTGGAAAGTCTTGACTTTCTAAGTGGCTCTGAAAGAGAGAAAATAAAAATCTTGTGAGCTAATGATTGCATCTCCTGGCACAGCTTGGTATCACATTGAGGTGTGTGGGGTTTATTGCCTTTTTTGCCTACAGACTGAAGAAATTGCCCCAGTTTGGTCCCTGGAGGTTCTCCATTCTTTTGTAAAGAGCACAGGTGTGGTTTGAGGTTCTGAGATGGCACAGGGAGAAAACCATCCCATTGCCTCACCCCTGGAAGTGTCCAAGGCCGGGTTGGACGGGGCTTAGAGCAACCTGGGCTGGTGGAAGGTGTCCCTGCCCATGGCAGAGTTGGAACGAGCTGGTCTTTAAGATCCCTTCCAACCTAAACTGTTCTGGGATTCTGGGATAGGAAAACCTCCCAAAGCTACATGTGCAGTCACTTCCCAGAGCAGCCCTGCAGGTCAGACACTGCACCTCCACTGCTGTGGAAATTAGCAGTAATTCCAGGATTTTTGGGGGGGGGCTTGTGCCTGCAAAGCACACAGAGTGTCAAATTTGCTGAAAAATATGCTGTAAGATTTGAATACTGTAGCATATATTAGGCAATGTGTTGGACTATAATTAAATGTTGGTTTCCATTTCTGTTGGCTGTTAAAGATAAGCAGTTATGTTTTACCCTAGAAATGTAACTCCTGCAGGACTCAAGGAGTTTCTTAGTAAAATTAAGTATTTTTATCGCTATTTTTGGAAGTGGTGGAGGGCATAGGGGGTACAGAAATAACATGGAGAATAATACCTGGTTATATTCCATGGACAATCAGCCTGAAATGTAACGCCAGGGCCTTGTACAGAAATTATTCATAACGAGCTCCCCATGCAGGTGTTCCATTACTGCCTCTTGGACCCAAGAAATCTGTTGTGTTCCTACTGGTCTCCTTTGGTTGTTATAGAAATGCCTCCAACTATGTTGCCCAGTTCTTCTGATCCCAGGGTTCAATTAATTCAAAAGCCTGTGGCCAGGAGAGAGCGCTGAGCCTGTGTCAACATGTCTTTAGAAATGCATTAACAAGTTGCTCCACATGTATAATTAATAGGGATGAAGGAACCCTAGACTGTCACAAAGTCTGTTCTCCATCCCAGTACATCTCTTTTGCTTCTTGATACTTTCTTTCCTTTATTTTGTTATTTCCAGAACACTGATACAGTTCACTGTTCAATACTCCTGGAACGTAATATAAGATATAAACCAATAATACCCTCATAAAACCATTCTGCCTTTTGGTGCATCTTTTACACAAAGAGCTCAAAGTGTTTCAACAGAACTTGATTAAAAATTAAGCCTCTGTCCAGCTGTGTCAGGCAGGTAAGTAGTATCATATCCATTTTACAGATGGTTAAACACACAATAGAAAGGTTAACTGCTGTGTCTGTGGCTGCTCACTGTGTTACCTGCACTACTGGGAGTGAGAAGCCAGACCTGAATAAATAATCAAGTTATTAATTTGGCACCTTTTGCACAAATCAGAGAAATGCTCTTTCCAGTTTCACTTAAAAATTTTTCTTTGAAGGGCTCTTTTAACCAAATGGGATACAACTGTACATTTAATTTTTGTCCACCAAAAAATTCAGTTTTGCCTCAGATAAAATCATACTGAATTCTTTTGCTAAACTCTGCACAAAGCTTAGGTCAAAGAGAAATCTGACATTTTGAAACCACAAGTTGTTTTTTGAGATCACTCAGTTGGGAACAATTTGTTTCCCCAGTGAGCTTTGACAGGTGAACTGGCTGGCACCTGGAACTGCTTTGAACAGTAGGCCTGGCCTAAAAGTCACCAGGGACGAGTTCTTCTTCAGGCTGACAGCACCCCTGAACTATATTTGACATAGTTAATATTCAGCCCATAGTGATACAGAAGTTCCTTGTTTCTGGATAATAGTTTTATGAGCACCAGGCTCAGCACACAGGACTTGTGCCTTTGGAGCTGCTTTTCCAACATCTTCAAAACCAGACTCCAAAAGGGCCTGCTGGGCAGCAAGTGCAGACACTGGGCATTCCCACCTCAACCTGAGTGTATGTAACTCATGAAATCCTTGAGTTCTGTGCACTTCCCCCACCCTCTGACAGATCCAGACCATCACTTTGCAACAACCTAGTTCCATCTCTGCATCCAGCAGGTGCTGACTGGATACCTTCCTGCTTTTATCCTTTCTTTCTCTCTCTTTTCCTTTTACATTTTCTGAAGCGTTGAGCCCTGGGCAGCACCTCCCTATCTGTGTCTGCAGGTCTGGAGGCAAAAGCATGCACAGAAGTTTAGGGTTCTTTCCTGATTTGGGGACTTTGGAAAGCACGTTCCAGGCAAGGCAAGCCCAGCTCAGTGCCCACTGTGCTGCCAACCCAGAGAATCATAGAATCATAGAATCAGCTGGGTTGGAAGGGACCTCTGAGATCATCAAGTCCAACCCTTGATCCAACCCCGCTGTGGTTCCCAGCCCATGGCACTGATGCCACATCCAGTCTCTTTTTAAAAACCTCCAGGGATGGAGAATCCACCACTTCCCTGGGCAGCCCATTCCAATGGCTGAGCACCCTCTCTGGAAAGAAATTCTTCCTAAGATCCAACCTAAACCTCCCCTGGCACAACTTGAGACTGAGCCCTCTTGTCTTGCTGAGAGTTGCCTGGGAAAAGAGACCAACCCCCCCTGGCTCCCCCCTCCTGTCAGGGAGTTGCAGAGAGTGAGGAGGTCTCCCCTGAGCCTCCTCTTCTCCAGGCTGAACAGCCCCAGCTCCCTCAGCCTCTCCTCACAGCACTTGTGCTCCAGTCCCTTCCCCAGCCTTGTTGCTCTTCCCTGGACCTGCTCCAGCCCCTCCATGACCTAAGGGCCCAGAACTGGACACAGCACTCCAGGGGTGGCCTCACCAGTGCTGAGTCCAGGGCAAGAATCACAGAGGAGGAGATTCCTCCCTGCCCGGCTCCAGCAGAGCCCACTGAGTCCTGGAGCATCCCCGGGCTGGGTTAATGCTGTGGGTTTGGTGAAAGGGCAGAAGGTGGAGAAAACAAGCACAGGACTGTGGGAAGTGGGATTTGAGGGGTGATTAAGTCTGCCTCCCAGCTGGCAGGCACAGCAGCTGTTGCCATTACAGTCCTGATAGCATTTCATTTATTTTAAACCCCTGTCTTAAAGCTTTAATATCCGATCCACCCTAAATCGCTTCGTTTGAAGGTGGCAGCAGGGGGGATCATCTAGTAAAGAACATGGAAAAAAAAAAAGGCAGACAAGTCTTAGACGTCATTTTTATGAGACAAAGCTCCTTATACTTTCCCATTTAAGACTGGATGTCCCTAATTTTCTAGAGCTGCGATAGAAAAGAGACCAAAATCCTGGAGACTTGACAGAGGTCAATTTTTGCTAACAGCAGGCAGGTGGAGAGCAATTTCATCACCCAAAAATGATTTCCATAATGGAGTGAGTGCCCTCATTGACACTTCCCCTTTCTGAGAGCCATCCTGTTAAATAGAAAAATGGACAGTTGCCATGGAAATTTAAGAATGAAGTCTCAGGAATTTATGGTGATGTGGATACAAAAGAGGCAAGAATGTCATCAGGAACTGCTAAGGGGAGGTTGGATAAGCACTGGTTTCCCCTGTTGCCCATAGATGTGGGACAGGGTTTTCACTGCACAGGGGGAGTGTGGTGGAGGCTGCAGGAACAGTGCAACTTGCTGACAGGGAAATCAATTCCTGCATCTAAGAAATGAACAGATGGAGTTCAGGATGGCCCAACAGGCAGCTCACTGAATGGCAAACTTGAAATAAACACAGAGACCACATGCCCTTGGAAGAATCCAAAGACATTCTGCTTGATAAAAGCCTGTGAGGGGTCAGTGGGGAACATTCTCTTCAGTCCCAGTGTGATTTAGATCAGCTTCTCACAGATCCAAAGTGCTAAAATAATAAGTAAGATTGAAATCTATTTGGTTCTGTTGAAACTGAGCTTTGGAACCAATTTCCTGTGTGACCACAGATTTTACAGAGAAACCAAGCTAAGTCCCAGTTTCTGTGCATGTAATCTGGTGAAAATACAGAATATATGCAGCACTGTGCCAAAGCCCAGCACCTCAGCTGAGTGCTGAGGATGGACTGAGTGAGGCAGCAGGGCTGAAATGAGCTGGCAGTACCAACCCCATACCCTAAAACTTTTCCCACACATATCTATTAAATCAAAGCTAATCTAAACCCCAAACAAACTCAAGCAAATTCCTGTCACTTGATGTAACACTTGGAGAACTAAGAAATTAAACCAGCATGGCAGATAAACTTCTGCAACAGCCTGGTCCAGACAAAACAATTATCTCTAATTTTGTTTTCATCAGATCATCAATCCTATGTGCAAGAAAACCCCTCCCTTCACACTCCATAGATGTTAAACACTCCCACAGCCAGCACATCCCTGGAGAGGTTAGTGTGTCATCCCTCATGGTTCAGCTGGGGAGCAACAATGCTCAAGTTTGGTGCCTGTGCTCAGTCACACACAGCTCTGGAGTACGAGGGACTTTCCTCACCCTGAGCTGGGCTACAATCCTGCCTCATCCTGGTGGGAGGAGATGACTCACTGTTTGTTCTGCAAGACTACAAGGAGACACCTTGAAGCAGAAAATGGCTTTGAAGTGCCAGCTTTCTTCCCCGAGCAGATGGCTGGGCTAGGCTGAGGTTAAAGATGTTCATTATAAATCCATCACCAAACTAGGCCAGAGATGTTCAGTGATTACCAGAAAATGACAACTCCTGTGTTGCCTGAGCAACACGGGGCTGCAGTCGAGTTTTGGGAAGGAGGATCAGATCCTTTGCTAGGGCAGAGAGCACTGGATCCAGAACACACCTGGAAAAGCTATATGGCCTCTGCACAGAATGTCTGCCACCTCCAAATGCCACCTATCACCCTAAATAAAATTAGGGTTCACCCCCCAGAGCAGAAACCACAAACTCAGGTAAACTCAGAGCAGCACCACAAAGGGCCCACATGGAGTTATTTTCTTTCTTTCTCTGTGAGAATACAGAGAATAAACACACACACACACACAGAGCTGCAGAGTTCCCACTGCTCAGGCAGCATCTTCAGCAGTAACTCAGAGTGTCAAGCAGGGAAGGGCTGGAGCTGGACCAACCTTCACCAGGCCACTGGATCCAAAACCATTTAGCAGGGAAATCACACTTGAAGCCAACTGTGATTCCTTTTGCCACAACACACTTCAGGTGAAACACGAAGCAGTGCTTTGCTGCACTCACAGCCTCACAAACCCCACACTGGATAATCTGCATCCCATGCACCAATACTGCAGGAATCAGCCTGCATGGAATACTTTCCCTGGAAACAACACCAACTTCTCAGCCTAATGATTTCTGTTCCCTGAAGGAATAATATAAATTAAATATTAAGTCTGTAGTCACTTTCCTGCCATACACTGTAATAGTCATGAATTTATGGCTTGAATACTTTCTGCTTCCATTTAAGACCCGACATTGCAGGGTTTATTTTAATTTAATTAAATCCCTAAAGCAGCTTTTTCTTCCAATTTTTGTTTTAAAGACGATTTTTCTTTTCTTAAAGATGTGGAGAGTTTATCTAACTTTGCACTCACACCACGATACCACACTACTCTTGGAAACAGAATCTACAATTGGATTTTGAGAATTTCCTCAAATTCCAACCTCGAGTTGGAAGTAAGTGCCTGAACTAAATAACAGAAAGAAAGAAATACCTGAAATGTGTTTCTGTAACATTCCCCTGTCACTCTTACAGAACTCCTGAGGTCAGTAAATACAATAACATTTAGGATTTGCCATGGGAAGAAACCAGTGAAACTATTTACAGAACATTTCCTTGTCTGTTGAAGATGAAGAGTAGGGGGGGTTGGCAGGAGTTTTTGTTTGTTTATTTTGATGTGGTTTTGGTTTGATTTTTTAAATAATACAAACGTAAGGTAACTGAATTATTTTGAACAAAGCAAGACAGATGTTGCAGGTTGTTGGTTACCGCAGCTTTAAGCCCACAAATAGTGTTAATTTATGGCCAATATTCCCTGCCAGGGTTTTATCATCAGTGTGTTAAAGTTAAGGCAAGTACTCAACAAAGCAACCCCAAAATAATATTCTCCTGGGAAAACACTTGTCAATCCAATTATGCCTCAGTTTCCTTTTTAATGATATTTACAATCCATGTCTCTCATCCCTCTGGTTGCCCTTGTATTTTTAAAACCATCCATTTCCATGTTTATATGGAATCTTTTGGAGCTCAGAGAAGTGGTTTTTTCCCATTTTCAAGTACACAGCTCATACAGATAAGAAGGGGCACCTCTGTACATTTGCCCAGCTGACCAAAATGACCTTGAGGGTTTTATTCTGGTCATTTCCTCCAATGGACTCCAATTCTCATTTGAATCCAGATCTTAAAAGGATAACGAGTGATATCTATTGGTGAGAAGAGTGACCAGGAGAAGAAAAAGGAATAGTCAAAATCTATTATTTCAGTGATGTCAGCTTGGAACAATGACCTCCCACACTGAAATGATTGAAGTGTGTCTTGCCACCACTGTCTGCATGGACTGCTTTGACTTTCTCATTTCTGAGCTGATAAGAGATTTTTGTGCAGCCTTCTAAGTGACACCTCACATTTCACATTCAAATTAAAGCTCTTGAACAGGCAAACGATGCTTTGGTCGGGAGCAGCAAACTTTAGGAATTCATTTCACATCAATCTCTGCTTGAAACAGGTTGTACCACACACCTGGGTGTGCACTGGCTGACCTTCACACCTCACCCCTGCTCCCAGAAATTGGGGAGAAAGCAGCTCTGAGATCAAACAATGCTCCTTTGGAAGCAAACCTGGCTCTACTGAACAACTGTGCCCCGAGCTGGCTCACTCCTTCCCTGCTGCTCACCTCCCTGCAAACCTTTCACATCCCACAGAACTCCCAGGAGAAGCCTGCTCTGAAGTGTTTATGGGATGGTTTCTGACAAGCCCCAAAAAAGCACATTATGTGCTGCTAACCCACTGTTACACAATTTCACAGGGAGCTCGGGGTGGGGGGTGAGAGCTGCTGGGAACTGGAGAGACACAGCAGAGCTGCTCTGCAACAGAAGGGCTCCTGTTGCTCTCTCAGCTCAAAATTCAATAGTTTGTGGGGTTTTTCCTACTAAATAGGAAATAGTAGCTGGATGGTTGGTCAGCATAAACAGAGCCATGGTTTTACTGCTTTGGTTATTACTGTGGGGATTTGTGTTGCTGCACCATGCAGAGAAAACACCAAACTGGCACTCTTTTATTCTAGTTACAGTCAAGATATAAAGACACAGCAACCAGGACAAAGGGGAAGGTGATGGCAAGATGAGAATAGGGATTTGATTAGAAAACCAAGTATTTTTGTGACAAAATGTATTTGTGGTTCTTCCCTGGCTATTTTCTACAATGCTATGACAAGGCTGTATTGCTCCAGTGGTAACAGGACATGAAATAACCCTTTTTCTGGTGGCTCCTGTGTGTTACAGGCTCCCTGGCACCCAGAGCCTGTGGCAGATCTTACTCTCCAAGAAACTTAATTTCCCAGTGTATATTTCTGGTTCCTTCTTGGAAAGGGTACACAAGGATTCAGCATTCCAACATCACCTTCCCCACAGGGAATCACAAGGACTTACCTCCACAGCGAAGCATCCCAGTGGGTTTTGTCACTTCTAGGTGTGCCAGGCTAAATTTCAGCTGTCAGCACACAGTGGGTCACTGTCTGCTCTAGATCTGAGGTAGGCAAGCAGTTTGCTCCTCTGTAAGACCTTCCAGAACCATCCCTTTGAGGTATCCCAATGCATTTTTATGCTGCTCTAAAAACTGCCCCATTAATGTTCAGCTCTGAGGAAGAACCACAGCAGGGCTGGAGCTGCCTCAGAACGATGGGGGTGAAACGCTGGGCTTGGGCAGTGGCTTCAGGTGTTCTTTATTTTAATATTCTTTGCATTAGGTTTTTGGTTTTTTTTTAAACCCATATGCACACTTCTAAAAGTCAGGCTGTCTCAATGACATCATGCAGATTCGCCTTTTTTTTTTTCTTTCTTTCTTTTTTGCACGGTTTTTGGATCCTCACACATCCCAAGCTCCAGCATTTCATCAAGGAGACATGTCTGCAGGCAGTGTGACAGCTGCTGCCTGGCTCCTGGAGCCTGCCACGCTTTATTTGGGTCACACAGAGGATCTTTGCTTCCCCTTGAAGCAGGTAAAATGTCTGCTCAGCTCTGGCAGGGGGGGATTGCAGCACTAAAGCAAAGCTGGTTTACAAGGGAAATTGTGAAGTGAGAACTTCCCCCAGCACGTTTCTAATCACCTGCAGGCAGCGCTGCCTGAGGGAGGGGAAGGTGAATTCAGCCCTCACTGGGCACCACTGGGACCTCACTGATCCTAATGTGGTGTCATAGTTTGAAATCGGCCCCCCTGAGAGGCTGGGGGGGCTCAGGGGTGATGGGGTGCCAGGACAGTGTTACCTGGAGAGCCAATTACCCCTCATGTTGTTCACTTCTGCTCAAAATCATCTATCACAGCACCGGGAGCTGTTGGCAGCTCTGTCTGGGTTGTTGTGCTGTTGGTGTCTGCTGCGTGTGGGTGCTGGAGGCCAGGGGGTGGCTGAGCTCCCTCTCTCCCCCTCTGGGGGGAAGAGGGGAGCCCTGCAGCCCCCCTAACCCTGCCTAGGCCAGAGTTAGAGACAGCACTGGAGTGAGTGTGTGTTTGTGAGGGATGCGACTCACAAACAACTGGTAAGTGGGAGAGAGAGGCAGGCCCTGCAGCCAGGCCCTCTTCTCCTCCCCCCCACCTTTGCAGCCA
This sequence comes from Corapipo altera, assembly GCF_003945725.1. NCBI lineage: Eukaryota > Metazoa > Chordata > Aves > Passeriformes > Pipridae > Corapipo > Corapipo altera. The sequence continues at coordinate 4,679,676 of NW_020884926.1, forward strand.
AGCTGTAGAGGAGGGCTGTGGTTTTCCCTCTCGCTGTTTAGTGAGAGTGGATGTGAGGCTCAGCATTGGAGCAGAGCCAGGTGGAGAAAATTCCCAGGCAAGAATTGGAGATGGACCCCCAGCGAGAGAGAGGGGCCTGGAGGATGTCTCTGCCGTGAACTAAAACGCAGGACAACCAAAAGCCTGAGGAGAAATCGGGTTTCTCCTAAAGCTAAACTACACTGCAGCAGCCTACAAACTGAGATATGAGAGGGAGAAATCACCAGCAGCAGAAGAGCAAGGACTCAAAGCCATCTTCTTGGACTTCGTGAGGAGAGAAACTGCAACAAACAACTGGAACTTGGTGACGGGGGAGCGTTCAGGAGCCCAGAACACTCCCACGGCAGACTGTGTTACGTGTCAGCCTTGAAAAGCTGCTCCAGGACTAAAGCAGTTAAAAGGAGGGGCTTGAAAGGACCGGCTGATAGAAATGTAATATATATATAGTTGCCTTTAGTTTGTATAGTATTTATTTGTGTAAATAAATGTACATACTTCCCCCTTCCCCTACAGAAGCCTCTGGTCTGAAAGTTTCTCTCCGGTGTTAGGATAATTGTGGGAAGGGGTGGGGGAAGCCTGGAAATTGGATTTTAGATTTCTAATGTGGCTCAAACTGCCACATGTGGGTCATCACAGCCTGAGTAGGGAGTGCAGACTCACCACATCCCACCCAGGGCAGCATCCTCACACAGGAACACTTCCCATGTCCAGTGGGAGATGGAATTACCTCCCTGTCACTGCCTTTGTGGAGGTAAAACTAGAGGAATAATGCAGCCTTCAGGCCACTTTCTAGTCATGGTAAAGTTTGCTTTCCAGCTTTTGCAGGGGATCTTTATGGTGATCACTGGTTCTGGTAATATTTCAACAGGAGAATGTTTTGCTCGTAAGATTCCATCAAGTTAGAAAAATCCCATTAAGAACTAAATCCAAGTTCTGTCTCATTTCCAAGCAATTAGAATTAAATCAATACTAATAGTAGGTAACTGCTGGTGCTTACAAAGAATCAATACTACTAACTCAAGGAGTTCAATACTTCTGAAATATAATTATTATAGAGGAAAATATCGCTGAAGTTTCTTATCCAGAAAAAACCCTACATTGCAAAATCATTTTGGCGTGATGGAGTATCCAGAATAGCAGCTTCCCAAATAAAGCTTTCCTAAGCCTTGCTCTTCAGCTTGTGCTGTGATATGTGGGTGTCAGCTTGGTCTGCTCCTTGCTGTTCTGAGGAGTGCTAAGTTCCAAATATAATCAGGGCTTTCAGGGCTTTGGGTTGGGTTGAGCAAAAAGCTACAAACTATAAAAGCATCTACATCTTCATTTTGAGTCCCCACAGTAGGATGGTCCTGCAAGTAGGAGCAGAATCCAGTAAAAGTGGTTGAGTTTGATATGTGACCTCTGCAAAGTTCCTCAGCCTTACAGGATAAGGACACAAACCCATAAACCACAGGCAGGGCAGATGTTTGCTGATACGTTCACTGATGTCTCACTGGGAAGTTTGGTAGGACAAATCATTTTGTGAACCTCCTGCAAGTTTTGAGTCCCTAATAAGTGTGACCCAGTTTCTTATTCCACGACTGAACAATTTGCACAGCTCTAAATATAAAACTGTTGATAACATATCCGTGTTGGAGGCAAAGGGAGTTTGCTCCAGGAGCTGCACTGGGCAACATGTTGTGTCTTTCCAACCACACCACACAACCCCACTTATAAAAGATGAATCAGGCACGGCTTGTCTCCCTTTTTTCATACCGACACACAAATAAACATGAAAGCCCACGTTGAAATTATAAATATATTTGTGTTCTTTATAATCATGGCACTACACAGTGAAAATCATGTCATTTCGTTTTTTTCTTGAAGGAATCAGAATAGAACAAGACAGTATTGATCCAGAATATCCTCTCACTGTCCTACTTCATTCTGTGTCTGTGTGTTCTCAGGAATAATAATCGTAACACTGGAAGCAGTAAGTGCATTGAATAAGCTGGAGAGCTAAGAGAGAGAAACACTCTCAGCCTGGTGTGACCTCAGCATGGTGCCAACCCTGGGGCAAACTCTGTCAGCCAAAGGAGCAGCTCCAGAGGTGCCAGTGAAGTCAGACTGCCATGGGATCAGAGCCCCACACAGGTAACTGCTCTGAGCAGCCCCAAGGCAGTGCCCCCCTGGCACAAGCACTTGAAAGAGAGAAATGGTGATCTTGGGGTTCCAGGTGGTGACACTGAGGCACGGGCAGAGAGTGATTTGCTGAAGGTCCTCCAGCTGATCCCTGTGGGATGGGACAACACCCAGGAGTGCTGAGTCCTGTTGTCCCTCGTCAGCCCTGACCACACAGGGGGATTCCCTCCTACTGAGCAAGGCAGGATTTTAATCAGAGTGTTTTCTTTTAAGAAATAATAGCATTTAAAGTAGTTAAACAAATGCTACTTTTTATCAGCTCTAATTATTTTATAATAGCATACAGTCCTTAGCTGCTTATTACTATGTTGGTCATTACTTCAAGCCCTCACAACTACTCTAGAGAATAATTTAAATACACAGAGCTTTAAAAAAATATTTCCGTTACAAATATTTTAAAAATATACTTATCCTAAAAAGCTGTCCAGCACTATTCCAAAAATCTCTTGTAATAAATGTCTTTTTTAATTTTAACAAAAATATCTACCATCATATAGAAGAGCTCAAGTTTTGACAAATCTATAGTACAGTCAGAAATATCTTGGGCCAGATTTCACTCTTGTTTATACAGTTGCCAATTTGGATCCTGGTGTTCATTTCAGTTGGGTTATTCTGGTATAATCAGGAGCAGAATATAGCCCTTAGTGTTTTAAAATAACTAAATGGACTGGATACTGCAACAGTTACTGGTGCTGAGCACTACAGGGAGGGAAATCCTTTACTTCATTGCATCTAAAAATGCAAAAGGATGTTATATTTAGTATTTGTGCCATGACCAAAGAAGTGCCAGGCATCTGCAGTGGATGACTCAGACCCAGAATCGTATTCACTTATAGAAAAAAAATTTTTTGGCTGAATGGTGCCTGCAACTGCTGTCATTAAATGGGGGATGGATGTCTGTGGAGAACCTTTGTAGGGAGAAAATGCCAACCTTCCTCTCATGCTTTCTGCAATTCTAGGAATCATCTTAATTGCATTTTGTCACTTAGAAAGCTGTGTGAGTTTAATAGAATCTCCCACTATTAGATCTAGGAAGGGGCTGTTTGAAATTACTTCCATATTTTCCAGCTGAAACGCTTCCACCCTTCCAGTCCTTTTCAAAGTGCATTTAGAACAAGATTTAAGTACTTATAAGAATCTGCATCTCATCAGGACAATCTGGAAACTGGGAACTCATCTTTTAAAACCCTGGAACACTTTTTTTGCCTTTCCCCCCCTTTCCATTTCCAATCTTCAACACTGGAAGTTGTTGGTTTTTTGTTGTTGGTTTTTTTTTTTTTTTTGCTTTTCCTCCCTTTCTCTTCCAGTCTTCAAATTTAAATGCAGTGTTTGATTAAGGATCAAAATTAACCAGGGCTGATTGCATCAGTGCAAGCAAAGCTGAGAGTCCCAACTCTGCCACTGCTGCCTGTGACCATCACTGATTAGAGGGATCCTCACACCCCGTGAGTTCATGGAAAGCTTTTACTCTGCTCCTTTTCTTCCTAGACTTTGGCTGATGATCTAACAACTTATAGACCAAGCAAATTTAAGGATATAGACTAAGTTCAGTCCTCACTGTCATCTTCATCATCATCATCATCCTTGCTGGGAGCACACCTCTGGAAGCAGTGCACCAGGGTGGCCAGGAAGAAGCTGGACAGGATGGCAGCGATGGAGACGGCGACCCCGGAGAAGATGATGATGAAAAGGTCTGTCAGTGACAAACTGAACTTGCATTCACTGAAGCTGACCTCAGATAACTCATTCAGGAAGATCCTCCTGTTCTCCACGGGCAGGGAGCACTGGATTTCGTGGAGACCTGCGAAGAAGAGGAGAGGGAAACAAATCAGCAGAATATCCATGAATCCTTCTGCTGCTCCAGGGCAGAGACTGAGCGGCTGAGGAAAAGTTTTAGGGTTAATTCTGGTTTGTGAGTTTGCTCAGTATTTAGGAAAAATTGGAACAAAGCCTGTCACTGTCCTGAAGCCATTACAGAACCCCCTTGAGCAGCTCCTGGAAATTAAGTTATTTCGCCTCCAAGAGGTCAGGTGTGATCAAGGACCATGATTTGAGGGTTTAAAAAAGCAAATGTGAACGCTGGATGCATCTAAACCTTGAGGCCTGGAAGCAATTCCCAGCTACTCCATCTGAACACAAACTCTGACTCCAAAACAGGGTTAGCAGGGATACTGAAGTTCCCTTGGTGCCTTCTAAACATTACTTTTTTCCCCATGTAGTTCCAAAACTACAGTTGTTTTTCTGGTCAAAACAACAGTCTGGGTTTAATGGATGCTTGTTTGTCTGTGACCTGCTTCCACCTTTTCTCCCTGGCTGTCCTGAGGCCAGGCAGGCTGGCAGATATTGTTCCTCCCTGCATTACTGGAGAATGCCTAGGGCTGGGCTCTTTGTAGTGAAGGCAAAACCCTCCAGATTTAAGAACCTGTGAGAATGCAGGTTGATCCTGGACAGTGAAAGCACACAGTTCACTGCATATGCCCAGCTCCCTCTTCATTCACAACGGGGGAACAGCAGGAGAGGGCATTAACAGGACTGGAATGAAACAAATCCTGAAGGGAGTTCAGTCTGTGGGGCTGTTGGCAGGACAGACTTTTGTCTTACTATCAAGGATAAGAATGTAAAGGGGAAATATAAAAATAGAAGAATTGTGTGTTAATGACACAAGAACTGCTGCTGGGTTATTTGGTAGCTTCCACTCTTTGCTGGTGATCCCAGGATGTTCTCCCTGGTTTTGGCTCTGTGTGCACACACAGGACAGGGCCTTTCCATCACACAGCTCTGCCATGGAACCATTCTGGCACTTTACATAGGGAATGGTGATAAGATTTCCTCTGCATCTGTGAATCCCATTTTTCCTGTGGCTGGATAACAATGGCATGTGATGTCTTACTATTAAACCTGGGCTCCTGGGTTAGTGGTGCCAACCTGGCTGGTTGTCTGGACCCAACCCAGCCCAGCTGTTGTGTTGATTTGAAAAGGAGTTTTAGCTACTTCTACTATGGAACCAGTTATCACACTGACCTTGTAATGGTGATTGTATTAAATTTTGACCCCTAAAAGCCCTCCTGCATCTTTTACATTTCCCTAAAGTTCTTTTGCCTTCCCTCTCTCGTGCTTCTCTCATTGACAAGGTCCTGAGAGGAGGTGCCAGCAGGACAGGACAGCAGCCACAATGCCCAAGGCTGACTGGTTTCCTCCAGGCAAAGCTGCCCAAACCCACAGTGATTTTTCTCTGAGCCTGGAGTGCACTGGCCATGCACAACAGATGGTGAGGAAACTTGCTTTAGAGATCTCTGAAACCTCCTGTCGCTGGCACTGACTTGGAAGGTAAAGGAGGTACAACATCCTCTGAGACTTGTGGAAATGTGAGCCTGCAATGTTCATATTTATCATGTCTTGTACACAAGCTGATCCCCTGGAGCACTGAGTGAGCAGTGACTGCACTGCTGGCTGAGGCAGTTCATACCTGCACTCTCCAGCCTGGGACAGAGCTCCTTCTACAAACCTTCCTAGGAAAGAACTGACAGTTGTCCACCAAATCATATTTTCTTTTCAATAAGACTTGGGAGTAGCAGCTCTGGGGGTGAATGGGATTAACAGCACAAAGTGGGGACAAATGGATATCATTCCCTATTCAAACCCATGAAAAATGAGGGAGGAGAGAAAAGCCATAGGCTGGAATTCCAAGACCTGTGCCTTTTTAACCAGGTTTTAAAAAGCAAACATTTTTCAATAAATAAATATAAAGCTGACAGTCATCAAAGCACTTGCTGCTTTTGTGTAGAAAGAGCAAGAAAATGAATGTAACATGCTGCAAATTCACTTGAAGTTCCTTGCTAATAGGAGAGATCACTGCAGTGAAAGCCTGCACCAACTGAATATGGCACCTAAACAAATCCCATTTGACTTGTAGCAAGCACAAGAAAATAAAAGTTTCTATGTAACAGTGTTTCTGTAAAAGAAACCAGTAAAACAGATGCTGAGACACCCTGAGAGCAGCTGAGCTGTGGTCACTGCAGGTTGAAAGGAACAGTGCACAGGGGACCACAAACAACTCTATTTTTTCTATTTCTGATCCACTGCAAAAGAAATTTTCTGCTGTCCTCACCTGCCAGCATTTGGGACACCTCTGTGCTGGAGTGGTGAGATGGAGTGTCAGGTCTAAGCTTCCATAGGGAAGGAAATAGTAAAAATATGTTAAATATATTAAAAAGAAAGAGACAGAGCAAAAAAGACCCCAAAAGAAAACTGTTGTTCTGAGCAGTTCTGCACAGTGCAGCTCTTGCATCTAAGAAACTACTTACTCTGGTGGTGTTTCCCCAGGATCCCAGAGATGGAAATGAGCCCACTCAGCCATTCCCAGCAGCAGTTCTGCCACGGATCAAAGCTGAGCCTGTGGACTGTGAGCTCTGTTCCTCCTTCCCTGATGCTCTCACCTTACCTCACTACACCCAGAATGCAAACAGAAGGGAACCTGCAGCACACCAAGGCACTCAGAGGGTATTTCTTGTTGTGAGAATCAGTGTACTGCGAGGATCTGGGGACTGATGATACAATAATGAGAAATAAAGAGGGTCATCTCCGTGTAGCCATGGGGATTGGAATCTAGGTCATGTTCTCAAACCAAATAGGTGAGATGGGAATTTACTACTTGTTTTGTTGTGTGACACCACGACAGGCTCAGGTTTTTACAGAATTCTTTGTCATTGGGAACAACAGATGCCAAGAGGTGAAGTACAGGGGCCAGTGAGAGCCTTTGCTCACTGCCAGCTGTAGCTACTCTGTGTGTGCACCATCTTTTCAAGACAACAGGAACAAACTGCCCTCTCCTATCCACACCCAGGGCTGCTCCAACAGTGCTGGGAGCAGCCTGGAAGGGCTGCAGAGCTGGGTGGCAGCACAGGGAGTGACCGAGGGGAAGGAACGTGGATTAGTCCCTCCTGTGGGGTGAATGTTTCTCTTTGCTGAGTCGTGACACTCTTGACAAACCCAGCACAGTAACAGAAGCTTTGCTTTGGACTCCCAGGGGAATTTGGAGCAGACTGTTCGTTTGGAGCAGCAGGAAGACTGGCGGCTCTGTCACTGGTGGAACAAGGAATTCCTCCTCCCAGAGTTAAGGCAGTGGTTGCTGCACCGCAACTTCCAGCTGCTGACCTGAAAACTTCATGACCTCCAGGTCACACAGGTCTGCTAGAGGTGACAGACAAACAAAACCATTTCATCTGCCTCCTTCCACAGCAATGTGGTACTTGCTCTACATTATTTACAAGTAGGTTTTCCTTCTGCATAAGAATCCAGAGTGTGTGGAGAACTGATGGGCTGTTCCCCACCTGTCCTACTGCATTGGTGCCCAGCAACAGAGCCAGTTTTTTTCTTTCCCTGGGCAGGAAGTAGTTCCAGGTCATCATCATACACCCTCTGCATGAACAGTGATCAGTATTAATTAGAGAGTGTAGGTTTTTTCCTCTATGTGATTCTGTTGCACATAAAAGTCACCTGTCCCCTCACACAACACTTCTGGAGGACAGGAGATGCCATTTAACCTTGGTGGTTTGCCCTCCCACACTGTAACTAGAATGGAATTAATTTTTATATCTTGTTTGGGGGTTGGGTTTTTTGTATTTTTTGTTTGTTTGTTTGTTTTAATCTATTTATTCTGCAGAACCTATTTATTCTTTTAAAAAACCAGCCAGGCTTCTTGTAAAGGGCATCTCTTGATATTTAGTGCTTGGCTGCAGCAAGAAAGCCTTTGATGACATTTATATATATCTACCTCATTGCTCCCACAACATATTCAAGGAGTTGCTTCTCCATACCAAACAAAACTGTAAATGAAATAACAAGTGTGAGGGTGCTATAAATACCCAGCTCGTGTTATTTTGGTCAGGGCCATCCCATTATCTGTAATAACTCCAGCTGTCCCAAGGACAATGTCACACACTCTGTATCCTTCTGCTCTGTCATCTGAAGGAGCAGATGCATTTCACTGGCAAGCTGTAAATGCACTGATTGCTTTGAAGTCCCAGTCAAGGGACAGGTGCTGGATTCTAGACAGGCTTCTCTTAACACTGAAAAAATAAGGATGAAAATGCAGGTCTGTACCCTGAGGAATATGTTGGCTCAGTAACACGGGAAGTGTGAAAAGGCTGGAATTCCAGAACCATAATACTGAAAGGAGAGGTTTCTTTATAAAAAGAAAAAAAAAAACACACGTGGTTTTTTATAAAGAAGTGATGCAGGAGGGTCCCAGGTGGAGTTTATTTCAGTGAAATTCCCTTACAGGGTTTAGAACAACATGACTTTGAGACACCTCATGTTAGAGCAGTGTAACTCCACTGAGTCAGGCACTTAAACCCTACAATGGATCCCATGCAATTAGGCTGCTGCTGGATCCCAAGGAACACTGTGCTTTTGTTTCTGGACCAGGCACAGGTTCACTCAGCTGAAATCCTTCCCCTAGAAAACAAGTGCAGCCCCAAACCAGTTTGCATGCAATTAATAATTCCCTTGTAAATGAACAAAAACAGGCTGACAGTGCTGCAGTGCCCCAGAGCTGCAACTTCCCAACTCCAAAAAGCCCAGGAAAACCCAGCTCCCACATTCCACTGGCATTCATTCTGCTGGGGCTCTGTGGCCACGTTTCTCACAGGGACTGTGTGATTAGGAGTTTTCAAACCATCGAGGGCACTGACATTGCCTTCTCCTGGCTGTGCCCTGGGTTTTCCCTGCATGTGTTGACTGATGCACTCTTGTACAGAGAGTTTTGGGTTATATTCCTCCAGCTACACACAAGCACCAAGAGGTATCACTTGCTCTGGGGCTGTTTTGAAGGACTCCTCGTGTCTTTCCATCTCTGCTCATTTCTAACCCCTGCAGCTTTTACTGCAGAACTTTTGGAGCTCATTAGGACTTCAGTGTCCTGGTCTGGCTGTTGTTTCCCAGCTATAATTTTGGATGCTGAACTAAAATAAAAATAAAATAAAAAATAAAAATAAAAATAAAAATAAACGAAAACTAAAACTAAAACTAAAACTAAAACTAAAAATAAAAATAAATAAAAATAAAAATAAAAATAAAAGAAGCCTCAGTTCTGTTGGGTCTTTGTAAAGTTCATAAAAAAACAAGTATGAGGAGAGTTTCCTACCACTCAGCAATGGGTAGCAGGGCAAGATAATGGCAAACACTGGGATGTGTAGGAAATACACCCAGAAAAACATCTGAAGCCATAAATGTTTAAGTGGGCTTCATGCACACGTGTTCATTACTATGTAAACAGTAATATAAGAGCACTACAACAGGCTTTTTTGTTTGTTTTTTAAGTAAAATTGGTATTTGCCCCCTTGGGTGGAATTTAGCTGTTCCCTCATGTTGCTGAATGCAGTTGACACAGATCTGAAATGTTTTGATGTGGCATTTTGTTCCTTGTGTGGTATTTTGCTCCCAGCTATAGTTGCTTTCGTCTACTTAAACACTGTCACTAATGTATGAGATGTATTAATAAGCAGTGAGAGAGGCAGTGCCTCTGCAGAGAGATGAAATTCCATTGGAAATAGCCCCAAGCAATCAGAACAGTAAGGCTTAAAAAAAACTCGAAGCCTAGATTTAGGTCCCTAAATAAAACTTCCATGGCCAAGTGCCCCAGAGACTCCCAGGACAACATCAGAGGGTACTTAGCAGTTTGTCTCAAAGCCTAAATATAAAGTTCAGCATGAGGTGTTCACATCTGCAAGCGCTGTCCTCACATCCTCAAATCTGTGAAAGATGGAAGTGCTCCAGACAACCTTAGGATGGGGGAAACAGAGTGAAAAGCCAGTGGCAGTCAGGTCATTTTACTGAAAAAAGACTGGGAGATCAAATTATATATTTATATATGTGTATATGTAGAAACAGATTTGATGTGCCTGTTAAGGAATATAATTTCTGTTAGGAGTTTCTGCTTTAACAGAATAAAAGCTGCTGAATGTGTGAAATGTCTTAAGGCTTTTAATTTTCCCTTCCAAGAGCACAGATATTCTGCTCTGTTCTGTTCTGGGGATGTGCTACCATGTGTATGATACTGGGGGAGAAGTGATGGCTGGAATGGACAGAACAGCCTGTCCTTTCTAGCTGAAGCTTGCTCAGGTTCTATATTAGTACATGAAGTTAAGGCAGCCTTCTCTCCATAGCAGATGAACAAATAAGGACTAATGAAGACTGAAAAGTCAAGAGGATTGTAAAACCCTCCCTTGTTTCGCTGGTTGTTAGAAGGTTAAACGAAACCTGTCCTCTCCTGTGATTATGGTGCTTTGTTTTGAAGACAATGTTTAACATTTTCAGTGAGCCCAGGGCTACTATAATGGCCTGGACTAGTGAAGTAAGACATCAATAATTTATAGAATAAGTTTAGTAATAGATTTTAGATTGGAATGAGATGATAGAAGGAGTCTAAGAAGGAAGAGACGGACACCTCATGGCCTGGTCTTTCCAAACAGCCTCACAGAAATCATCCCGTTCTTCTGGATCTGGAAAGGTCTAGAGAGTCAATCCTAGGAGGAGCAGCTGAGGGAGCTGGGGGGGCTCAGCCTGGAGAAAAGGAGGCTCAGGGGGGACCTTCTGGCTCTGCAACTCCCTGACAGGAGGGGGGAGCCGGGGAGGGTCGGGCTCTGCTCCCAGGGAACAAGGGACAGGAGGAAAGGGAACGGCCTCAGGCTGTGCCAGGGGAGGGTCAGGTTGGACATCAGGAGGAATTTCCTCCTGGAAAGAGTGGTCAGGCCTTGGCAGGGGCTGCCCAGGGAGGTTTGGAGTCCCCAGCCCTGGAGGGGTCCAGGGAAGGACTGGCCATGGCACTCAGTGCTCTGGGCTGGGGACAAGGTGGGCATCGGGCACAGGGGGGGACTCGATGATTTTAGAGGTGTTTTCCAACCTCAGTGATTCTGTGATTCTATTTTATGATTCACTTCTGCATCTGTCTTTTAGGACTGAATTTCATCCGAGTTGCTTATTCCAGAAGCTGCTCACAGTCTCATTGTCACCTGCTCTTGCTTTTCCCCTACCTATCCTCTCACTGCCATCCTTCTCTCCTGTTCTTTTGCACAGACAGCCTTTACCTGGAAATGTGACACTTTTCCAGAATTTACCTGTCCATCCCTATGGAGGGGATCTTGAAAGCTACAGAAGCCTTGAAAGTAGCTAAACAGCTTCTGTGTCAGCACTGCCACTAAAACCCTCTTAGAGTTTTAAAATTTAAATTTAAGTTTTAAAATTTAAAAAATGTGTAGCCTCGTGCCCACAGTTTTGCTAAGCAGAGCAACATTTGACCAAAATGAGCACCAGTCCTCACCTAAACTTGTGCTACTTCAGTTTCAAGCATTCAGAACATCTGTTTCATTTCTCACAGCATAATTCCATTTGGAATTCTGGCTCTGGCCGGTTCTGAATGAGTTTTTCGAGTCTTCCTGGAAACACCAGTGTTTAAAAAAGCTCAGTCTAAACCTTCATATCAAGTTCCTAAAAGTCCTTCCAAGACTGTTTTCATAGAAGGCAGCAAAATTTGTGATTCTTGCAATGGGCAGTGGGGAACTTAAATAACTAACTAAATAATTTAAGTAATCCCAGAAACTTTACACAACTTCCCGAAGATACTGAGAGGAGGAAAAAAATAAAAAGCAAAACAAGGGCAAGATGACAGAAAGGAGACACTGCAGTCACACTCCAAGGAATACTTAAGCTCTAATTAAAAGTAATGTTAAAAATGCATTAGTCATTAGCAAACAAGGTCACAGGCCCTGCTGCCCAAAGCATGTTCAGTAAAAATCAGCAACAGGGACCTCTGCAAAGCCCTTGATGTGGCCACTGCTGACGACTCTTATTTCTGTGTTACAGGCATTTTATCTGAGTCCAGTCCCTCCACCGAGGTGGGATCCTCAGAGGGGTTCAACAAATGCCTTTTGCACTGATTTAAAACAGTGTTTTTCACCAAATCTTTATTCCCTCAAAGCCCTTTGCATTGAACCCCTGAAAGGGAAGGTTCAAACCCCTCAGTTCTGTGGGTCACTGGCACCTTTTGCTGGATGAGCCCTGAGTTTCAAGCAGTATAAACCAAAAGAAGTAGGTTAAGAGATGAAGCAAAAGATGAGCCAAGATAAATGTGATACACAACAAGCTCTGCAAGCAGGAGGAAGCCCATCCAAACATGATAAATGGCTGAGTGTATCTTCACAGACCAATTTAGGCATTTTTTGGTCATGATGTTTTTTGTTCTGTGAGTTTTTTTCATGCTCCCACGGAGTAAAACTTCCCATGAAAGTTTTCACACCTGTTTTTGGAGGGACAGAGATCTTACAGCAACTTTTCTATTTCCAAAATAAATAATCCAGTATTCTTAATATCCCTACTCCTCTCAATGGGAAGCCTTTACTGTGACTCATTGGCCACCATGTGCCATTCAGGTATAACAAATATGTATATAACCAAACATCCTTCTACAGAAAATCTTTATAAATGTTATACTTAAACATTGGGACCCATAATGAGCACTTTTGCCTTCTCTAGGAAAAAGAACTATTCTATTTTCTCCACTGATCACCATCCCACTGACCTTCACAGTTCCTTTATCTACTTTGCACTATGCTCACTAATTTGCTTTTAATCAATCACTGATAAGATCAGAGGGGAAAACTAGTTTGATTTTGGAGCTCAATGAAAATGCTGGTTTAATATCTCTTTGCAGGTAAAAGAATATGTTTGCTGTTTTAAAGTGCTAAGTTTATTAACAAAACTTTTAGTGCAGTTCCTTTCATAAATCTGCCTGCAAATCTGCCATGGGAGAGTGGAGCGTTCACCTAATGCCAGTTAAGCCTTTATTTAAAAATCAGATCAGATGAATAAATGCTGGGATCTGTAAAATGATTCAAATCCCAGCTGTTTGTGTGAAGTGATGGGTGAGATGAGCAGCTGGGCAGAGCCTTACCAGCCTTCCCAACCTTCCCAGCTTTTCCAGCCCTCCCAGCCCTCCCAGCCAGCTGGGCACACAGGTCAGCACAAGTTAGAACTTTACAAGCTCTTTCTGGTAACGTGCCAGGAAGAAAATGGACCTGGCTCCTGCAAAACTAATGAGTTGCAGTTTGGCTTTTGCTCAGACCACCCGAGTCCTCCAGGGACCTTAATTACACAGGGACCTTAATTACACAGGGAGGGCTTCAGGAGCAGCTACAGAGATTTCAGTTCACAGGGACAGAACTCCTGGTTTTGTATCAACTGGGTGTTTTGCACAAACCCAGGGCAGCTGGGGCTGAGCATCCCCTGCAGTGCTGAAGGGAAAGGTGGAGCAGTGGCTTAGTGAACAGTTCATGGTTACTGAGTGACTTCCCTCAGATGGGGCACATTAAATTATTTGTAGTGTCATTCAAAGTGAGGAAGTAAAATGCCAGTGTCCTTCTCCCAGCCCTGTGTTCAGCCCATGCAATGCAAACCCATGAGCTGCTGCAGAGTTCCAAAGCAGAAGTTTGTTTGCAGCCAAGCTCTTTTCTTGGGCCCTGAAAGTGCATCCCTACCTTTTTCTTATTCTGTATTTCCAGACCTAAAGCCTGCTGCCCTACTTATCTTTGTGTGTTTGCTGCAATAATCCTTCTGTCTCCAGCCTCACAGCACTATCAGGAGGAGCCAGAGGGTCTGAATGCTGAATCTTCAGTGAGTTGCTCTTTCCACTCCTCCCAGCAAAGGCCAGGATGGCTTTGGATAAGTATAACCAGACAAGTTACACTAATTTGATCAGTTCCTAATGGGTATCGTGCCGTGACATCATTAAAAACTGGAAGCTGGATGTGAAATGCAATCAAATTGTAATTCCAGTAATTTAACTCTGACTTTCCAAAAGTTGTTTTGCAAGGCACTCAACGGTGGCCATGTATTTTCAAATGTCACTGAGACAGTCTTTCCTTTTTGGGTTTAGTTTTGCCCTCACCTTTGTGAAGAATGTTTTGGTGGTTTATTAGAGGAGACAGTCAGTGTTTTTGTGGCAGCAGCTCACAAGAAGCCCTGAAAACGCTGACTGCACACGCTTTTCTGCATCCCTGCACATCTCCCCTGACATGGCTGGGTGCAAAGAGAGGGGGGACTCGCTCCAGGGAACAAATGCAAATCCCTGGGGGACAGCTCTGATCAACAATTTGAATATTTCCTCCTTCCCTCCTTGTCTTCCCAAATCACATCTTACTTAAAGTTTGGCAGATCTGGACAAACTAGTGATTTTTTAGCTATTTGGCCAAAACACAACTGTGGATGAGAGAAAACACTGTGGGAAAGCATCTCTGAGCTTGGAAGACCTTGGGGACACTGGCAATGCTATGGGAAAGCTCAGTCACTTGAGATTTCCAGATATAAGTTCAGATACACTTTAGAACACTGACAGGGCAGCAGAGAAGGAGGTGGGACAGACTCAGACTGAACAGACTCAGTCTGGATCAAGGGGAACAACCTAGAAGTTTATTAAAAGCATGAGGAAAGAGAACTGATGTTTGAACTGAGCATTAGAGACAGGCAAATATTTGGGTCAAGTTAAACAAACTTTAGCTAAAGCATCAGGGAAGGTGGGAAAAGAGGCCCAGGTTTGGTGCAGAAAGAATCAAGACTGAAGTTTCACTGAGACAGAGAGGAAAAAAAACAACACTTTTTCCTCAAATGACTCCTTCCTTAAAGCAGCTGCTTTACAGCTGAGAATATCTAGGGCAACCTGGATGAGTATATTAAAAAAATGTTACCCAAGGTCATGAGCATGGAAAGAACCTGAATAAGTGACTACAGACTGAGCATGTGGTGACAGGACACGGGGGGACGGTGTCAAACTGGCAGAGAGGAGGTTTAGGTGGGATATTGGGAAAAAAACCTTCCCTGGGAGGGTGGTGAGGCCCTGGCACAGGTTGCCCAGAGAAGCTGTGGCTGCCCCATCCCTGGAAGTGTCCAAGGCCAGGTTGGACAGGGCTTGGAGCAACCTGGGCTGGTGGGAGGCGTCCCCTGTGCAGCCCTCCCGAGGTTTCCCTGCTCCCAGGGGGAGCTGCCTTCGGGCACCGCTCAGTGCAGGAGTTTATGCCCTGGTGCTTGTTGGGAGACATGAACTGTGAGATGATCTCCTGCTAAAGCTGGATTAAGAGAGGCTTTGGGGTCTGGTGGGACATGTGGAGCACAACTCTGGATTCCCCAGACATGCCAGTCTTAATACTTTTATTTTTCCCTCTACGCTTTTCTAAAAATTCCCGGCTCAAACACCAGTTTTATATCCTGCATTTGGGAGGATTCCAGAGCCATTTCAATTTACTTCTGATATTGGAAGCAGTGCTATTGTAATGAAAAGAGCCAAAATCAAGCTACTGAAGAGTTTCAAACACAGAGTATCACAACAAAGATGGTCCTGTGCAGGGCCAGGAGTTGGACTCGATGATCCTTGTGAGTCCCTTCCAACTCAGCACATTCTGTGATTCTGGAATTCTGTGAAAGTACTTCCAGGAAAGGGCTGTCAATCACAGATGCATAAAATGGGGATTTAACTCTTTTGTAGCAGCTTTATAGCTGATCAGTAAAACAAGAGAAAAATCAGTTTTCCTAAGGAGCTGGCACAGGATATGTAGCTGCTCAAAGGGCTTATTGTAGAAAATATATTTACCAGAGAGAAAATGAAGTCTGGAAGAGAACCAGCTCTGGGCTGAATGGATTTGAAAAGGCTCTTTCACTGCCTGTGTAAGTTTAGTCCATAAATCAAAATTATTAGGGCTTAATTTTTAAAATTTTATTTCTTAACTGGGAGGAGGACCCGCTGCTAAAAAAGAAGCCCCCATCAATTTAACGGGCTGGTTTGCTGAAAGCAAGCAATTAGAGCCTGAGCAAACTGCAGCGTGGGGCACTGCAGGCAGCACCCAGCCAGTCTGCCCGGGAACCCTCTGCCCTCCCACACACACACACAGACACACGGACTGCACTGAAAAGCCACCCAGCTTTACCTTTCTGGAGCTTGGAGGCGTTGTCCTGGATCCAGCTGAAAAGATTGGCAAAGTCACAGTCACACACCCAGGGGTTGCCCTCCAGGCGAATAGTCCGCAGGGAGGGCAGCGCTTCCAGGGCTGCCACGTTGAGGCTCTGTAAGTTATTGTCATTCAGTTCTAACACTTGGAGCTGTTCCAGGTTCTCAAAAGCAGCCTCATCCACGTCCACCAGGTTATTGTTCCCCAGGCTCAGCTTTATCAGTTTCTCTGCTGATTTGAATGTCCCAGCATAAAGCTGCGTTAAATTATTGTAGCTTAAGTCTAAATACACCAGTTTGGTAGAGCTGCTAAAAGTGCCCTCTTCTAAAGAGGTGAGGGAGTTATTCCTGAAGTCCAAATAGACTAGATCTCCATAAAATATAAAGAAATCAGCTGGTATCGCCTGAATGTTGTTATCAGCTATAAGAAGTTTCCGTACATCCAATGGAAAGGGATTAGGAACACTTGGGAGTCCTTGATCCCGGCAGTCTATGGTGTGGTAGTCCATACAGCTACAGGCAGCAGGGCAGAGATGACCCCCGGGTAGGAAAAGCAGGCAGGCAAAGGCAGCAAAAGGCAGGAGGCAGGAAGGGAAGCATGGCAACATCGTCAAGGCTCTGAGCGCGGGGATGAGCACCACTCCTAGGAGAAAGACATTTTGCTCAGCTGAGCAGGAGTGCCTGGTACTTGTGTGTGTGTGTGATTGTATCCAGGAGATCACATATCATCACAGATCCGATAGCAGCAGGCTGGGAGGGGGAGGGAGAGTGGCTGGAGGAGAGAGGGAGGGAGGGAGGCAAATGTGAGGATTTACACTGTCAGAATGTTGTGATGCTGTGCAGGGTGAGGAGAGCGATGATTGGGCACACGGAGGATCTTTCAAAGGACTCCCTTGCTTTTGTGAGCTAAAAAAAGCCCAGAGCCTGTTTGCACATTTGCTGTATATTCCAGCAAACTGGAAAATCACACCTGATCCTGTGACTCTGACAGCAACAGCTTCTGCTCAGAAACCCCTGCAGGTTAAAAACTCTGATGAGATCACTTACTGTGCTTCTTAGCAGGAGCCTGCACCAAGGTGACCAATACCTATGGAAATCCAAACAAAAGTCAGGCAGTATCCTGCATGCCTGCAAAGGACTGTTTTCCCTTTCATTTGTAAAGCAGGGAGCAGAGGAGCAGCAAGGGAGGGGAGCCCAAAGATAAGGAACACTGGCTTTGTGCTGTTTCTGGATGTTCTCAGCTGTTAGAGAATTCACCTAAATATGACTCAGTGTCCTTTAACCAATAAGAATAATGGACTGCAGCAACAAGGAATATGGTCTCCAAAGTGAGGGGCTTTTTCCTTCCTGTTTTAATGACCCAAAAAGCTGCTTTCTACTACAGCACCACTAATGTCTGTTGGGCCACATAAAAGTGCAAATCGTGGATCAAATCTTCAGCTAGTTAAAACTGAACAGATTTTCTTCATTTTCAGGGGGCTGAAATACTTGACAGTCAATCTGCCTGTCTCCCATGGGACAGCAGAGATGATCTGGCAGCAAGGCATCTGGTGTTTTCCTGATGTCCCCCAAACCCACACCCAGAAAGGCAAATCCTCAGCCAGCTGCACACTTAATTTTTAACTCCATCCCTCCCTCCTTATGCTTGGTGTATAAGCAGACAAACAGGACTGGAGTGCTGGGATTACACCTGTGGAAGATTTTTCTGGGGACAGCTGGTATTTGGGTGTGGGCATCCTGAGGAATGGAGCACAAACTCCAACACCTTTGGAAAGCTCATTCTTAGGCCAAAGAGAGGCCAGTAATCACAATTTAAGGTCATATTTCATAACTGAATTCAGAGTATCTTTCATCCAGGACAGGGTATGAAAATTTCCTTTTAAGACAGACTATTCTCCAAGATACCTGTACCTGGTCTCAAATCATGAAAAGCAGTATCAGCCACCCAGAGAGACACTGACCTGCTGGGAGGGAATGAAGAGGGAGCCAGACTGTTCTCAATAGCACCACTGACAGAAAAAGTAGAGATGGACGCAGATTAAAAACCATCTGAACACAAGGAAACATTTCTCTTACTCTGAGGGTGGTCAGGTTGTCCAGAGAGGTTGAATATCCCCACAAAACCCAAGTGGGGACAGCACTGGGCAAAGTTGTTCTGACTCTGCTTGAGCAGGGGAAGGGTGAGCTGATTCCAGAGGTCCCTTCCAACCTCAGCATTTCTCTGCTCTGCTGTCAGGAAAGGAACATGCCAGGAAGGTTTATGCCTCTGAACACCTCTCCCACATTTTGCAACACACTTTGTTTCTAATTCATAGGTCTTCTGGCTAAAGAACCTTGAAGCAGCTTCTACATCCCTCCCATAAAGACATATCCTGCTCCAGGTGTCTTTCATGTCTTGAATTACTTTAAAAAAAACCACCCAGAGAGAAATGGGCATAGCTGCCTCTATAAATCACCAGGGCAAAGCCCAAATAAATTCCTGAGATGATTATTTAAAATATTTACCTTTAAATTACAGAGGAAGTGGAAGTTTGACAGGCTACCTCTGATTGAAAAAAACCCAAACATGCAAAATAAGTCCTGTGCTCAGGATTCAATGAATCAGCATCAACAAGCAACTGCAACTGGTATTTCTCATGCAGAACTGGTGCTTTTAAAATTTTTAAGGTTGTATCTTGCAAACATCTTCCTGTAATCTACTGTTTTTCTGCCCCTTATTCAACTTAGGCTTTAGGTTAGAGATAAAAGTGTTTCTAACATGGTCAAGCAGAGCTGATTTGATGTCTTTAGTAATGTAACTTTATATGGAGAGTTCCAGCTCTCTTTTAAGAGAAGTTACACAGTACTGAGGGGTCCCTGTGGCTCCTCCTCTGCAGACCCCCCCTTTTTGTATCAGATGCACAGAATCAGGCTCTGACATTTCCATTTCCAAGATGCCTCAGTGTTATTTTGCTGCTTCACAGATGGGAGACTACAGACAACAAGGCACGATTTGTGAAAGATCCAACAATATGTTAGTGGCAGGGCTAGGAAGAGGATTCAGCTTCCCTAAGAATTCCACCAGCCCTTGCTAAAACTACCCCTCCTTTCTGTCAGGAACAGCCCTTCCTTTTGCTCAGCTGCTCCCCTGGATTCTTCACGTTACCCCCTGTGAGCAGCAGCCCCTGCACCCTCGTTCTGCACACTCACATTTGCAGATCCTGCACAGAACCTGGGGAGCTTTCCTGTCTGTGAAGGGGTTGGCAGGAGATGAGGGATTACTCCCAGGCTCTGGATATTTTGGGATAGATATCCCCGAGGTCTGTGGAGCCCCAGCCCTGCTCCCACAGCATCCAGGCAAGGAGGGGTTCACTGCCCACATGTGCCAGCTCAGCTCTGCTGCACAAACCCCTCTGCAGAGCCTGCCATGCTCTGACACCCTTCTGTGCTGACTCTGAATTCAGAGGCTTTCCTCCTGACCCATCTTTCTCTGTACAACATTTCCCGTTTCATTTTGTCTGTGCAGCTTTTTAAGCTGATTTCTGTCCCTCAGCTGTTTCCCTCAGGGCACAGAAATTCTCCTGCATCTCTCTGAAGCTTCGCTCGCTCGCCAAACATTTCGTGCAGTTTTTGACTAGCAGGAAGGACGTTCTGCAAAGCTTTCTATCTAATGAGATATTAAAGCTTTGCTTTTTTAAAAACCTCCTTTGCATCAGGCAGTGACAGTAACCTCTGCTGCTAAATCAGGGGTGTGGCCTGAGAGCTGCTGAGTGCACAGCACCCTCTGGTGCCCTCAGACACTGGTCACCCACAACTGCTCTGGTCCCTTCTGATGAACCATTAGCAAGTTTTACACACTCCTACAGTTTATCTGCACTCTCAGGTTCCCTTTTCCCTCTTCCTATTAAAGAAAATAAATTATATTATCCAGATAGTGTTCTTATGTGCTTCAACCAGCACTATGGTAAAATATCAAATTGCTCCAGTGAATAGTCTCAGAAATGAAGGTTTGTTTGTAATCTGTGCTTCTTCAGTGCTGCCAAGCAAAGCCCCACAGCTTTATCACCTGTTACCCAAAAACACTTCCAGCAGTAAATTTTAGTACATACAGGTTTGCAAAAGCACAAGCTTCCCAATTAGAAGTTGATGCCAAACAAAAAATCCCCAAATATCCTTCTCTCCATAGAGCTGGGATCCCACACTGATCAGATTTTGACTGTCAGCCCATTTATCCATAATCCTGGCTTCCAGGTTCTCCTAAAGGGACAGGATGGGTTTGAAAAACACCCTTGGTAACAATTCCATAATCAAAGAACTATAGAGAAGGAAAGCAAAGAAGCAAAACCAATTTCCCTCCATACCTCCCAGTAGCAGGGGTTGAATAAACACAAGAGAAGGCAGGCTTTGAACTAAAAACAATGATCTGGCTTTCAATTCTTTTAATTTTCTGTTCAGGATACTACTAGAAGAAACCTTGAAAATAAAAGCAAGTGTGTCAAACCACACTGGTCCTGAATCTTTAGTGTACTATCTGTACTATATCATGCCAAGCAGTAAGAAAAGAAGAGGAAAAACACTCACTTCTGACAGAGTTTTCATGTTTCCCTTGGAAAATTCCACTGCTCTGTGTAAAAGTGCTCAAGACTTCCCCGAATAATTTGAGTAATGGAAGAAAAAAGAAAGAGCAATCATTGTGCAGACACACGTGAAAGATTGGGGCCTCAGCCAGTAAATCCTTCCTTACCAGAGACTCAGACTGAAAACTGTCCATCCTCATTCACTTTTTTTTTTTTTAGCAGCTAATTGAGCATATTTTTCCATGAAGGAAGTCATTATTCCAGGCTCATGCTTCATTGAGTTGAGGCACATGTCGTGGCCGAGGCTGCAGCACCAGGTGCACAGGAGGATTGTGAAGGGTTTTCCTGCTCATTATCAGACATTACCAACGTGTCCTGGGCACCAATGCTGGAGCCTGAGTGAGGAACAGTGTGTTAATCAATCCATCAGGCACTGAAACCCGGAGCTGAACAGCACCTCTGAACAGAAGTCCTGGTTTTATTCAGGTTTTACCATTTTGGCTTTAGCGGCTTTTTTTCTTTTGAGGAAAATCCTGCCCTGCTCTGACCAGGCAGGTTTTATGAATGCAGCCAAGGGGCACCTCTGGGCAGTTTTCCCTCTGATATTACACCTAAAAAAAGGACTGAAAAACTAAAAGGGGAAAATGGTCTATTCCTGTCTTAAAATTTATGAGCTGGTAGAAGCTGTGAGCTGAAGCTTGTCTTACACCTGCCCAGGCCTTCTCTGCTGCTGCTCTGCCACTGGGAGGGAAAATGCATCAAAATTAATCAACGTGGCAGAAGCCATGATTGAATCTGAAAACTTCAGACACTGCAGTTCAGCAGCCAAATGAGACCAGCCTAAACCCATCAAAAGACTTCCATCATCTCCCTTATGCAGACATGTGGTCACTACCTTATTGCAAACCATTTTCAGTCACTAAAAGCAGCCAAGAGAGACAAACAGTGTGAATTTTACTTCCCTTTTCCCTCAGGAAGGAGTTTGTGTTCAGTGCTACAGTGTAGTCTGCTTGCCCTCTGTATAGTTTGTGGACTGGTCCAGAATCACCACAGCCTTAAAGCAAATTAAAGGCAATTACATTAAAAGCCCTCTGGAGATATGCTCACATATATCCACTGCTACTCTAATGAAGTCACAATTAAAGCTGGTCTCAGGGTCCTCCTCAAACACTATTTATTTTCTCAGATGGACCAGAGGGTCTGTCAAGTTCTGAAAAACCTCGTGGAGATCAGAGGTGCAAGATTTTCCAAATGCTCGGGAGTTTCTAAATAAAAATGATGTGGCGAGTCCAACACTGGGTTTGTTGAGGAAAATTTATGAAAGTCAGTGACTGTAAAGCAGCAGCTGGAGCTGAACACAACTTTCATATCTGAAACTTGTTTCAACCTGCACCTGAGTTTCAAGCAGTGAAGCTGAAGAGAGAAGGAAGTTTGAGCAGAAATTCTCAACGCCCCAAGATACCACAAAACTTAATCCAGCTCGGATGGAAAGCTCAGCAGGTTGGATTTTTTAACCCATGATTGCCATGGTTTGTTTGCTTTAAAAGACAAGGAACTCTTGGGAATTGCTGTTCTCCAAATCATGCACTCCCCTGATCACTCCCTGCAGCCCTTCTGGAGGGAACAACCTTCCCAGAGCACTGGGAGCTGAACGTGCAATCTGGCTGAGCAGAGGGGAGAGCACGACAAGTGGTGAATGTTCCAGGGAAAAATGTTCCTGCAAGGAAGGAAAAGCAGAAATTATTCTGAGATATCTGCCAAGCAAGTTTGTGTTCCTTCAGGAGGAAATGTTGTGCTTTAAATTTGTTCTCTGTGCCACCTTGAAAACCCTTTGGAGAGTTCTCTTTGTTCTAAGGAACAGCAAATGGATTTACAGCAATTAAACCAGTTGACAGCTAATATTTCTAAAAACACCAGCAAACACTCTTTGAGGATAAAGCCCCTGCAGACCATTAGGTATGCCTGGTACACCAGGGAGTTTAAAAGACCATAAAACAAAAAGAAAACCCCAAACAAACCCCTCAACAACTAAAAGAACCCCAAAACAAACAAAAAAAAGGACTTGAATTAATTTTTCTATTAACATTGTAACACTGACAGGCTAAATGTCTTTTCCAGACCAAAGAGGATGGTTCTCTTGTGAGGATTTCATGCCAATTAACACCACACACCCAGCAAGAAAAGTTCCATTTACAAAGGCACTGATTTAATTGGAGGTCAAGGTCTTTTAGTGACTCCCCAGTCTGCTTTGATAAGGGGATTTAACAAAGACATTCAAGTTACCTTCTGTGGCTGTATTTATCTAGCTGACTTGGTGTGGTACAAGCTCTTCACAACAGGAGGAAAACAACTCCAAGACAGTCATTAGTGCTTCCTTTCCTCTTCCCTTATTGACTGTTGCTGCCCACACTCCATGGATTTAAATATGCAGGAAGCATGTTTGTGTCAGTGGGAATTCCAAGCACGAGCTGAGTGATAGAAATAATGGAAATAAATTATTACACCCCTCTCTGTTGCCCTTTACCATAAAAATAGTTCTTGAAAAATATAATTAAGTGCTTAAGGTGAGGCTGTAATTTCAAAATAGGACTTGCAAACTGTCCTTTAACATGTATCTCACACTCAGTAAATTGTGTGCACCGTTCCCACACATGTGCAATTCCACCTTTTACAGGTTAATTCTGGACAACTGGCTTCCTGCAGAATAATTACTGCACAAAAATGCATCCATCTCTGCACTGGAGTCACGCAGCACTCAGGAACACAAAGGGACAACCAAGAGTGGATTAGGACTTGAGGCAAGACCAGGAACATGAGATCTTCAAATGGAAGCAAACTGACAAAATGAGGGTGTGCAAATGTGTGTTTGTGTGGTCACAGGCCCTTAGACTTTCACTTTAGAGCTCTTTCTGTGGACAGATCTTTTAATCCTACAATAATAAATCAAATTCCTGTTCTGAAGTCAAGAAATCCCGGGTTCTTTTATACCCACGTGAAGAACAAACCCCAACAAAATGGTGACAGAGATCCTTGAACCAATGGGGTGAAATCCCCTGGTGCGAAGGAGTTGGGTTTGCCTTTGAAGCAGAAATGTTGAAAAGGCCTGTACACTTTACTGTATGCAAAGTAAAGTCATCAAGAAGACAAGAACCCATTAGAATTCTCAGTCTCTTGGTATGACTGAAGCAGCCACAGTCCCGTTCGTGGGACATGGTCCTGCTTGTTCACTTGCCTTCCCCCTGAAGTGATCTTTCCATCCTCTTAAAAGTTTCTCTGGCCATCCAGAAGTTGAGTGTCCCTTAGGGAAGGCAGCAGGCTGTGATTTAATGCCTTGTGACGTGTCCCTCGCCCTGTTAATCAGCTGGGTGAGATGTCAGGTGGAATCACATCAGCCAGTGCAGCAGCTCCCCAGGGGGAGAGGGGGGAGCCCTGCAATGCTGCCTCTGGAGCTGCTTTTCACAGGCATGTTGATAACCAGGGCTAATTATTACAATGAGTAGTTTCATAATTGCTTCAGAAATCAGTTACCTCACTGGCAACAAACTGGGGGGGATTCTCTGGTAGTCAGTGATATAAACAATAACCCCCAGAATTTTATTACAGCCCCGCTTGGGACGGTGCAGGGTGGTCTAACAGGACATTTTTCATCCTACATGTTGGTACTGCAGTGGTACAGTGGGGTTTTAAATACTAGAACTTCAGTAGGACCCTCAGGATGGGGAGGTGGAGGTGCCTCAGCACCCAGTTGTCCCACACTAACCTGGTGTTACTGTGCAAGGAAGGGTAACTCAGTGCCCTGGGTAGGGACAGCTCTGGTTTATGGATGTCATTAATGTCTGGATGAACATCTCCACACATCTGCTCATCCTGGCTTCTACACTTTTGCGTCTGCCTCATTTCAAAGATATTAAAGCTGAGTAACATCACCAAAAAAAAGGGGAACCACAGCATTTCCTCCCTGGGGAGTGTTAGTGAAGTTAATGGGCACAGTGTTGTGAGGCATCACAACCTGAGACGGTTCTACACCTTCTTCTTTTTCTTTAGTAGTATCAAAAAGAAATCCATCTCACAAAAATGGCACAAGTGAAGTCTCTTAAATCTCAAATTTGAAGGGAACTCAAAAGAAAAAGTAAGTTTGCTGCAGGCTCTTTTAGATTTTTCAGGAAGTTAATGACACAAAAACTTAAAATGGTAAAAATATTGTCCATGTAGTAACACGTGGAATGTACTATATTCTCCATTTTCTCAGGCTGTGCTACAAGCAAAAAGATATTTTTAGGGATTGTGTGATGGGTGCAGACTAAAAATACAGAAGCCAAAAATGTCTAACAAAACACTTTCAGTAAAAAAAAAATAATAAATAAATTGAAAATTACTTTTTGTTGTATAGCTATTCTTGGACCCCTAAAAGTGGAACCTTTCCTTTCACCAAAATGACATAGGAGGTCACACTGAAGAGCATCTCTCCTCTGGCTACTGCTCCAGCCAGGGATGGCCAAAGGAAGAGTGTTACAAACTGTACCACTGGGAAGTGTTTTAATGACTAGTTTTTGAGTAGCATGAATCAGTTAAGATGCCCTTTTGATGGCAAAAAAATCCAATCAAACATTAGTTAATGCAAACATTCAGGAAAGCCCTAATGGTTTTTAGTTTGTTTTTAGGCTTGTCACTCTTCAGAAAATCCAGTTTACTGCAGTATTGTCACTGATAATGTGGTTCCTGGGCATCACTGAGGGCAGACACTTTTTTGGCACTTTTACAAGCCCTGTCTGGTCCTTTCTGCTGTCACTGGTACCTGAAGTGACAGGGAGCCAAAGCAGGAGGATGCAGGGGCACAACTGCTGAGCTCCAGAATTCCTGCTGAGCTCCAGAATTCCTGCTGAGCTTTTGGGAAGATTTGTGTGCACACAGCTTTGTGCAACATAAATGTTCTATACATTAATAAAGCACAGGTCAAACTCCCTGGATACACATTCTGATGTAAAAACAATCCATCCCAAAGCCAGTGTTTGACTTTAATTCACACTTACAGTGTAATACCTCAGGGTCTCAGCCTCCCTTTTTCAAACAGGGGAAGGGATAAAACTGCTGTGAGGCTCATGGGCTATAGGATAAGATATCTAGATCGAAATCACTTATTTTAGGAGTAATCTGGTTTGCTATGAAAGATGCTGAATTATCAGTAGTGCTTGCAGGCAATTAAAGTTGTTAATATTCTTTGTACTTGGTGTACAGCTGCCTACGCCTACAAACCCATGAATCATGGCCCTCTAATTCAGTTTCCTGCAGTGAAACCAAGGTATTATTAACATTCCAATAAAGAAAAATCCTCCTAATTCACTACTTATATTTAATGAATTGATTTATAGAATAGAGACAGTGCTGGCACTGCAGAGAGAGTCTCCAATACTTATTTCCACTCCTGGTTTGTGTAACCAGAGTGCTCAGCACCTCAGTTTCTCCACCATTTCATATGGAAATAACCAGAAGCACCAACAGGCTGGAGCTTTAAAGTTAAATGATATTCACTGCAAAAGCTTTCAGCATTTCCATGTTAAAAGGCACAGGTTTTTAAATATTTATTTTTTGACAACACAATAGTGCCTTGATCTGAAGACACACGTAGATGGCTTGGGGCTATTAAAGTGCTGAGGAGGCCTCCAGGAGAGCAGCTCTCTCCTTCTTTGTGTCCTAGGATTAGTTTATGCAAGACAGGTCTTGCAAATACAGAGCAAAGCATAAAACATTCATTCCCTAATTTAAAGCATGAATGAACTTACCCCATAGGTAGGAAAATCCTGCATTTGAACTGCCTGGTCTCCCTGGAGTTACCCCTGACAGGCTGCTATCACCAAAGTGATCCCATGCAGTGGTTTGAGTGCTGCAAAGATAAGGTCTGTCTTTGTGAACTCCACTTCATCACATTCCTCTCAGCCCACCTTCTACTCTGACTGCCACTCCAGCCCTCCACACGCTCTCAAGTCATTATTTCAGTCATAGATAATTTATAGTGGAGTCCAGAGAACAATTAAATCCATAACCTAATCATTGTTTTAACTATGATGAAGATTCACTTGATTTGATTTTTGGTGTCCTCTGTTGCTCTCTCTCCCCTTGCTGTGATACTTATTCACTTCACTTTTCAGGGAAACAATCCAACATTATGAACATTTAGCAGATATATTTGTAAAGCCATGCTCTTAGCCTAGTATTTCTCCTAGACACAGCAGTAGCAGTGGCAGCTGAGACCCTTTATTAAGGTCCCTGGTGTAGTGTTTCACTTGAAGAGATTGCAGGACGTGATTCAGCAACACGTCAGTGGAACAACATGTGAATGAATCCAGATTTTGCAAAATAGCTGAAACATCCCTGATCTCTGCCCTGATTTCAGTGCTTGGACTCATTTTGCTTTGAGGTGTGCTTTGCTCCTTAATAAAATTCCTGGGATTGCTGCTCCCCGGTGATGTGGTCGCCAGTCAGAAGGTGAGCTGGGGTCACCACAACGACTGTCACTTCAAGACAAGCCATGGTTTGTGCTGCTGAGAGATCACCCTGCCTTTTTCTCTCACCAAAACCTCGCCTTTTCATCCCCATTTGGACGCGGAGCCAGCGTGGAAAAACATGCTGCTGCTTGAAAATGTGGCAGAAAAAAATCGCAGCTCAAAACCTTCCTTGTCTGGAACATATTTCTTGGCTCAGATTCCTCCCTGGGATTAGGGAAGTGCGGGGATCCAGCCCCGCACTGAGCGTGTTTCAAACCAACCGGGACCTGTGAACGTCTCGCTCCCTCTCGTGGCCACAGGACACTGTGGAGATGGGCTCTTTTGGGTTATTCACTTTCGTTATGTGCAGATAAAACCCATTTACAGTCAGGAAAGCCATGGAGAACATCACTGCTTCCCCACATTCCCAAGTGTCCATCCCCACATCAGTCTGCTCTTCCGTCCCTCCCCGCCCTCCCCCATTTGAGACAACCACTCATTGCACCAGCTTTTGTTCATCTGTGCATCTCCTCCACGAAGCTGCCCGTTTTTAGGAACACGGTATACAGAAAGGGAAAGAAACCACATTATTTTATATGTGATTCCTCCCTGAAATCAGAGTCGAAATGAGACTTTTTCCATGGAACTTCAGGGGGGTAGTATTTCTCATTTATTCATCCATGTGCATTTCATTCTCAAAGACACACGAGTTTATTTGTAAATTTGTCATTTACAAAGAACTGGCTGTGCCCATATGCTCTGTGTGTTCCTTAGTCCCTCTCCCTGTAAACCCAGGCAAGTTTTGCCCCACCTTGAAGATACCCAGACAGCTCCTGGCTGCTGTCAGGACACAGCATGGCCTCAAACAGTGCTGGGTTCTGCTCAGATTCCAAGCAGGTGTGATCTCGGTCACCTGGTCAGGATTGCAACATTTCTCACTGAATTTCCAGCACACCAAGACAAAGTGTATTTAAAAAAAATAGCACATGTAAATTCTTACTGACAGGCATTTGCTTTATCTACATAAACTCACAATCAAAGCAGTGAAAGCCTTTGAAAGTATTAAGAAAAACTCCCAGAACCATTCTGCAGTAAATAGACACAGTATGTGTGTTTTTCCCCCCTCTGGCTCCACTGCTGTGTTGCTTTCCTTTTATAATTGTTCTAGTTAAAAAACACTCCTGACCTAAGAAAACCCTACGTCAACCTTATAATTTTTTGTTAAATACATGGTGGTCAGTCACAGGTTTAAAAGTAGTAAAGAGTGGGCATTCCATATTTAACTCTGAGTCACTCCATTGTGTGTCATGGAGAGACAACTGCTGGCAGACTTTGGGAAGAGTTTCTCTGGGTGAAATACTCCCTGACAGAAATCCCAACTCCAGGGTGTCCTCAGGATCGTGCACACTCCCCTACAATCAGTTCTTAAACCCCATGTAACCTGTTGCATTCCATGAAATTTATGTTTTCAGGACTAAGTCCCCAGAGAATTTCGCTGTCTCTGATGAAAGGTTTATTGAGGAAACAGCTGAGAAGTTCTGCTCCGGGGTCTTTATAAACAACCAACACTCATATCCTCTTGAGAAAGGCACTGCAGATCATCTACCAAATGTCTCTTACTCCCTTCACACCAGCAGTTTGTTTCTGGGAGGCAGTGGTGTTACTCCTGAGTAAAAAATATAATTCAGGCTTTTGTGTTAAACGGCCCAAATTCATCTGCTTCTGATCAAGAACCTTAAAATGTGAACAATATCAATTTCAACTTTGGAACTTCAACATCTAATGACAGACTTTGAAATATTATAGAGAAATCTTGACATTTTACATAGATCAACTCACTCTATGTAAAACTCCTGTGCAACCCTCTGTGCCCTTTCCCTCTCCCAGCACATCTTAATCAACTTTTCATCCCTGACTCAAATGACATCATGGAGAAAAGCAACTTGTACAAAGAACAGCTGCCCATAAATCTCAAAGGAAACTATTTGAAGCGTAGAGACTTTCTTCTTTCCCCTTAAATACGTTTATTTTGAGAGTCTTATTGATTTTGGTGAAACTCTGAGTTACACCAGCTGGAAATCCAGCCCCGTCTCTAAACCTGACTGACAAAGATCATTACTGTTGCAGCTCAAGAACTCCAACTTCAAGCATTGTTGCCATTTGCACATTCATAATCCCTCTTCCCCACATCTGACAGCTTGGGCTGCTCACAGCTCTGGGCATATATTGCACTGCCAGGAGCACAGATGGGCAAGGAACAGGATTGGATTTATAGCTGCTGATCTCTTAAAAAGCTGCATAATATGAATATTTGAGTTTGTCAATACTAAGCCCAATCTCTTACTATAGGAAACTAAAACCTCAGTGGCTCAAACCCAAAAGCTACGATGAAGTGACACCTATTTGAGGCCTGTGCAAACCAGTGACAACATATGATGGACTTGAACTTTAACAATTTGGGAATAAGGGAAGGTAAAAGCCATTCCCCAGGGCAAGGATCTGTAGTTCTGCAAAAGCCTTCTGCAATTCCACACCTCATCTGCTGGAATGTTACCTCACAGTAAAGCAAAGCTGCCTTGTGGAAAGCAGATAAGAAAATTCAGAGTTATCATCTGGGGTCTCCTCCTCTGTCAAGTAATTGAACTTTTGCTCAGACTGGATCATGTGGATTTTTTTATTTCAGTACCTGCCAAAAAGGGTGGGTTTGGCTGCAAAGGGAAAACAGGAAATGGCTTGAGAATTAATAAAGCTTGCAGAAAACAGCTTTTATGCTTCTGACCAAATACTGCAGGGCCCACAGCTGCCCCCAGGGTACAGAAACAGGAAATTTGGCAACAGAAAGAGACAGTGTCATTTGAGTTACAGAGGAGGTTTGCAAAGGATGTCATCAAATGGAATGCCTAATTTACACTTTTTCAATGTTTTTGGTGAAAAGGTAGAAAGGGTAAATATGGATTTACTTTGTGCCGACTGGAGATGTTGTAAACTAAGATTTCCCTTGTGTTGGAGATAATGGATGAGATGGTTCTGTGGAAAGATGAATTTTGGAGCATTGGAGCTGTACTTTCATGGAAAATCCTGTAATAAGTCAGGCAGAACATTCAGATGTGTCCCCATGCTGTAACCTCTGACAGCTCGTGGGACTGCAGAGGGGTAATTTGAATATTCCTCTGTGCAGAGAGGAGACATTTGCGTGGTCTTTTTAGATGTGAGTATAGAGAGAGTCACCCCCGTGTGTACATGCACTGCTTTGGTCTCTATGGTGGGCTTTAAATAGAGTGTGGATGGTTATGCTCCCATTTTACAGGTTATTTACAGGAAGTCAAAGCCCATTTGTGATCAGAGGGAACCTTGGATTGACTTCAGTGCCCCCGGGTTCATGATTGATCCAGGGGAAAACATCGTCCCACACGGCTTCGGCCCTGAGGCGGAACAGTTGGCAGGATACAGTCACCACTTCTCTACTCCCCCAGCTCTGGTTCATTCCTCGCTCTCACTGAACCAGACACAGCCCAAACCTCTCACAAGACTCTGCAAACCACTGATATGATGAGACGGAAGGAACCGATTATGAAATGCAAACACAAGGGCTGCGTCGACTCGAGCCCCTCTCCACGTCCTCCCCCAAACCACTGGGATTGAAAACACAGACCTGCCTGGCAAGGAAAAAAAAAAAACCACAGAGTGACCCATGCACTCATATCCTGGCAATTTGTGGGAATTGTCATAACACACCCAGACCAAATTACAACCTCTCTGCGTGGATGTGACACTCATGGCACGGCAGCACTGGGGCACATGTGCACATCCCTGCCAGGCACACAGGTGTGATGTGCTCACCTGCTGTTCTCTAACAGACACACAGTTAAGGGCTGCTTTCAATGCAGATGAATTGTTAAATCAGAACCTATGAATAACTCCTTTGTTGCCACTAAACAGAATTACAGAGCACTGAACTGCAGTTTCGTTAAACCCCCTTAATTTGGGACAGTTCAGAGGAAAACTGCTCCCTCATCCCCCTGGCTCCATCCCCTCTCCCAAAAGCATGTTGGCTCTTCTGAAAGAATTTTGTTGCTGTTTTAAATCAGCCTTAATCTCCTTACACAGCAACTGTCCCCACTGGAAGGCAAGTTCCTGTCACAGTTGTCCTTCAGGAGCAATCCCATCCCAAGATGACAGTTAGGAAGAAGCTTTTTCACCAGCTTGTTTTCCATCTGTGGGCACATTTCTTATGCCCTTTGTTGCACTTTGACACCCTGATAGAAGCTGATGTTATTAAATTCTTCACAGTTCAGTAAATTTAGCTAAGGAGTTTTCCTTTGAAGAACAGGTCCAAACAGGAGGAACAGGCTGGTATAGGAGAAACTATTCCTTACTGGGAAAAATAATAAAAGTATCAAAAAGTGTTGGAATAGCCACTGGAATTTGGACATCTCCAATTCCTGAAAGCTCAAGAATCCCAGCTCTATACCCAGAAGACAGTACAGCTTAAAGGAAGAATTTATTTAATATTTCAAATAGCTCTTCCTTTAGAAAGGTTTATTGCTAAACATGAGGTAAGTTTGTTTATAGGAATAATCATAAAAGGTCTCCAGAGTGCTTTTGAAGAAAACTGAATGAAATCCTAAAAATACCTTCTTTTTGCTCCTGTTGAAAATTTGTTAACATTAAAAAGTCACTGTTTGCATCAGTTTGTCTTTTGTGGTGCACTACATTCACTTTTTTGTTCTAAAAATACATACAGAATTCCAAACATTCCATTCTGATAAGGTAAAAAAATATTTCTTTCAAAATAAATTCCATTAAGACTGACATACTCCTGTAGCAAGATTTAGTTTCATATGAGGTGCATTTCCCCAATAAATAAACATTCTCCTAAATAAATTTGGAACTGCATTATTGAGAATAATTAATCCCAGCTTTTAATATGCTGAAAGATAGTACAAAGCAATATTAATTTTACTGCTTTTCTGGAGACAATAAGTCAATATTGCCTGTTGATTCTTGGCATTGGCATCAACTGTTTTCATCCTGCCCTCCTCTTCATCACAAAGAACACAATTATAGCACCATAATTTATAGCTAAGAAATTCCTTTGGCACCCATCACTTTGAGAGGGAAAGAAAATCCCAGTGGAAGGTGCAGCATTTCCCACCTGCAGCCCTTTTTACATCATGCCTTACGTTCAGACTTGCTTTGGTCCTTTTTAGCACCAAGTGTTGTGGGGTCTTAATGACAGCTCTGACTCATTCCCTGAGCAAAACAACCCAGCCATGGTTTAGGGGGTTCTTTTGTTTTGTTTGGTTGGGGTTTTTTTTGTGTCTGTATTTAAAAAATAATAAAACCCCTGCCACAAGTCTCCTCTAGCAGAGGTTACCTCCTCCACAGCTGTCAGCAGAAAGGAGATAAATCCACGCTGCTGCTGCTTTGTGAGCCTGAGGTTCTGGCACTGCAGGACTTGGAGGTGCAGAAGCTGAGGGAGAAGGTTCTGCCTTTCCTCACTCACTCTGTGACACTGGTGCAGTCAGTTCACACCTGAGCACTGATTAAAACTCACCACACTCCTAAACAGAATCACAGAATCACGGAATCAACTGAGTTGAAAAGACCTCTGAGATTGTCAAATCCAACCCTTGATCCAACCCTGCCGTGCTTCCCAGCCCATGGCACTGATGCCACATCCAGTCTCACCCTAAACACCTCCAGGATGGTGACTCCACCCCTCCCTGGGCAGCCCATTCCAATGGCTGAGCATTCTCTTGGGAAAAAATTATTTCTCAATATCCAACCCAAACCTCCCCCGGCACAGCTGAAGATCCAGCCCTCTCATCCTACTGCTGGTTCCTGGGAGCAGAGGCCAACCCCCGCCTGGCTACAACCTCCTGGCAGGGAGTTGTAGAGAGTGAGGAGGTCTCCCCTGAGCCTCCTCCTCTCCAGGCTGAGTTCCCCCAGCTCCCTCAGCCTCTCCTCACAGCACTTGTGCTCCAGCCCCTTCCTCAGCCTCGCTGCTCTTCTCTGGACCTGCTCCAGATATGTATAAATAGATGTAAATCAGGAGATTATTACTTGCCCAAGATGAGGGAAGATTCAGAATAGGGTTGATATAAATAATTTCTCTCCAAGTTCAGCCCCAGTTCCTGCCTAACAACCATTACTGGTGAGCAAAGGCCTGTCTTACAGATGCTGGTGCCATCCAGCCCTGCACACCTGCCCTGCAAGGCTGATTCCCACAAACATGGACGAGGAAAAACTGATGAGTCTTGCACAGACTCATTGTAGGGCTGTACTGCTAATAATAATACATATTAAAAGGAAAAATCCTTTCTCTGAAGGGTGATATCAGCACTCTGAGACCAGCAAGCCTGTGGGCAGAGAGAAATGGTCGAGCACAGCCAGGGTGTCACTTGAGGACATGAGCTCAGAGCCTCAGACACACAGGAAAACTCAGACACTATTTACTGCAGAATTAAATAGCCTGCCCTAAAACTGTTTCAGTGTCCCTAAATGAACATTCAGTACCACACTTGCTTAGACAAACATGGGGGCTCACTTAGAAATGAAAAAACCATCAGTTCACCACTGGAAATAACAAGAAAAGTGTCCTTAGTCTCGTTCCTTAAGTATTTTTTAAAGACAGTTTGCAGAAGGGAGGGAGCACCTCGCTCTGCCTAAATTCCCTTTCCCCACTTTGCTAAATAAAAGTCTTGTGAAAGCCACAACAGCTCCTGTAACTTTAAACCTGGGCTGAGATCATAATTTTGGTGCTGACCAAACAGCGTGCGGAGGGCGGGCCTGGCTGCTCGTCGAGGACCACCTTGGGCTGCTCCCACCCCTTGGCTAAAGAAAATAACTCCAACTCCACTCAGTTTTCTCTAACTGCACAGTTATCAGCTGGGAAAGCCTTCCCCCTCTATGATACAGCAGCAAAAGGAATATTTGGAATACCAAAGTGTTTTCTTTGCAGTGATTTCTTTTTGGGATCTCAATTCTCCGCTGCCTCTAAATAAAAATTAATCCGAGTTTGGATCCATCTGGTCTCAGGATTAGGAAAAGCGACTCTCCAAGCAGATCCAAGATGTTTATTAAAGTTCCATTCTTCATCCTCGTCCTAGGGAGTGTTCCCTTCGCAGCACTTGCTGAAGAAGGTAAGGAGAAACTTTGGTTACAATTATTTCCAGCCGTTTCCTGCCCTTTAACGGTTTCTCTGCTCGCTCCCAGGTTATGGAGCTGCTCTGTCCTGTTTGTAAAACTTCCTTTGGAATTCTCAAACTCCAGCTGTAATCTGGTGACTAACAGGGCAGAAGTTTTCAGATGGGCTGAGTTAGGCTCTGTTAGGAAAGAATTTTCTGTGTGTGTCTGCAAGGGAGGGAGAAGGTACAGGCAGGGAAGGCATTCCAGCCCCAGCCCTTGGAAATGAGTCTCCCTGTGACACACACAGTGCAGAGTGCAAGCAATAGGTTAGTTTAATTGACATTTAGGTGGTGTAACTCTACCAGAGTAATTTATAAATATTTCCATTCAGGAGTTTAACTTACGAGCTTAAAGACATTACAGCCACTTAGAATTTGAGCCTTACTCAGGGCTTTGCTAAGCCTAACTTAGCCATAAGCAATATATACAAACTAAAACAGGGAGAGTTATTACCTAAGACATATTAAAAAAGTGTTAGGTACCTACTTAGAAAAGATTAATTTGGCAAATTATTTCTTTTGAATTTTATAAAAAAGACACACTTTTAGGTAAAAGAGACATTTTCTTACAGCTAAAGGGGAAGAGTCTGATTTATTAACAGTAAATCAGAATTACCCTGACCAGTACTTGTTTCCAGGAATATCACTTTGAAATTCAGACTTTCAGTGCAGTGTTTGACTCCTGATGAATGAATTGGCCACCAGGCAACGTGAAGTGCCTCTGCCATTGCCATGGAACACATTCCCAGTACCAGTGCTCTAAATACATCAATTTGAAACTCAGCCCATCAGTCTTCCAAAGCATAACTGTACTTGTCAGACTTGGATTTGGGGACCCAAACTGAAAAAAAAAAAAAAAATGACCTGATTTTGGCCTGATAATAATCAGCACCATTCTGCTGGATAGAATGGAGCTATATCAATATACAGCATGTGTGGGTGTTGACTTGAAACTTCTAATGGTGTATGTCAGAATAGGAGGCTGAGAGTTTGGAGCTGTGCTTCAGAATTTCACAGAAAATCTAAAATCAGCACATATTAGGCAAGACACAAAAATTGTTTTCTAGGAAATTGGGGGAAACTGTAAGAATTGTTTAAGGACATCTACCTTGTCCTTAAGAAGCATCACTATTAAATGTACCCAAGTTTAAAGCCATTAGAAATGAGGCAAAGCCACCACTATTTTATAGAATTACCTTAAGCAGTTTCTAAGATACCAGAATCACAGGTAGAAAAGGTGTTTCATCTCCAGGCTTTAGGGGAATTTTTAAGCATTTCTTCTCTCAACTCTGAGAGAAGGAGTCCAGCAACAATCAGGCTGAAACCCTACTAGTCAGAAAGAAAAACAGAGTATTTGCTGCTTGCAAGATCCCACCTCTGCTTTGTAACCAGCACTGAACTCCACAGCAGGATCTAGAACATGGTTTACAGTGTTTAAGACTTTTGGGGGGTTTAGGTTTTATGACTTTTTCTTCACATGGAGCCAGTCATGTAGGACAACTTGCAAAGGATACACCTGGGAAATGGACTCCAGAGGTAAAACAAGAAAATATTGAGTATTTAATATGTATTACTGGTGTTTACTGACAACCATCAGCAATTATGTGTTAGAACAGACTTGAGGTGACAATGCCACCTTCACAATCTGTGCCTGGCTGACAGGGGAAGGGAGAATGTCTGACTTGAATAGTCCCTGGGGGAGTGGGGATATCCAGATATCTGAAACCCTGGGGTGACAGTGTGGCTTTAGGGTTTTAGGGGAAAAAAGTCTTATTATCAGATTCTAATACTTCTTAACCCAATGAGGCCATAAATAAATCTGCAGCTTCCCTTTTCTTGCAATTGGGCACTCCAGGTTATGGACTGAGACTGACTCAAGAAAAGCAGCTTTGTTTCAATCAGGAAGTGTATTACCAGTTTCCAAAAGGATTATTATTATTATTACTGAATGATTAGCAGATACATTTTTGCCTTTCTGTGATCCCTTTCAGCATATAAAAACTCAGGCAAGTTACTGGATCAGACCAAATGAGTTGAAATGGAAGTTGGCCTCCACCAGCATCCAAACTAGTGCTTTGCAGAGGCATTTCTTAATTCCAAACCCTCTCCTGTGGTGAAAATATCATTGCAGAGATGGAGATTACTGCAGTGGCTGTCACATAACATGAACAAAAATTAACGTGATTGTTGACAAGATACCACATGTCACTTGAGCTGTATCAACTGTCCACGTGCCTGATGTTACCTAGAGGCAAACACTAGATTATATCTCCTTATGCAAGTCAGGTTTATCCCAGATCATGTAACATTTGGTTTGGACCGAAAGTAAGCACGTTGACAGGATAATTCAGATGATGTTTCAGATATGAAACATTTTGAGTCCATTTTCCAGAAGAAAGGAAACTGAAGTTTACAGTCAACCCTGAAAGACTAAAAAGTTTTCTGGGTTTTTCAAAATCATAAAAAATAGAATTGACAAAATCACCAGAAAAGTTTTTTTTGGAAGTGTCTTGATTTACCCAAACTGTTGCTGTTTCAGTGGCAAAACTATAATAAAGTCAGGCACCTCTAAACTCTCCTGAAAATCAAATTCTGTAACTGCTGGCTATAAACAAAATGTACAACCAAGAGGAACAGTCACATTTGACTCAAAAGGGACCCAGTTTTCTACTAAATAAGCACCACAAAACCTTTCACCCTGCACCATGAATGATGAGTGCTCTTACATGTGTCCCATATATGCCTCTTCATGATATAAATCTAACTCTACACGTCCAATACCCAAAACAATTATCACAAAAAAGGGGAAAATCATCTTGCTGAATCACTATTAGTAGGTCTGCAAATCAGTGGGTCTCTATTTTCCAGTGTCTTTGTGGAAGACCAGCAGAGAACAGACAAAATTTGCTTTATTTGCTTTCTCCTCTCTGCTGGGCAAGCAGAGGTTTGCCCATCTGTATTCCAACAGTTAATTTTTGAATCTGTAACTTTACAAACAAGGAAAACAGTCATATTTAAAGGCTTACAAGTGGACCTTTCATTAACTCAAGCTGCACAGTAAAATCTGGGAACAGAGAGGCCAGATCCTCCACTCCTGTCATTCAGTAGTTCCCACTGAATCCCTGCACATACCCCAGACCTAGGACTGTAAATCATCTGGATTAAAAAAAAAAAAAAGGCAGTTAAAAACCTAGAGAGCATTTTACTAGATAATAAAAGGCAGTGAAGGAAGGCTGCTGGGCTCCAACAGAAGCAGGCAGTGTTTCTCCATGTGTCACTTGAGGCGAGCCACACGTGGACCACAGAAATGCCTCATTCCTGCTGCTGGCCCGGCTGGGGCAGATGGGCCGTCTCAGTGGCACGTTTGTTTTGTTGGTTTGTTTGCTTTTTGTCTGGATGTGGTCGGGGACCGCAGGATGGGAGGCAAATGCTGCCAGGTCCTGCCCCTCCCTGCATCCCAACCCTCCCAACCCCCTGCTGCAGCCTCTCGAAGGGCCCCCCCTGCTTCGTGTGCCCCCTCAGTGGGGATTAACCCCCCAGAAAAGCACAAACTGCTGCCCAGCATTTCAGAACAAGATGTGGGATTTGGGAGCAGGGGTGTGCTGGGATGTTCTAAAGAGAAACGAATGAGGAAAAATAAGAGACAAAAGCATTATTGATTTCCAACTGCCTGTCTCAGAAGCTTGGCCAAAGGCTCTCCAAGGACAGAGAAGCTGATGCTGAGCACATCCTCGTGTTGCTTTATGACTTCCTCATGTTTTTTCCATCTTTGTTGATTACAAACACTACAACATCCAGCACAAATTGGATCAGAATAATCCTTTGTGAGGGAATAATTCCGCTGTTACACCATTTTCAGGCAAACATGTGGTCTCTTAGGAGGGCTTGAGTAGTGTAAGAGATACTGCTAAATCTGTAAAGGGGACACACTTAACTCCAAATGGACATTAAAATGGTTTTATGACTGTGAAACGCATCCAAATATTAGCTAGTACATGATTAATGTAGGATAAAAGTCAGACTAAACATATTTGAGTGGATCTTGCTTGCTGCATGGCAATAAAAGGAGGTAGCCAAAAATCACTCTGTGAACAAAATTAGCACCTAAGAGTCTCCAGTTCAGTGTTTGGTGGGAGTATTTCAAACAAATAAGTTAAGGAACATGCAAAGGGTCCTGCTGGCAGATACAAGGGGTTAGTAACCTTCAACAAGGCAGCTGTGAAAGGGCACGTGGCTGTAGCCTCAGAGTTCTGGGGAAGAAGTGATTCAGGGAAAAGATTAGTTTATTACTGTATTAGAGGTCATTTCTTAATTCCTCTCATCTGCATTTACACATCCCAGTATTTGCACACAGATATTTGCTTTCTGCTGCACATGTGGAAAATCTGCTGCTCCCTGACACAAAGTTTGGTACTTTCCTCCTTATGTTGGCTGAAATGCTCATTTTTTGTCAGCCCTGCAGTAACAGCTCTGGAATCCTGCCCCTGACAGAGAGGTGCAGCAGATACTCACACCTTGATCACAACTCCAACCTCGTTGTCCCAATCAAACCCTCAGGGAAAACAATTAAACTATGAGTAAAATTGCCAAGGAGCACAGGGCAGCAAATATCAATAACAATGTGGTTTTATGCCACTCTCATGGGATAGCAAGTCTGAGGTCAGCGTGCTGAGCAGACAGGAAAGCAGAGGTTGACACACATTCTTAAAAGCATAAATTTGGAATATTCATCTCTAGTTCTGCAAGGAATATTTTAAAGGAATATCCCATAATGGAGTTAGTCCCTTCCTAATGCCCACAGCTCTGTGCTGATCTTACCATGCCTAAGACAAGGCTTACTAAGGTTCCACGTTTTCCCCTGGTGGTTTTGTTTCCCAGCTTTGGTTGGGGGTCATTACACACAGCAATCCCTTGAAGAGCAGCTACTTCTCTATATCTGCCCAGTTCAAGTATATTTTGCTTTGCTTTTCTGTCAGGAGAACACTGTAACATCCAGAGGACATGTGATTTACTTGAGGAGCAGCCCAGTGGTTCTTTGCCACTTGGCACTGTCGGTTTAAAGCCTGGCTTTGTTCCTTTGGCTGAGCCAGCCCCAGCAATAAAACCCATCTGGAGCAGGGTGTGGTGAGCAAAGGAAATGTTCCTGACAATTCAGCAAAGCATTGTCATCACAAGCTGCAGGGAATACCTGAACAAACCCAGTCATGCTCTAAATAAGGCTGAGCTAAATCCTGCCTTGTGCTTCATGACCAGTTTTCAACTGGCAGACACTTTCCAAAATTCCTGCTATTTTGTCATCCAGCTTCCTTTGTTATATAAAGCAAACTGTCAGTTTTTGCATAAGGAAACTGCAGAAAGCATTTCAGGATTTAGACAGGACATACTTTCTCCTGAACAACAGAGTCTAGACACTTAAATACACACCAGGGGATTTCTTATGGGATGAGACATTACTCCAACTTCCAGAAAAAATTAGCAGAGAAAGAAAAGGCCCCAAACAGGCCAAGCACACAAAGCTCTCAGGACACTGCAGATATGATTTTGCAGGATACAGATGAGGTACAAATGAGAATTTCAGTTCTCATTAACAAACTTCCCTGCCTTTCTAAAGTCTGCAATTTTTAACTGTCCAAAGGTTCAAACATCAAAAGACAAATCCCAGAATCCACTATGTTACATTCTTCAAAACCTCATATTTTCAAAGTCAAAAAAATTTTGTAGCCTGGATCTGGTGCTGTTGAATCATTTCACAACAAAAGAGACACCTGTATGCTTTTTTTTCCCCAGATATCCAAAAATAGAAAAATAATGGAAAACTATTTTCAGACAAAATTCAGCTGATGATGTAGATTTGGGATTCTGGAATACACTTAAATGGAGGATGAAGCCAAATAACAAAAAAACCAACCAACCAACCAAAAAAAATCAATTTGAAAATTACAGAGCTGCTGTATTTAAAAGGCAGATTCCTTACAAATCACATATTTTTGTTAAATCTCCACCACCAGGAATAAAAGTTTTCACTGAACTACTACTGAACTAATTCCAGTAATGAGATACATACTAAGACTCAGTTTGCTCACAATCAAATTAAGGTCTCTGAGTGAAGGATGCTCCCTCAGAACGGGAATTCCTGTATCAGGACATAAATGCTGAGTCAAATACAGCCAAAACAGGATGGAGAACACACAAATCCATACACAGCCCTTCAAACAACACCACTTGGGCTGTAACAGTTCCGGAAGCAGATCCTGAAAGCCCCCAGTCAGCTCCAGATGTTTGCTCAGATCATCTCCAGCAGGAGTGTGATACCTCCCAAGTGACCTCTCCTGCTAAATTCTTTCCCTGGCTTTTCTAGAGCAACATCCTCCAAAGTATCTATTTAGCACAGCTGGATGGGATACAACATGATGTTGATAAGACACAGATAAAAATAAACTTTAAGATCAAAGCTTTTGTTTGACAGTTAACCTGCTAGTTTCCTTTTTTAGCTGTTACAAATAACTGGAGCTGGTTTCCTTTTTTTATTTGAAGCAGAAGGCAATGAGCAAAAGATTATTTCAGTTCTTGCTAGAGGGAATCCTTTAAGGTTTGCCATTTTTATCTCCTGGTCTCTTATCAGAGATGGAAACTCATTCTATTTGGAGGGCTTCCTATTCCAAGGACTAAGCTAAACTACAGGCTTACAATTGCATTTACCCACCAGTGTTTGGGTTTATTCAGGTTTATACCAGGAGAGAAACGAGATCCTACAACATTTTTCATCTTCAGAAGTATCTTTGTTGGTTTTGGAGATACCTGAAAGACATGCTAATGAACAACAATTTTACAACTCCCTCTCCTTTCCAACACAACCTGCTTTGAAAGCCTCCCTGAGAGGTTTTCCCAGTAAACTGTCGCTCCAGGCACATAAGTAGTGAGCTCATCTTCCCCTAAGTGGGTCATGGGATGCTTAAGCACGGGAGGGTTTCAAAGCAGTATTAAACTTTTAGAGACAGCAAATTTTCTCCTGGTGTGCAGCCTGAGAGCAGCTGGGGGCTTTGAACTGAAAGGCTCCCAGCTGGAACTCTGGCAGGAAGGGGTGCAATGATTAATTCACAGGCACAGCAGCTCAGAGCTGCAAACAGAGGAGGCCCTGGTGCTCCTTGGAGACAACCCCAGCACTGTGAGGCAATGTTTTTATTTACAACCTCCTCTAAGATAATATTAGGAACACATGCAGAAGCACTGCTTAACCCTGACTCTTGCTACAGTTGGCCCACATCAGATGGAACCAAGAACTGACAGGAGCACACCCCCCTTTACATCCCATTTGCATTCCCTTTGATGTCAGTGGTGCAGGGCTCCTACTGGGACGGGGAAAGAAGCTTCAAGTCCAATAATTTCTCTCAATTTTATTTAAATATTTAACTTCTGTATGACTTTCCCTGACAAAGCTGTCCAATATCCAATTTTCCTTCCCACACGTGCACTACACTGATAAGAAATTCCCTCCCAGCCTTTCTTTGGGCAATAATTCATTCAGTAGTGTCTGTTTGACCACCACCCAGCCACCTCCACTGTCCACCCAAAACGAACCTGGAAAGACTCCAGGGATTATTCTCCAGCAAATACAGGACCTCAGCTTGAAAACAGTGTTATACAGGTGGGATAGGACTGGGTCAGGACCTTCAGAGTGGCAGAAATCAGTTTGATCTCAGCTGGGGCAGTTCAGAGGAGCCACTTTCCAGTTTCCCTGTCCAGTAAAGGAAAGGCAGCACTACCAAGGATGACCCAGATCTCAGGTGAGCTGAGTTACCTTCTCCAAGTATTTATCTCTCCCCACAGACTGTGAAGGAAGATAAGGGCAAGCAGCCACTTTATTTAGGTGCCTTTATTAAGAACCTAAAATTAGGCAAGATTAATCTGGGCCACCTCTTTTTGCCAGTCACTGAGAGGGCAAAG
Source organism: Corapipo altera (assembly GCF_003945725.1). NCBI lineage: Eukaryota > Metazoa > Chordata > Aves > Passeriformes > Pipridae > Corapipo > Corapipo altera. The sequence continues at coordinate 4,722,055 of NW_020884926.1, forward strand.
GCACTGAAATAGGTTTTCTACACGTCACTCACGGCCAAGAATCTCAAGAAGTACCACACCAAGACTAATTATTTTATATTTCCTTGTGACAGTCACTATTTCTCTCCACCTTTGCTGTGTGACACTGTTTCCTTTGCTGCCTTCCCTGTCAGGCAGTTTTTCAGGGCCATGCCAGCAGTATAAGCAGCTTCTCCCAATAAGCTGCTTGTTGTTAACGTACAAAATTTATTTCACTTTCTGCTGGGGGATTTTCCTCTGGTAATTGGTTTTCTCCATCTGTGCTTATTTTTCAACTAGTGAATAAAGGATGTTTTTTTCACTTCTGACTGGGATTACAAGGTAAACTGAGCCATACACAATTAACATTGGTGAGTCCTACTGCTACTTTTCCCTTAAACGTAGCATTTACATGGCCAATATTTTACATCGACTATTACACTCTAAAGTCATTACTTTATAAGCAAAAAATAAGTTTTATAAGTAGTGCTATATCTTAAATCACACTGATATTTAGAAAGTGTCTAAATATACAACTGAAAGTCAAACCCCTTTTGTGCTTCCTCAATAATTTCAATTAAAAATGACCAAAACATTATTTTTGCCATTTTTAACTTGGAACTCTGATTTACCCTGGCCTGTTCTAGTCTTGCTGTGGATTTTTGGTGATTTTTGGGACACTGACTGGCTTAATTAGCCTCTCTATTAGGCCTCATCTTGGCATCACATGAATATCCTTTCTTCATCTGCTGCTGCCCAAAGTACTCCCTGCACACCCTTTGGGCTCTGAGGTAGAAAGTGTATCTGTGTTCAGGCTTATAAAGGTACAAAAATATAAAATTCTGTTTACTTGAGTAAACATGGAATTAGAAATCTAAGTTTAGTTCAGTGTTTGGTCTCTTGGCAATGGGACAAAGCTCTCAGTCTTACATTGGTGGAGATGAAGAAAAATTTTCTAGTTTGGTTCAGAAAACAATCTTGGGAGCAAAGGAAAAATATTTGCAAGTTTCCAGTAGAATTCGAATGAGAGTTTTGAGCAAAACCAGATTTTTTTTTCTCAGTCCCAACTCATTCATCCTTTAAGCTGCCAGTGCATTTTTTTATTGATTTCAAAATTAAATACTGGCTTTTTTTAATGTGAAATAACATTTTTATTTTAAAAGGGGCAGTTACAAATGAACAAAAGTAAAATGGAACTCACAATTAAAGAACAATAATTTGTGATATCTGCACAGCTGATCCAAAGTGATTCTATGCTTTTTTTTCAGTTTTGACTGATATCAAGCAAAATGCCCATTCTCACTCATTTCAGCCACAGAACAAAAGCTGTTTTCTTGCCTCTGTGTCAGACACAACACAGGTAGGGTGCACTTAGGAGTAGTAAATTCTTCCATAAGAAGTATTTGGATCTAGTCAAACAATTCAGATATAGTCTAACTTCATATGCAGAGGAGATGAGAATAATTTTAGGTGACTACATAAAAAGTGAAATTAGTAGAAACAGTGTTAATTTAACAAAACCAAACAGGTTGTGAACATTTCCCTTCCATAAAATATTCCAATGGGACAGTAATACCCAGCTTTTAAAAGAACTCCTGTGAATAGCTGTCCTTCTTTTGGTCTGATTGCTGAGATAAACAGAAGTTTGATGCAAAATAAGCTTTTTTTTTTTTTTTGCCTGAAGATATTATCAGCTCTTTGCTTAATTTTCAGCCCTGGAGTCTGGAATCAGCAGGACCCTCATTCCCAGCCAGGCTCCCTCACCTGGCTTTGTAATCACAAACCCCCAAGAGATCTCACCCCACATTACCATCCTTCTCTGCATCCTCGCAGGTTTATGAATCAGCAAGAAACTTAATCAAATGCCACTTCTGTTTCCAACATATTCTTGATAGTGCCAGTTGTCTTCACAGGGCTGTGTTTTTTGTGTTCTACCTTGTTCCAGCTTGTTTTGCCTCTGAATGAAGTCTGGCTGTATTTGTAAATAAACAGCATTATGAGGGGCAAAATGGAAATGTCCACTACACCAAAGAGCACAGATGACACAGAGGTCTAGAATAAAAAAGAAGACCTTACATTGTTGCCTAAAAGAAAATCAAATTATGGCAGCTAAGCATTTGCAATGTTGGAAAAACCTCAGGACAGATTTGTGTAGGAATATTTTCAAACTATAGCTACACCCATAAACATCGATGACAGTTCTAAAAATAAAGGTTGCAGCTGAGACTGAGCTGAAAGCTGGGAGAAAGCTCTTATTATTTCGGAAAATGGAAGATGTTTGAAGCAATTTATCCCAATGTATAAGCTGGAAACCTGGAGGCATCACATCCACTGTGGGGGGAGAGGGAACCTTTCCTTAAAAAAAGAAATAATTTCTTGGACAAAATGTTCATAACCAAGATGTTTTAAGGTTTTGCCAGGGTTAAGTGATGGTGCTTAAGCTCTTTGTCCTACTGCTTTGGGCAAAAGTAAAGCAGAATTCATATTTATTCCAAATAATTTCACAAACCAAAGTGCACAGGGGCAGGGACACAGAACAGTGCACAGAGCTCGTGTTTAATAAAGTTTTCATGTCAAAGTAGCCAGAACAGGTGACTAAAAAGTAAAATCCTGACTCATTTTCCACAATTTTATTCAGCAAGCTCAGTTCTAGAAGGAGAAGAAAGTGCAACGATCGATTTCAGAGAGAGAAATGACACGGAATTTGAAGCCCTGCCAACCCTGGTGAGTATAAAATGCCAAGTAAAGGTTCCTTTCTGTTACCTGCCTGTTCACTGCCACTCGCTGCCTCTTCCAGTTCAGTGTCTCTCACTCAGCTTCAGTGAAACCAAACTGACAAACCAGTGTAAAAAAAACAAAACCCAAAACACTAAAAAAAGGCAGGGCTGCAATATTCTGCAGTCTCCTTCTGCAGTCCTGCTGAGAGGTCATCTTGTGTAGAAAAGCCTCCAGCTGGGAAAATCCATCAATTTGGTTTGTTTTGGTCACTGTACCCAAGTCAAGGATGTTGGGTGACAGCTAAAAAAGCACCCACAAGATGTGGACGAGCAAGGAATTTAAATGTTGCCTTCATACGTGCAGACTGAGTGTACTGAGGTTTTCTTTTCCCTCTTTTCCCCCCAATTCTTGTAGTTGCCCACCAGACTACACAATGTAACAAATCTCTTGCAGTTTGGACACCTGATGACCACAGAAAGTGCTTTTGTCCCGGATGGAGACAGTGACAATTCTACTGGTTATGGAGTTAACACAGAGAGTGTTGATGGTAAAAAAACCTCTTCATTTCTACTTTTCTATATCAAAGTTCTACTGCCATCTACTAAATAATATCTGGAAAATTCCAATATCAAGTTTAAGGTGTTCTCTTTATAAATAGACACAGCAAATACACTCAGAGCAAGGTGAAATTTTATCAGCATACGCCAGTCTCAGACAATTAAAATCTGATTTCTGTCTTAATCATAATTATTTTATACCAGGTATAATGCCCTTTTGATCTTAAGGTGATCACACTTAAGTTTCAGTAGTATATATCAGATAAATCAGTCCTCTAGGTTTTAATTTCTATTACTTAAGAGTTTTTTGTATTCACTCTCCCAGACTTTTAATTTGCTCCCTTCCTATCAAAAGGACAACCTCAAACCATTGTGACATAGTTGATAAAAGTTCTCCTTGCATATAGCATTACAAATTGGACTGAAAAACTCTGTACAAAGCAGAGTGAGTAATTATTCTCTTTCTGGCTTTACAGGTGAACCGAGTGGGGAACCAGAGAAAACTGAAAAAGGTATTAAGCAGAAGATTTGCTTAAAAAGACAAGGGGGAACAAAATTGCCAGGGAATCCCCTTCCAGCAGCCAATGGCTGTGCCCAATCTGTCCCTGAACTGCCTCCCCTGGTTCACCTGATCACTGTCTCCATGTCCACACCCTTATGGAGCCCTCCAGCCCAAGGGCATATTTTCAAACTATAGCTACACCCATAAACATCGATGACAGTTCTAAAAATAAAGGTTGCAGCTGAGACTGAGCTGAAAGCTGGGAGAAAGCTCTTATTATTTTAGAAAATGGAAGATGTTTGAAGTAATTTATCCCTGAATTTCCCAAACCTGAATTTCCCAAACCTCAGGCTGCTGAATTTCCCAAACCTCCAGCCCAAAGGCACTTTTTCAGGCTGCTAAACTTCCCAAAACTACTTGAGAACTCCCAAGACAGAAGGGAATTTCCCTGAGGAGTGGGATGCAGCAGAACAGCATCAGTGCTGTATCAGTCCCTCTTACCAGTGGTCTCCATGAGAAACACGCTGACATTCCCAACTTCTTCTTTCAGGTGGCCTGGAAACAATTGCACTGGTTGGAATAATCATTGGAATCGTGGTTGCAGTTGGAATCCTTGCAGGAATAGTGATTGCTGTCGTAAGGAAGATGTCAGGCAGGTACTCGTAAGTAAATTGCTAATCAGGCTTTTCCAGCAAGCCCCATCCTCTGAGCAGGGTCACAGGAATCACCTGGGAAATGTCTGGTGTTCCTATTTTGACTCAACAATCTATTTTGATGTTACACATTGCATCAAAATCAGCAAGAGCTGCATCACAATGAGGGGGGTCTAAAACCACAGAAATCAGAAAAAAATTGCCAGATGTTGTTATAATATCAAGTGCATGGGGTTTGGAATTACTCTCCTGCACAGAGGAAAAATTATCTAGGAATTATGAGAGGACCAAATCCTACAAGTACTAGAAAGCAGCTGAACATTGGGAATGATCTCTGCCTTATTCTTTGGTGCCATGCAAATCTAAAGTTCTGTACAAACTCCAAAGGACTAAGAAAATCTCAGGACATTTAAACAGATCCTGTGCACCAGAATTAGGAGAAAGGAAAACAGGAACTGGGAAGAGAAATAAAGTGGTGATAGGAAAGATAGAGAGGGAGGAAAAAAGATCAGGTATCTAACATTTAGGTAAGGATGAGCAATAAATGTCTGCTTGTTGTTTTCCAGGCCCTGAAAACAGTTGAAACAAGCAGCCATGCATTCTATGCCAGAAAATACAAGTGCTTCTTATTTTATAAGAACTAAAGACAATTCCTGCATTTGTGTGAGAAGATGATCCATGGAAAATATGGTCAAAGCATTCCAGATCTATGGGGATCCCACACAGCTCTAAGGACCACCCCCACTCTCCCCTGATTCCAGAGTATGGAACATTTCATAGCATTTCTACTATCCAGGATTTTACCACAAGAAAAAAGATTTTGCAGTAAGAAAAAACCCTGCAGCAAACAGATGTACACCTGAAATGTGATTTACAGGTAATATATGCTTGGGTTTTAAATGCAACCAAAGATTATGTCACATTACATTTTATGCATTTCTTTAAAAAAAAAAAACAACATATCCAGAACATATTCAGAATCTTTTAAGTGTTTTTGACTGGTTAAGTGCTTGTGGCATGTTCATCTACCACGTGATGTATCAAAAAGGAGGAATTAGCTTCAGAGAGAACCAGTAATTTACAAATTAAATATCCAGAAAATACTGGATATTGGAAGCTAAAATCTTTCCACTATTGATACAGATTTTCTGCTCATGATACTTATGTTATTCTGTGGCAAAATAGGGTAGGCCTGGCTGGAACTGACCTACCAACTGAAAGCTTGCTCTGCTGACTATTGCATCAGGAATTTCCTGCCTTCTCTTCTTGCAGAGACGTGCAGGGATTGAAATAAACATCCTGAATTAAGGGGTGCTTGGAAAATACCCACTTTTGATGGGTCACTTTAACCAGTTGCTCAGCAGCTTTAGAGCTGACACGTAGAAGCTTTTGAACCAGTGTATACAAACTTTGTCTTTCTGAGTGTCTCGTTTTCTAAGTGTGTTTGACAACGTGTGCAACACCAGGTCAGAATGTGGCACTGAGGAATAATGCAGCTTTTCTGTGGCATTTTTAGTGCAGCAGGACCTGAATGCACAGAGCTCAGAGCAAAGGCTTTGCATGTCCAGTGGCTGCAGTGCATCAGATTTTCTAAATCAGTGTTTGGTGTAAAAATCATGATAATCCATGAGGTCGATGATTGCTGAACGTGTCAACTTCTCTGTATTTGCTTTTCTGTTTCTTTTGTGTGCCATGAACTATCATATCAATCCAAGCTTTGGAAATAAAAATCATAATATAAATTGTCCTACTTTACAATAATTATTCTTTGTTTTCTTTAAAAAAAAAAATTAAAATATTTTAAACTTCCTTCAATTTTCCTGACTTATTTTGCTGCTTGTCTTATCAGTTCAATGCCTACAATCAATTCATTGGACATTGCTAAATGAAACTATAATTCAAAGCTAAACATATGAGAAAAAGTAATTCAGGAGTGTTTAGTTAGTTTTTGAGCTGATGAAGGCAAGCAGTCAGTCTGTGACCATGAGTAATAAGCTTTATCTTCATGTAAAGTCATATGGAAGCAGGAAAATTAAAGCTTCTTCTTGTGGTAAAAGAATAGTAATTTCTGTTAGTTTGGATTTAACAATTTCTTGCCTGTACTGGAAACTGTCCCATAAGATGCATTAATGCCTTCCCAAATGCTTGGCATATGGAATTATGAATTATTCACCCCTTGTAGGGAATAGCACAGATGTCACTGGTTTCTTCTGCAGCAGCTCAGTCACTGCTAACTTGCAAATGCCACAAAATCAGAAAAACATTCTTATGCTAGCTCTGAATTTTGGTTAAGCCTGAAGTAACAAGAGAAATGTGTGGCACTGGAGCAGACAACCTTTGTGGGCAGTTCTGAGTTTTCCTGGATCATGGACAGAACACCAGTTGAAATTCTGCTCAAGGACACTTTGCTTTGCTCCCACACCAGAATCTCTCACTAAAAGCCATTTTAATTTCATACACCAACTACTTAAATTTTCTGGTCTTAACTGTGCCTTTATAGTCCACCTTCTAGTTTAAGGGAAGTTTTATTAATCTTAGGTAAAGACCAATCCCTAACCAAACAGCCCATGCTCCTCTGAAACATTAGTTTTGGGCTTCCAGCCCTGGAGACTGAGTATGAAATGTTGTGCTGTGCTAAATCTGAACCTGCAAAAACGTGACAGCAATTTCCTTCTGATGATCAGCTGGAGTGCAGGACACTCAGTACATGGTAGAGGAAGCAAGGGTTCTGAAAAATCAGAAGACATCTATTGTTCTGAAAACTTGAAGAAACAGCAACTGCTGCTAAAATGGTACATTTGATATTCTGATGATTCACACACCTTGCTGCCTGGAAATCTCAAGTGTAGAACATTCCAGTCAGCTTCAAGCAAACCTCAAGAAACAATGGCTTGTTCATTACAATCTTGTCCATATTTGTTTTGTTATGTTACTGAATCCTTAATTTAATTAATCTGTAATTCCATGATACAAATGTCCTGGAAATGCAGACTAAAAATCCACACAGAGCTCTGTGTTTTGTATGAAACTCCTGCAGTGTTCTGTGACTGAGATGTCCTTGCCTTAAAATCCAGCTAGTTTAGGACTTCAAACGTGGATTGAACACAACCTACGTAGTTTTTGGTAGAATTTCTGTGGAAGATGGGATCTTTTCTGCTTTGTCAGAAGTCAGACAGCACATTGTCCCAGGGCAAAATCTTCTGTGAGCTCAAATGAATGATCAGCTGCAGAATCAAGGCCCAAGGTCAGGAGACTTCCTATGCATGAGAACACATGAGGAAACAGCAGCTCCATGCTTTGACCAGCTGGCCAAGTTTGACTTTTATTCACAGGGAACAACACTCAATAAATCAACACTTGCTTTTAACTTAAAGTCCTCACTCCTGATCACATTCATTCCTTTATAGTTACTAACAATAACGTTCCCTTTTGCAGCTTGGCTTTGAGTCATGAATGTGGCTCTCCCAAACAGACAAGCAGGCACCAGGCTTCCTGTGAGAGTGCCAGATGTCACTAAAAAATATCATAAACAGAGCTGTCCCCTTGCATTTGTGTCTGTGGGGAAGACACACAGCAGCCATAACCATGAAAGCAAGCTGAGGCATCAATATTTATAATAGTTCTGGACATTGATACAGCAATTCTTACATGAGTTCATTTCAGGCATGTTTTTTACCGTAAGAACAGAAAATGTCAGAAGAATGAATTCAATAAAACCAATGATAATTAAGTTTGCACTGGAAGAATTATGGAGATCAACTTACTCCTATAAATTTAAGAAGTGTTCATTTATAGTTAAACACCAATTAAAACGTGCAGCTCACTATTTTAGGAGCACTGCAGAACACCACTGCAAATATCTTAACCACATCTTATTTCAATAAAAAATAAGTACAACCTGCACATTAACACCTCTGTCAGGGTTTCAAACTCAAGTGTACTGAAGTATCATTCACATGAGAATGGCAAGTTCTGCCTTGATACTCAGATTAAGTGACTTGCCAAAGGTTATAACACAGGTAAGGGAAAAGCCACCAACCCAGGAATCTTTAAACATTAAAGCATTAGTCCTGTCACAGCTTCTTACTAGTTCAAATGAAGTGGTGTTCAGCATCTTTTATGGTAACATCATCCTTAATATTATTTAGTATAAGATAGGAACAAAGGACACAGCAAAAAAGCAACTTATTGAGTGCACAAGGCCCCTCAGGTCACAAGTATGCTTGGGTTGCTTTTGATGAAGAACCATGCCAGCTAAAAATAATTTCTGCTCCACCAGCCTAAGTTTTGCAGTGTAGATGCTACTGAACCACTGCAATTTAAAACTTAAATCATAACTGGCCTACACCACATCTGAAGACATTGTTATACCTATTTAAACTCTCCTACTTCACCAGATGAAGTGTCAGAATATCCCTACCCATCCTTTTGCAGACAGCTTTTTTTAAGCTCAAAGATTAATCCCCCTGAAATTCCCAGCATTTTGTTTTGTTTGACAGCTTCTGATGGATGCAGAAGGTAACAGGGGAGCTGCAACTTGACACCAGGTGCCAAAAGGAGGAGGCTGAATTAGTGCTTTGTCCATTTTTTTACAGCTGCAGCGTGGAGGCATTTATGTATAAATAAACTGAGCATCTCACTGGCCATGTGTCTTTGTCCAGGCCTTGTGGATTTAGGCTCCAGACCAAACCCACAGGTCCCCCTGCTCTGCAACAAACAGTCAAACTCCAACACAAAGATCCCCATTCAATCATGGAGTTTGTTCAGCTCCAGGCTGGAGAAGTCAGATTTTCAGACTCTGGTAAACGTTAAACTGGCAAATGTCTCAGCAGGCAAGGAGGGCTGAACATTCCAGGCATATCCAGAGCTGTGCTCTGGTTCCAGACAGCAGTTGGCAGGAATGATTGATCCTGGTGAGTTCAAAACCAAACAGTGCCATCCAGGAAAAAAAAAAAAAAATAAAAAGGAAATGGAAGAAGGAGAAACAGAGAACTGGAACACATTGTCTTCACTAAAATTTCATTTCATTCACGTTTCCAGATTGAGCTAAAATTGAACAATGGATTTGCCAACCTGGGGGGCTCCTTCAGGTGTTAACCAACATCAGTGTTCAGATAAACTTGGGGAAGAAATTCTTACAAATGTTACAACCTTATCTCCCAGTAGAAAAGGCAGTAAAAGTGACACATAAGAGTGATACTGATGCAACACAGCAAGGATCCCACCAACATCCAGGGAAAAATAGAAGCTCCCACTGTTTTTAAAGGTGAAAAATAGTAGAAAGAATCAGTTCTATTCTTTGGAGAACCCCTCTTGCTTCTTCCTCCAGTGCAGAACATGAAGCTACTGATGCTTTAAGAATATGGATTTGTCTCTACTCCATAAGCCCTTTAACTAATTTTTCCTGATGGGCATCTGGTAATAACTTCACAGCAATACTGACCAGCAAAAATGACCAGCAACTGAGTTATTTAATAAGTCATTGACTTGTTTAAACACTTCCTCCTTCCCTCCAGAGTGACTAAACATTTTCTAACAAGGCAATTTTAAATGTAGTGGTGTTTGTCTTAGGAAATTAGTACTGTATGTCTCATTTGAGCTGGGAAGCAACTCCATTTCCTGCTTTTATGAACCATGTTAATCCTCAAATAACACATTCCTTTGAGTCCTGTGGATATTCTGCCTCATGACATTTGATTCATCCTATGCAGGAAACGGGGAAGGAATTAGCAGGTTCAGCAGGTGTGCTCATGGGAAAAGAGAGAGGAGTGTCAGCTCTTCCTCATTTCCTATCTGCTGGAGGAAGAAGCCCCAGAGGAGCTGAATAAGCAGCAATAATGAGCATAGTGGAGGAAATAGCAGCTTCCTCCTTGAAGGAATGTCCTCTCTTGTACCAGGCACTGAGGCATTTTGCTGAGAAATAAGGGACAGCCAGAACTGTCAGTGTTTCCCTGCCTAGACCCCTACAAACTGCTTAGAGAAAGAGAATTGAGAAAAGTCCACTTTTCACAACTCACACAGAGCTTTAGAAAGTAGTGGTACAAGAGATTCTGACCTAAAAGCCAGCCCTTAAAGGCAAGTTGTATATAAAAAAATAATGCAGCAAAGGCTGCCTGTTAAAAAGTAGTGAAAGCATTTACTTGGTATAAGTTGCTGCATAAAGTTTCCTCTGTGATCCAGACCTGGAATTACCCTGGGCCAACTACTCCTGGCACTAAGATCTGTCTCTTTGTAAGAGACAAAATATTAATGAGATTATGAAAGCACAGATTACTATTAATCACCTCTCACAGGGAGGCAAACCCTGCCATCTGTTCATTTAAACCTGGAAGTGCCAAAGTTAAGAAATGTTTAACTCATAATTATGAAGTTACTCCTTGAAAACAGTTTTCCTGATGAGTTCTTCTACCTCATTTTGCCATGATTAATAATTAGCTTACTAACACAATAAACATGCTTGATTGAGTGGAAAGCAGCAACAGAAGGAACTGAGAAGGTAAAGCATGTCTGCATTTCATGGAGAAAACTGAGCAAGGGCCACAAGAATGACTTGAGATTTCAAACACCTGGCAAAAAGGAATGTATAAAGAATGTACAAGCAGACTATTAAAATTCAAGACTCCTCACTGCAGGCTGATGCAGATGCACAATGACTGCTCTCTCAGTAAGCTGTACCCGAGCCCCAGCTAGTGGTGGGATTTACTGATGGCATTTTTACAGCAAAAAGGAACATGTTCATAACAGAGAAGCTTCAGATTATTATATGTTATCTCGAGCCTGGTTTTATTTTCAAAATGCTTCCAACAAAACTAAAGTTGCATGTTGGTTGCTCATAGTATGCCTACACCATCCATAGAGCACTTCAGTGGTTTTGATTGATCCAGCAGCTGGGAGCTGGGAGCAGGAATGCAGACAATGGATGCTGTCTCCATTCTCAGTGCTGTTCCATCCTCTGAGCCAGCTTGTCATGACACAAGTGGTAGATGATCAAAACAAGGGTTGAACACTATTCTTACTTGCTTTTCCTTCTATGGAGTACTGCCAACATCTTCTCTCAATATAAATATTAAGTAAATTTAAGTATATTTAAGTATGTTTAGGTATATTTCTTGATTAATTCCACTAAGAAACTCACGGCCATCCATGTCCTGGGGTGAGTCCTGTGGTGTTTGAATCAGTTTACAGAGGCAGTCCCAAAACACCTGCTGTAGTTTGAAATGGAGGCTGATCAATGTAATTGATAAATTCAAATTTAAATGGACCTTTTCTTTACCCCTTTACCACCGTTGGTGTAATTGGCACAGATGAATCTTAGCTAATTAGTGTGAGTAGTACTCTGAAAATGGCTGCTAAGTCCATTTTAGTACAACTGCCCCATCCCTGGAAGTGTTCAAGGCTGGGTTGGATGGGGCTTGGAGCAACCTGGGCTAGTGGGAAGTGTCCCTGCCCATGGCAAGGGTGCAATCAGATGGGCTCCAAGGTCCCTTCCAACCCAAATCATTCCATGATCCTGTGAGGTCCTACATAACTTACCTGCTGGACTGCAGACCTCAGCAGCTGCCATGTTCTGGAGAGGGCAATGTTCAGCCTTGGACAGGAGTAAAATGCTCTGTAAAATGGAGAAAATGAAGAGTCAGGTTCCACAGGCTGGGAGCAAGAGGCAGTGAATTGACTCCACTGATATAAAACCACTCCCCTGCCCCATCAGATATCCTGGGGATCCTTCTGCTAAAGGCTGGCATATGGGAATTGTGGGAAAGCCACTTGGAAATATCTAAGACTAACCAGGTATTACCTGTGACCAGTTCCATAAAGTGGCCTGAAAAGGGACCTCTCCAGAGCAGAAAAGCAGCACTTGTGGTTCAGCAACTTGTGGTTGTATATTTGTACAATATAACAGGTGAGCAACCAACACAGACTAGAGTGACAAGCAAACCATGAGACATTTGAGTAGTGTAACAGGTTGGACGTTGTTTTATTCTGTGAAAAATTAGATTTCTATAATGAAACCTGCTACTGGTGCAAAAGTGAGCCAGGCTGTAGAAAGCAGAAATAAAAATAAGGACTGTGGTGGACCTGGAGGTTGGAAAGGTTCACCTAAACCAGCAGGGAAGGAGCAGGAATATTTAACAATTGAGTTTTAAGAGTTTCAATCCCCAGGACATTTCAAGCACAACCTCCTGAAATATCTTAGCAGTTCAGTCAATTCACCTCCCAAAAATACACTTAAAGAAAAAGATGGTAATATTACTTAAACTCAGAGCTATTAATAACCAGTAACCCAAGCAGTTCAACTGTATCAGTTTTTCCCAGGGACATTATTAGTGAGAGCCATAACATGCAGCACATTGTCTCCTGTGTTTGTAGGGACAACTAGAACAGCACAGAAAGTTGTGATAAAAGAGACCTTGTCCCAGTTAACAAGAGAAGAACTGGCCCTACTGGTATCACTGGAGTCCAGCTAGTTTCAATGCTGCTTTAGACCCTCTGATAAGAAAAATCTTTTCTGGAAATATTTTTTCCTGCCATGGCTCACTAAGATTTCCACACACGAGAATTTCCTTTTCTCTAACTCTCTCTTTTAAGTCACCCTGAATATACATATATTCAGTCACACATTCAAGATTTACAAAAGAGCTTTTGCTAGTATTTGTTTCTTTTGTGTGCTGGTATCATGTCCCTGTGTGCTCAGACACACCCAGGTAACCTGAAGAGCTAATTCATCATTTTAGAGAGCACAATAGCAGCAATACTGATATTTTCAGAATACAACAAATTAACGGTTCAGAACTTCAATCACCTAAAGATTTGTAGGCTTCTCTGACCACCAGAAAGTGTAAATTGAAAGTGCAAGTCCCCTGGAACACCACCAGATGGTAGATATTCTCAGTGTAAATGCAGGGAAAAAAAGATTATTTGTACACACAAGTAGAGAAAAGTTATAATTTCTGTTATTTGTGATACTTCTGGGAAACTTTATATATAATCCTGAAGGCAGAAAGGTTCATACTTTAGCTAATAGGGTATGTGGTTTGTTCTATGTCTTCAATTTCCCTGTTACACAGGCTCTAACATCTAAAATGGGAGACTTGATTTTTTTTAAAATACAACATCAAAACTTAGAGGTGTAATTACTTTAGCTTAATTATAAACCTTAATGTTAATACAAGTAAATTAGAATTCATTTAAGCTAATAAGTTAAATTAGTTTAAACATATTTGAGATTTTCTTACTACTAAAATTATAGGTTTCAGAACTGATTATGGCATATCTAAAACAACATTTTATAATATAAGTGCATCCTGAGTATTCTGGTGGGAACATCAGTGTGTTCATCAGAGTTATTTCTCAGTCTGCTGTTGCTTACCAAAGTTAAGCATCACTACAGAAGTGTTCAAATTCACTGTATTAATGTCTTCCATTTTCTACAGGTTTAAGTCAGCATGTTTTCCTCTGGGAAAATGGCAAATTCTTAATAATTCTAGGTCAAATATAGTTCTACCCTGTGAGGATTACATCTCTGATTGCATTAGGAATATTCAGGTGAGATAGAAATTAAGGGGAGAGAGACTGCAGTACAAATACAGACATCTGCCAGGAGATGATTATGGATATTTTTTTTACCTCTCAGGTACTTGCTTAGAAATTAGTGAGGAAAATTTGGTTTAGATGGGACAGGACAATGTATGTGGAGCATAAAATGGTCCCAGCCCAGGCCCCTCAGGGGGTGTGAGGGTCAGTCCCCACATAATTTCAGAGACTCAAATAATTTCCCCTCAGCCACTTTGTAGGTTTTTTTTTCCTTTTCAGTCACATGCAAAAAAACCACTGAGCTGCTGAGCTGCTTTAGTATGAGAAGTCAAAAAACAGAGAAAAAAAAAGAAATAAAAAAGTGAATAGGGAAAGTGAACCTGCTCTCCTCAGTGTCTGGGAGATGGTGATGGCTGGAGCAGGAGGGGTGAACTGGGCAGGACCCAGGGGGATGCTGGGGGTGAAGAGGATGAAGGGGGTGAAAGGGATAAAGGAGGTGGATGGGATGAAGAGGATGAAGGAGGTGAAGGGGGTGTAATGGATGAAGGAGGTGAAGGGGATGCAGGGTGTGGTGGGGGTTAAGGGGATGGAAGGGGGTGAAGGCGATGAAGAGGATGTTGGGGCTGAAGGGGGTGTTGGGGATGGAAGGGATGGAGGGGGCATGGGGGGTGAAGGGAATGGAAGAAGGTGAAGGTAATGAGGGCAGTGTTGGGAATGAAGGTGTTGAAGGGGCTGAAGGGGGTGTTGGAGATGATGAGGATGCTGGGTATGAAAGCGATGAAGGGAGTGTTGGGGATGAAGGGGATGCTGAGGATGAAGAGGAGGAAGGGGGTGTTGGGGATGAAGGGGATGCCGAGGCTGAAGGGGATGCTGAGGATGAAGAAGACGAAGAGGATGAAGGGAATGCTGAGTCTGAAGAAGATGAAGAGGATGAGGGGGATGAAGAGGATGAAGGGCGTGTTGGAGATGAAGGCGATGCTGACGGTGAAGAGGACAAAGGGGATGCAGAAGAATAAGGGGATGCAGAGGATGAAGAAGATGAAGAGGATGAAGGGGTTCCAGAGGATGAAGGGGGTGTCGGGGGGGTCCCGCGGCGGGACCTGCCCGCGGCCTCCCCCCAACGTCACTTCCGAGGCTGGAGACAAAATGGCGCCCGGACGGTGCCGGCGCTGAGGCCGCTCCGCGCCGCTCCCGGCGGGGCCGCAGGTGAGCGGGAGGCGGCGGCGGGACCCGCCGGGGCTGAGGGGGGCCGGGCCGGGCCGGGCCGGGGGGGACGGGCGGGGGCAGAGCCGGGGGCGCGGCCCGGAGCGGCCCCGGCAGAACCGCCCGCCCCGGGGGTCCGCAGGGAGGTGGCGGCCGGGGCGAGGCAGCGCGGCAGGTGCGGGGAGCGGTGCGGGACCTGTGCCCGGAGGGAGCGCCCTGGGGAGGGAGAGGAGGGCGGGGGATGGCGGGAGAGGCCGCTCGGGTGAAGATGCTCCGTCCCCTTGGCGGCTTTTTTCAGCGTGTTTGCGCTGCAGACGCTGGCTCGGAGGTGTCGCTCCAGCCCGATGCCGAGGGAGCTGTGCTCTGCCAAACACTTCCTAACGCACCGTCTCCAAAAGTTCCGGCGCTTCACGGGCCCCGAGGCTCCCGCAGGGTCAAGTTCTGCCAAACCGAGCGAGCGGAGCTTGGGGAAATTAACTCCAGAATTGGTTTCCTCGCTGGAAATGCCCTCCCGTTAATTCTCCTAAGTTGGTGATACTCATATATCATAATTCACGATGGTGCAGTGGTACCACGGGGAAAAACGTTTGAGGTGAGGGCAAAGATGTTCGTGTGAGACACGTGGGGCAGCTCTAGAGATGTATCTTAGGTACATTTTTAATCTGGAGCCAGAGCAGCGTGTGGAGATCGCTGATAACCATCTCAAGGCAGGCACCTGGAGGCTCCAGTGAAGTTTCCAGTGGTTTCAAATTCATATGAAGCTGCAAATTTTCCATTTTGAAGTAGTAAAGGAAACTTTAAATTGTTTTCAGCTGTCGAAGGAGGAAGGGAAGGTGGTGTGGCTGCACCTGCTAAATCATTCAGTGGCAAGAGAAGTATTTTTCTTATTTTACATCTGAGCAGCAGTGGACAGCTCTTGGAGCAGCAGGGGCTGCCTGTGCTTGTGATGCTGCCCCAGTTTGCTGTGTCCAGTCTGTGCTCTGGACTGGGGACATGTTATTTGGATGCAAAGTCTTTTTTGGCTTACTCAAACATACTGAGTGGATTAAGGGAACTGGAGATGTACAGCAGCGTGGTATTTAATTATTATATTGTTCTCTTCTGGCACTTGCCAGGTTTCAGTAAAAACCACGGGCATGTTAAGAATTCAGAGCTGCTTTCCTTGGTGTAGACAGAGGGATCTCCAGCTGTTCCAGCTGTGGAAAAGCACGATGGTGACTCAGTGATAGCACTGGCACTTTTCAGACAGAGACCTGCATCACTGATCCATGGGGGAGTGACTTTTAGGAAACAAAAGAACTCTTGGACTTGCAGACACAGCAGTGAGAGCCGTGCAGAAGCACCTGTTGGTTTTCAAGCGTGGAGCTCCCAGGGTTTGCTGGGGCTGAAGTGCCTCAACCGTCCATGGCACAGATCATAAAAATGAATTTCACTTACAGTGAACCCCTTGTTATGTTGAATGAAAGGCAAATCATCCCTTTGGATAAAATATCTTAGGTAGAAATGCCATGATAAGTGTGATGTTTGGAGATTTCCCGAGTTGGTGCCTGTTTAGTGTGGTTTCAGCCTTTCTTCTGGAACAGGTGGGGAAGGATGTTGAAGTACTTTTCTATACTTGTATAACCCATCCTTTTTTTTTCCTATTGCATATTTGCTTGAGAGTGGAAGGGAAATAAAGCAGAAAGTCTTTTTCTGTAAAAGCTGAAATGGCTCTGGAAGTCCATCCTGCAGTGCAGTGATGTCCCCATTTCACTGTTATACATAAAATCCTTGATCCTTGGGGGTAAACAAGTAATAATAGTGTATAAAAAGGAGATCTGAATAATGCTTCTTACTGGGTGTCTGTCAGTTAAAAACAGAAGTTCAGAGAGATTTAGAGATGAACAGTAATGTATTCCTGCCTTGGCAAACCTTGAATTTAAAGCACAGCAATGTATTTGCTGTTGAACTTGTTAGCACTGAAAGGACAGAGATGAGCCTGATAATTAATGACTCCCCCTCAATGAAATAATTTCTTTTATCAATGTGGTTTTTTTCTCCAGTTGTATTTTTAGCTGAAAAATATTTCTTCTCTGCCTCTGTGTAAAACATGCCTGTAGACAAAACTGGGAGGCTGAGCCGTGTGTGGTGAAAAGAAATGACTGAAATGGGTTTTTTCACATAGTGATCAATCAGCAATGTACTTGTCTGAGAAAATTTTCATTGGGTTTTACTTTATTTGCAAGTAGAATTAAAGTGCCCTTGTATCTGAAGATTGGAATGGTGTTTCTGTATATTTGCAGTTGTTAGAGACCTGTTATTTTCTGTTGACTTCTCTTGTCTAGTTGCTGTTTAATTAATAAACTCTGGGTTTGTGTTGTGTTGGTGATTTCTTGGCTTGTTTTCTCGGTTACCTCCATAAACCTCTCTAAGTTATAACAGTGTATTTGGTTATGTGGCAGCAAGCAAAGGCTTTTTTCTTACTGGACAATAGGTAATAGATCTCAGTGCTCAGAAAATCACTGCCCATTTTTTTTCTCTGTTCTTATTCAGGCAGCCTTGAGTAACTGAAAATGTCTTTGCAGTGAAGTGCCTGTAGAGAGAAACAAGATGCACTATCAAATACATATTTTAATCTTAATGTGAACTTAATTTTTTTTAATTGACAACCTTTGTTTCACCCAAGAGGTGGAAAATTCGTGGATTAGAGTATTTAAGTGTTGCCCTGAATAAATGGAAATGTCCTGATGTTTAGAAAATGATCATGGGCTGCAACTAGAAACTAAAGCAAAGCCAAGAGCTGTGCAGAATCCCTTGGTCATTAGGAAAACAGGCTGGGGAGACTTGCAAGTTGTTCCTGGTTCTCTAATGAACATGTTTTTGCTGGAGCAGTGATGTAATGCATGTCCCATTTTCAGCTTCCAAAATAGGGTTGATACTCTCATGCCTGGTTTTTCCTTCCTCTGAATTGGAAGCAACAGCCTCTTTCAAAATGCTTTTTGATTCTGGGATTTAAAAAAACCCCAAACACGTAGAGAAATGATAAATATGGCTTACAAAATCAGAAGATAGACTATAAAACCTAGAAGTACTGATTTAGTTTGAATGAGGTGATCTGCAATGCTTTGTGTAAAATGACTTGCTTTCATTTGCAAACTTTGTTCCCAGAAAGTTATATTTTTTTCTGAGGGAATATTTAAAACCCTTAAGTGTAGATTCAGAAATCAGGTCAAAATACTTTTTGTTTCAAGCATTTTGTTTTAGAGTGACCACAGTGTTTCCTTAAATACAAAAGCCTTGTATATTCTTATCTGAATAAGCATAATTTGTTTCCTGGAGCTGAGCTTTTCTAAGTACACTTTTCTGAGAGTCTAAGATTGGATGATGCAGCAGATCTCCTTTCTCATGTGCTTCCCAGATGCTCTAATATCTGCAGTAAGTGTGTAGTATTTGTGCACTCAGGAGTAGGTGGTGGTTTGAGCTCAGTATGACTTGGTGATGTTTTCTGGGAATGAATGTTTAAAACTCACGGTTGCTGGTGCCTGTGCTTCACTTATGGCATAGAACCTTTACCATTGTTTTTTTGGGAGGGATTTCAGTGAGCTGTCAGAGTTCACTGTGGTGGATGTTATGAACAATATCCATGTTTTTATAAGAGCAGCTTTGTGTTGCTGTTGAATGAGAACAGTTGTTATTTGATGGAGCTGCTGAGTGAGCCTTTCAAAGTCCCGATGCAGTTGTGGAGCGTTATTGACTTCAAAACAGACTGAATGTGGCCATCACCGTGTCTTTAAATTGAATCACGAATTTCCCCCGGTGACACATCAGAGCAGCATCACTTCCACAGGGGCTTTCCTGGGAAATCTTGCCTGGGACCTGACTGTGTGTTCCAAGGAAATCGTTGGAGTGTGGAGTGAAAGCTTGTTCCTGCTCGCAGTGATAAGAGTAAATACCTTGTTGGTACTCACTGATCGTGCTGGGAATTAATATTTGTGCAGCAGTTGTACAATTTGTTTCATATTTTCTGGGGTTTATTGAATTTGTGTACCAAAAATTAACCCACAAATTACTGTTGCAGACGCTTCTGTTGTTGTCATGTTTCATTTAGGTAGAAAAAACCCCAGTGACTGCACACAAGTCCATCTAGAGCCTTAATTTTATTGATTTCCCAGTGCAATTAATCTTGCTTTCCACATAGTTTAGTTCATTGGTAACGGAATAAGGAACGTGGAGGAAGGAGAAAGTGCAGAAAAATGCAGAACTGCAGGTATAAAATTTTGAAACTAATAGCTTTAAAAATGCTTGTTGAAGCTTTGGGTTTAGTGCAGCTTAATTTCTCACCTAATAGTGGTTTGTGGGCAGGTGGTTCCTCTGGTGCCTTGTAGCTGAAGGAACAGAGAAGTGCAGTTTGTGAGGGATCTGCCTAAACTGGGTTATACCTGGATGTTTAACTACATTAATATGTTTTGTCATCTTCTAGGAAACACCACTGGGAGGTTTGGAAACAACCAGTTGTATAAAAGCTGAATAAAATATTTGTAAAACTTGTAAAAATACCAGGCTTGTTTTTTTGGTTTGAAAATTCTTCGTAAGCTATTAATTCTAAACAAAATAATTCAGAGCTAACATATGAAATAAAAGAGAAGTGTATTTTTTACAGCTCCAATGAAACAGAGTCAAAAGGTTTTGTTCTGTTTTTCAAATTTTTGACTGATTTATTTAACAGCTGGGGTAAGAAAGCTCTGCTACCCCAGATATTTAATTTATAAATTGACATGTGGGTATGGTCCCAGTGGACAATGAATAAGGGCACTGGGTTTTTCTCTGTTGTCAAGGCCTCAGCTCAAGTACAGACTTTTATACTGAGTCCAGAACTGAAATAAGTCAGGAAGTTGTAATAGCACATTCCAAAAGGAATGCTTTTCTTTGGATGTGTTCAAGTGTTCACCTGGAGCTCCTGATCCCATCCCTGGGCTTTGCTGGCAAACTCTAAATCCCACAGAACCAGTTGCAAAACTGGACCTTAAATACAGAAGTTTCAGCCCTTTGCCTAAATGCTCCCAAAGTGTGGAAATCCCAGGACAAAAGGAGCTAATCCTGGAAGAGCTGAGTACAACAGAAATATCCTTTCCAAGGACATTTTTCCTTTTCATATGGATTTCTTAAGCCATGCAGCTTTTGAGTGATGCTTGGCACACAGGGCTGGTACACAGCATTGATTTTTTTCAGTGTGAAGATGTGAAGGATTATGTGAAATGTATTTGGAGTGTATTTCACTAGAATGTATTTTAAATTAAACGTTAGTATTTATGCAGAGGACTTAGTAAAAAAAAATAATCAGTTAATCATTGTTATAATAAGAAACCTAAAGACAGGGAAGAAATAGAATAAAGTGCTCTGAGTCAAGAGGGATCAGTTAACTTCCAAAGGAGGGGGATGCTAATTTATTGAAAATAATGTATGACAGCAGGAAGGAAAGTGATTCCAGCCTAATTTGCAATAAAGCTTTTTTTGTGTGCATTAAAAAAAATAGAAAGGAAGTGAGTTGATGTACAAGAGTCTTGGATATGGCATCGTTCTGATTTAATTTTGTCTCAAGTTGTGGGTTTCCAAATTTGATGCCTACTTGATTTAGGATTTTTTGTTAGAAACCTTGTGAAATCTCAGGCTTCTGTTAAACAAGAAGGCAAAATGCTTTAGTGTAATAAAATACCTTAATAAAATGCTCTATTTTTAAGGAATATTTTCCTGTTTCTGACATGGGATAATAGAGACTCAGTACATGCGTTTTCTTAATTTGAAAAGCACAAAAGGCCTTTCATAATGCTGTGATATAAAATTCTGAAGAGATCTGACTCCTAAAGTTCTTAAAATACTCAATCTTGAACAAACTAACTCACTTGAAAAAACCAATGGAACAATCCTTCCTGGGCACAGTTCTGCTACATCATCCTTTAAAATGGGAGAAAGATTAATCCATCTTGGGATTATTCAGACACATTTGAGCTATAATAACAAAACTGCAGCTCAGAGCAGATTTTTTCTAAAGGAATATACTCCTTTTTGACAGATGATTTAGAAAGAGAAACTACAGGTCTGTGGGTACTTTCAGTTCAATGTAAATTTGTAGGTAAGGGCATGTTACAATTGTCTGTTTTTCTTTCCAGGGCTCATGTAATCAAAGGAGTTTCTTTGTTGTGAGTATCTTTTCAGAACACAACGGGAATTCAAAATGAATCAGGTGAGTATGGATGTAAGACTTCATCAAAATCCTTAGAACAGTTAATTATTAATAAAAAAAGTAAATCATCCACTGCAAGAGAAATGGTCTTTAAAATCTTCAGTCTCATTAAATTTCCTCATCATCCTTTCTACAACATGTGTGCTTGTGAGATTGTTTTATTTCAGGGCTTGAAGTGTTTTGCAGTGTCTAAGTTATTACTCCTGGCACCTCTTACAAGAACACCTCTCCAGAAAAATCTATTTCCTCCTCAAGCTGTAGGTAATAATTCAGCTCCTTATAAAAGTGGCTTGAAAATTGAAGGTTTCCATTTTTTTTTTTTTTTAAATCTTTTTTTAATGACTTTCCCATTTCAAATGTGCAGTAAACAACCTGCCACGGGAATTGATTGATTGGGAAGTTTCACACTTGCCTGAAATCTGAAATGTTTCTCCTGGAATCAAGTGGAAAGACTGGGAAAGCACAGTTCCTTTGTGGTGCAGTACTTTGCTGTATGAATTCACAGACATCCTGACTGGAGGGTGTTGTTTTAATCAGTGCCAAGCGTAGAGCATTTTATTCTGCATTTGTTTTTATCCAAGTAGGACTTGTACATCAGTTTGTCTGTCACACACAGTTGTATTACTTAAAGATACAGAAAAAGTACATGTTGCCTTAAATTTTCCTCCTAAGTCTTTCTCTCTCTGGCTGATCTTCCCAAGCCCCTTTGGAGTGGGAATGTGACTGTAGAAATGTCATTTTGACTTTGCTAAAAAAGTCAGCCACGAACAGAAGCTTTATGAGTCAGAAAACCACAGTCATGTAAAAAGCTTTGTCTGCTTTTTATTGATGCCTGTAGCTAATGTGTGCTTTTATTGCCCTTTATACCCTTATTTGATCAGCAGCAGCCCTGAATACAGTTAGCACTTTACTGAAGTATGTTCTCTCTGAATTGCAGATTCATAAGTAATTACACTGTGAAGTGGGTTGGTGGGATGTTTCCTGTTGCTTTTTTCCTCTGGTTTAAACTAAAAGGCCTTTGAGATATGTGTACACACAAAAAAAGGTAAAAAGCAAAATGCAGTGTCTGTCAGAGCCTTGAAATATGTATTCTAAAAATACATATTTGTATTATATCTGTAGACAAATATAAATTACACGTGTAATAGAAATGCCATTTGCATTATCACACTTTAAAGCATCAGTAGGCTGTTTTAGGGTAGCAAGTTTAACTGTTGCTTCACAATTTCTGTTGAGACTTGGAATGTTTCCACCTGTAGGGTTTGTTCTGATGCCCTCAGTGGCACAGAGGGAGCAGCCCATTGCTCTGTCTGCCTGAGGAATAATCCTGCCCTGTTAGTCCTTCTGACAAGCTTTGGATCCTGCTAAAACTCTGACAGCTGGAGATCCTCACCTGGAATTGTCACCATTGACTGTTTCCTTCCCATCTGTGTGTCCATGTCCCCTGTGTCCTGTCTGTCCTGGTGTCCCCCCACCCCTGACCTGTTTCTAGAGCTAAGTAACATTTCTCTGCTGTATCATACCTGTCTTAGGGGCCTGCTGCTCATTTCTGCAGCACTGGGATGTGACACAATTCAGGAGTGAGGTGACTCTGCCTCTGGGAACACTTCAGTAGCTCAGAGTCCTCCGAGGTCTTTCTGGCTTTCACATTTAGTTTCCAAAGCTCACATGGCTTTTTGTTGTTCTATTACCATTCCTATTAAGTGTGTATTTAGCATCAACCCTGTGGTGTTTTTTTCTTGCAGTGCCTTTGTCATTTCATTCACTGTTGACAAGTTGTAGTGCCAGGTCTGTATAAGAAATGTTTTTGCCTGATGCCAAACACCTTTCAAGTGTTCTGTTCTCATACTTCTTTCATTCTGCTTGTCTCTGCTTTTGGTGTGACTTCAGTGACCCTGAAACTAATTGGGCTGGTGTTAATTTGGTTTGTGGAAAAACTGCTGGTTTTGTGGTTTATCTTGTAGAAAAGTAGCGAAGGAAAACCTTTTCATAAATGCTGTGGTATGTTGTAAGGAGAAGAAGGATTAAAATTAAAAATAATAGCTGTTGGGTTTAATATTTTTGGATTTCTTGGGAGATTGCTCTCTCAGGATGAGCAGTGTGCATCCTCTGTTTTAAAAGGAGATCTGCCTTTAATATGTAAACTAGTTCATCAGACCAAGCAAACCCGGGGTTTGACTGGGAGCATTTCCTGCACCTCAGACTGCAGTGAGACAGAGCAGGAGGAATTTGGGGGCTACCTGGAAAACAGCACGGGCAGGTATTTAAGAAGTGCTGGGGCACGTGGTAACAAATTATACCTGCACTTGTACTGAAACTCCCTCCTCCCCCCATTCCTTCTGAATTTTGCAATGATTATTTCCAATATTTCTGATACATCTTTAATTTTCAAGCACACAAAGGGCAGCTGTGACAAAGAGGGGGAGCCAGGCAGGGTGCTTGGACGGGGAGAGACCTTCCTTCTGTCCCTTTCCTGTGCTACTTGGCACGATTCCCTTTCCTCAGCTACTTCTTTTAACTCCTCTGCCATCTCCCTTTCTCTCTCCATGGCATCCTTTCCTTTATCTCCTCACTTACTCTAATCCTGTTTCCACCCAAACCTGGCAGTCATCGCCCTGTTCAGGATGATTCCTTCCTTTTTTGCTCTAATCTCTGATCACCTGTAAACATCTTGTTGCAGGTGCCTTTTCTACTCGGCTTAAATAATGTTTGTAACATTATAGGCTAATTTGTAGTTGGTCCCTAGGGACAACTGTATTGAAAGCTGTGTGAAAAGTTGCTTAATGTGTTGAAAGATGCTGTCAGAGTGATTGGACTCTGGATTCGATGCAATCAGGAAAAGATGGTTTCAGTTAAGGCACCACTTCAACCCTCAGAGAATTCCCTGGCATTGTTCTAAAGTCACTTTATGCTGGATAATTTGAATGCCAGAAATGTAATTTTTTTTTTTATGAACTTCAGAGTAAGAAGCTTAAAAGTGAAATGACCTTCAGGTGGTTTTGTATTCAAAATTTCTGTCTTGGAGGGAGCGAAAAATACTGCATTAAGGCTTTCAGTTAAATGCAGAAGTTGACTGTAGGACATGCACAATGCATTACCCTTATCAAGAAGTGAACTTTTTAAACAGAAAAAAGATTTAAATGTGACTGTTAAGTGTTGGGGGAAAAGTGTTTGAAATACAGCATTTCTTTCGGTAGACAGACGTTCCTTGGAGACAAGCTGAGATCTGGAAAACGTTTCAAGTAGCTACATCTAAATTGCAAATAAAAATAGATTGCACGCATTTGACTGAACTAAATTGTTTATTTTAGTGGTTTGAATTTGGTTGCTTGTTACCATTCCTTTGAGGTGTGAAGTGTATTGTTGTGTACAAGGCCATATCCAGGTTTGTAGTACTTGTGAAATCCATTAATCTGACAATTGTTAGATGAGGCTGAGTACTGTATTCTCTGAATGTCCTGCTATTCTTTGATTTATAACAATAAAGTTCTCACTGTATTTTACTCCATACAAATAGACTTCCTAAATGGTAGAACAGTTTGGGGATATTTATGGCTAAAAAGCCTCATGATTATTAAGGAATATACCAGGAAAATCG
This sequence comes from Corapipo altera, assembly GCF_003945725.1. NCBI lineage: Eukaryota > Metazoa > Chordata > Aves > Passeriformes > Pipridae > Corapipo > Corapipo altera. The sequence goes on from NW_020884926.1 coordinate 4,747,034, forward strand.
AAGATATAACACAGTTCTGTGCACTTCTGTCTGAATCAGTTGAGTCTGGTTTAAGTTTTGGTAGGTTAAAGTTTATTTTCTGGCTTGAGATTTTTAACCATGCAGCAGCTGAGATTTTTGACTGCTCATTTAAAAAGCCAAACTGAAAAGCCCCCAAAGAAACCAAACCCCAAAGTGAAACCCAATCAAAAAAAAACCCACCCCACTTTTACCTTGAAACTGGAAGTGCCTCGTTCAGAGAGCTGTCACACAGCCCCCCTCGTCTGTGCCTGGATGTAATTTGTTAGAAACCACTGAGAAACACAGCCTTGGTTCTCCCCTGCTGAAATCCTGGGATAATGTGCTGGAGAGATGTTTGGGTTTCTTTGATATGCTGAGGAGAACGTGTTTGTTTTTCATCTCAGACGTGGCTTCTTGCATATCAGTTCAAGGCTAACAGATGTCTGAAAATCAGGCTTCTTTCATCAGTATTTGTCCTTTTGGGTTGTTGGAAGAGCAAAATACATCTTTGCTCTGCTTTGAATAGACTTCAGCTATTAGAACTAAGGAACGAGTATTTCTCCCCCTCCCTGGTTTTTTTTTGCTCTCTTGGATGGGAAGGGATTTCTGGCATTCTCTTCCTTCCATGGTTTCCACTTTGGGGGTCTTTCTCCCTCCAAATAGCTCTCTGGGAGCTCTGTGCAGCTGTTAGGGCTTACCAAGGCAGCACCAGAATAACTTTGCTCTGGCTCCAGTTTGATCAGTTTTCTTGTCCTTGCAGAAGATTTGTTCTTGTAACTTCATTTTTAAATGTAGTGAATCACTGCCAGAGCAGCACCCTCACAAAGAGTGGGTGCAGAGGAGCAAAGGCTGACAAGATTTATCTGTTTTGCTTTAGAGATAAACCCCTGAAATTTGATAGCATATCAAGATGGATTTTAAAATCTATTTCCAGTAGCCTTTCAATATATTTCATAAGTGCTCACTGGAAAAACTGCTGTTGTATCTCTGCTTTATGGTTATAGGTAAAGGCAAGAATCATTTCCAAAAAGTCAGGGTGTACTGAGACAAATTTCTCAGTTAAACACCTCCAAAAAATTGGTTCAGAGCTCAAGTATAACACCCTTAGTATTAGAATTGTTCCTGCCATCACCACCAGTACTGGTTTCTAAGCAGAATGATTAAAGTTTGTTGTCAGAGGGCAGGTGGGTTTTTTAGGGTATGTGGTTCAACACATGCCTAGTTCTCACCAAGCACAGTCCTTTCAGGATGTGAACACGTTTTATGGAAACTTTTCATTCTTGTAACTTTAGAATTCTGGTCGTTTTTATAAGAAATAGTGGTTTTTTAAATTATGATTAGGTAATAAGGAGCCTGGGTGTTTAATGACACGTGTGAGTAGCATTTACTGTTGTGTTATAATAGTATGAATAATATTATAAGCAGCCTGTTGAACCTTGTAGGCTCCTTAAATTGGAACTAATCACTTGCTAAACATTTGTAAATCATTTATTAGCTTTCTATTGCCTTTCAAACTTTAACATAAAAATGCCTTAAAACCTTTTGTATTAATTATAACCTGCTGGCTAAGGCTTCTGAGCTGTTTATTGATTTAGGAATTATGATTAACATTTAGGGTACTGAAATAATAACTCATATGACTATTTAAACCCCTTTTTTCTCTCTATAAGCTGCTTTTAGCTTATTCTGTTTGTTGCAGAGCAATAAACCTGTCATGCAGAACTTGAATCATCAGGAGCTGCAGTGCCTGGACAAGGGGGAATGGCTGCAAAGTGCCCAAGGGCAGGGTTGGGTGGGATATTGGGAAGGAATTCTTCCCTGGGAGGGTGGGGAGGCCCTGGCACAGGTTATTCCATGGCTGCCCCATCCCTGGAAGTGTCCAAGGCCACGATGGACAGGGCTTGGAGCAACCTGGGCTAGTGGGAGGTGTCCCAGGCAGGGGATGGGACTGGATGGGCTTTAGGGTCCCCCACTCCAGGGAGGAATCTCCACACACACTCCAAGAAGGGAATATGTCAGAAGAGCCTGTTAAACATGGGGCTGGGCTTTTCTAGGCTCAGCTGAAGGACTGTCAGTGAGATGTGCCCAGCCCAGCTGTGTCATTCAGCAGCTCCACATGGGTTAGCAGTGGTGTCACTGGTCCTTTATCAGGTGCTTCATCAGCTCTGCCACATCTTCCCCTCCCTGGCTGGATGTTTGATTTTGGGATTGCTGAGTCCTGCTGGTTTCAGCATTATTCAAACCCAGCCCAGCAGGAGCCCCTTCCCCATTCCCCACTGATAGCTTTGCAAATAGGGCATTGTGCCAGTGGCTCTACCCCATTCCAGGCAGAGTAGGTGGTGCACCCCAAGTGCAAGTTCTGGTATCTACACTGGAGCAGTTAATTTACTGCAACACCTTTCTTTCAATAGGTAAAACAATTAAACTTTTCACTTTTGTGAACTGTTTGTGCTTCTTGGAACTCTGAGTTTGGTTTTCTCCTAAAGCTGCTGTTCAGTCTTTCTCACAAGTTATATGTTTTCACATAAGACAAGATCAGAAGCTATTTTAGATTATTTTTTGGAGACTGATAAGATTGGGTATGCCTGGAAGCCATCCTTAGAAAAAGGGAAATAAATGATTACTAACATATGTGAAATTATCCTCAGTGTGGTGAGTTTGGAAATTTTACTTTCATTTCAAGTCAGGAGGTTTTGTAGCTCGTGTGGGTTGATTTGTCAGTTGTTTTTCTCTGTTAATGCTTGCTGGCTTTTGGACTTGCAGAACACAACTGAGTCTCCTGTCACTGTGGAGACCTTGGATGATGTACCTGAGCATGTGCTTAGGGGCCTTCCTGAGGATGTGAGGCTCTTCCCATCTGCTGTGGACAAGACACGGCTTGGTGAGTGCTCCAGCTTTGAAAGAATGAGGGTTTTTACAGGAGCTCACATACATCAGAGTTGCTGTCAAAATTTGGTGCCCTCCTGTGCTGGGTAGAGATAATGTTTGGTTCATTTATCTGAAATAATTTCATTTGGGAAGAGTGGACAGCTCCCCGTTTGGAGACAGACGCACGTACTGATCTCAAGAAATATGAATTGTGAGTAGAAGATTTGCTTGAAATAACTTAGTTTAGTTTTAACTCCTGATATGTGTCTCCTCAGGTGTCTGGGCAACAAAATCAATTTTAAAAGGCAAGAAGTTTGGACCATTTGTTGGTGACAAGAAAAAAAGATCTCAAGTCAAGAGCAATGTGTACATGTGGGAGGTAAGAAATGGCTTGTAAACGGGAAAAGGTGTCTGTCACTAGGTCAGTATTTTGTATATACTTTACTTTTTCCACAGATTTTACGAATAGACTTGATGTAAGGTAATTGCCATTTATTACTAACATTTATTTGTAGACACTTGGACTCTGAGTTACAAAGTTTTCGACTGTTGGCACTGCTGGAAATTGCTGTGTTACTTTTTTGTGTGCTGTGTGTGGATCACACCTGCCCTGAAGAGTCTCTCTCTGGTAGAGCTTTGCTTTTTGTTGGCTTGAACCCTGAGTGCTCTCCCTCTGCAACTGAGGGCTGTCAACTGCTCCTGAAATCAGGGAAATGAGGAGGATGTGGAATCTCTTAAGGAAGCCACAGTACTCCTCCTCATTTAGCTCTTTCAAAACCAACTTTGTTATGGGAATGGGTTTTCCTTCTGGAGTTCTTGTGAGTTCTCAATTCCTGCAGAATTTCTTGTGCTGCTTGTGTTTGGGCTTGCCTTGGAGCAAGTGCTGTCTGGACAGCTGAATAGCTGCACTGATAGTCATGAGACTTGGGATATTATGTGCATTTTCAGAACGTAGGTGGCTTAATCTGGAGCTGAATCCTATCCACAGTGTCCTTAAGGCAGTTCATAACCACTTCCAAAGACTCCTTCAGTCATTCTGAGGACAAGTAGAGCAGGTGGTTTTAGAAAAGTGAATAGTCCAGGAGGGGAGGGATGCAGGAGCTGTGGCAGAGCATGTTCTGCAGCACAGTTTGCTACTTGATGGATTTTTAGGCTAAAGATACTGCTAATAGTCATCCATCCTTCTGGCCCCTGGTCTGCAAACACTGAACTGTGTAAAAAACTGGATACACATGCAAAATTTAGTGTTAACCTCTATCCAAGTATTGGATTCAGGACAATTTCCTCTAAATGCAGGTTCCTGTTTATAAAAGTAATCAAGTGTTCAAGTAGAATGTTCACTGCATTGAGCTAATGCTGCCTCAAACTCCACTGCAAAAGGTATCTCCAGTTTTGATCTGGTGCAAGAACATTTGGTGAGATTGAATCAGCCAAGTAAATTATTGACCTTGCAATTGTGTTTCTCTCAGTGCTGGGTTTTGAATGTTCTTTGGGGATGTTTTTTTCAATTAGTGTTGAGAAATGATAGTTGCAAACAACAAGCTGTTACAGAGTTTCCTAGTTTGCAATGCGGGTGATAAATGGGAACCCTTGGTAGATTCCAGAGTAATTGTGTGTTGCTTTAATACTGATTTTGGAGTCAGGAAAAAAGCAGCTAAAATGAGACAACAGCAGTTGGCCCTATATGGTGATACCTGAAACCAGTGCAGGCTCTGAACTGTTGGACTATATGGTTTGTAGAAGGATGGGGGGGTGTGGGAGCAGTTCAGTGTGTGGACCCCAGCTGGGGGAACAACCTTTTCCACAAGCATCCCATTTGCTTTTTAGTCAAATTAATCTGAATAAAAAGTGAGGCTTCTAAAACTGGCATCTCCAGTCAACTTTAGTGGTTTGAACTGTCCTGGTGGAGGATCACTGTGCAGAAGGTGAGCTGTGTGTGTCTGTGCTTGCTGTGCCTGAGGAGAGAACATACTTTCCTTTTCTGGTGGAGAAAAGCCACAGGTAGGAAAAGGAGAGCAAGTGGCTGAAAAGGGAGGGAAATGCTGTCTGCAGGGTTGGAATGACTGGCACAGCTGGAGGGGCTTTGTTGAGGTTAATGGGAGTCACAGTCAGTGTTATAGAGAGGAGTTGGAGCTATTTTCACAGTGCACAAGGCCTTTAAAAATATTCTCTACATTCGAATTTTTATCTGAAAAGTAATCAAGTATTTTGTTTTGTGAAAATACCATCATAAAGTAATATAAAAACATATTAAATTAATATATATTTAGAACAAGTAATTAATAATTACATTTTGACATATAGGCCATATCTGTTTAACTCTTCCACAGCATTGTTGGCTTTTTTCTTCCATTTTAACCAAAAGAGTTGCTTTTGCAGTCTCATCTGTGATGCTGTTTATGCTTTCATATTGCAAGGGCTGAGTGTGCTTCTTTCAGAAGTCAGCTGATGAAATCCATGCTGGAATAGTTTAAGAAAGGGAGATATTTTCTGTTTGCTTGGAAAGAAATCAAGATGATTGTGGTATATTTATTAAAGTTTTACCTTTATTGATAAAATTCTGTCTTTCTAAATCAACAGTATGTCAGCATAAAAGAAATCAAATTTATTAAATAGGGGTTTTTCTAAGCTGTTGTAGAAGTTTAACTGAAATTGAAAATGAAAAATGGTTTTAAAAGCCTTAGCATTAGTTGTAAAGTGTCAGAACCAATAAAATGCTACAACATTGTAGATTTTTAGCTTTTTAGAAAAACAAAAAAGGAAAAATACCCAGTGATAGCTCTTTGTACAGGCATCTAACTTGGATTATAAGGAGACTGGGAGATGCATAACAGCTCTGGAAAGAGAAGCAGAGTTGCCTGTCACCAGAAAGTACTGGAGATGTCAGTCCCCTTCTTGCTTTATTGCAACCTGTCTGGAAATGTAAACCAGGAGTAGGTGTTAAACTTTTCTTCAGGAATAGAAACCAAAGAATTTATATCTCAGAACATGCAGAAGGTTATTGGCAGGGTCAGTTTTTTAAAGTGAATCACAAGATTTCTGAAAGGTTAAAATATTCTTTTATAACCTGAACACTGATTAAATATAAATTATGCTTTCCCATATCTTTCCAAATAAAGCAAATGCTTCTAACTTCTATATGGTTATTTTTTCCAATTCACCAGATAGTAAAAATAAATCTCTGTGCCTTTTTGTCTTAAAATCAGTCATTTCACTAAAGGCAAAATGTAAGAGTATCATTTCAAGCTTGCCAAACTGAAAACATGAAATGAGCCCAAAACCTTCAGAGGAGGGCTTGCAGGCCAAAAGTTTGGGTTTTTTCCAGTTGTACCTGATCCCCTGAACTCCTGCAGAAGAGCAGCAGCACTGTGCCAGCACAGCCCCTGCCTCTGCCCCTCCCCTGGGGGCTGGCGGTGCCCTCGGATGGGAAGGATGACTTTGTGGAGCTGTGAAAGGTTTTAGTGCCCATGGTTTAATGCCATTTCTCCCTCAGGTGTATTACCCAAACCTGGGCTGGATGTGTGTGGATGCAACAGACCCAGAGAAGGGCAACTGGCTCCGATACATAAACTGGGCACGTTCTGGGAAGGAGCAGAACCTGTTTCCTCTGGAGATCAACAGGACCATATACTACAAGAGCCTAAAGGTATCACTGTCTGAGAATCAGTTCCTGCTTTATTATATTTTATTATTATACCTTTTATTTCCCTTTATTAAAATACTTTTCTTTCATTATTTGTATTAAACAGATTTTGAAACATTTCACGAAATTTGTATTTACTTTATATTTATCTTCTTTATATTTACTTTAAAAATATAAGTAAATGTAAAGAAAATATATTTGAAGCATTGCAGATGCTACATTTAATTGGTATAAATTTTTCTCTGGCAGTACAGTTGACATTAAGATCTACTGTTAAAATATAGGATATATTTCAACAGTCAGTCTTGTTGGTCAATGATTTGCAGTAGCACCGAATTTGATACAAATTAGAATGAAAAACTATAGCAGATTATATAAAATAAATGTTCTTCTATTTTTTTGGATACCAAGATAGTTTCTACTGAGGGTTTTTCTGCAGCAATCAGTTATTTTTGTGGTCTGTGCATCGTATGACAAAGCTTGGCTGTCAAGACACTTTTATAGGTAGCTCCATGAAGCAATTTTTCATGGGTTTATACCATTTCAGTTTTGTTCAGGGAGTGAGGGGGAGGCAGGGAAAAGGATGTCATTCCTGAAGCATTTTATCTCCCAAACCAAGAAAAAAAATGGCTTTAACTGTAATGGTGGAGCACATTGGGGTTAGAATATTGTGCCTAGAAAGTATTGACTCTGAGCAAGGAGCTCCTGGCAGTGAGTGTGTGCAGCTGGACTTGGTTTTTATTTGAAATGCTTTTGGGGGTTTGGGCATATGCAGCCTTGTTTTTGCACTTTTGCTGTTCCTTCCATTTCCCTGTGAGGCCAACAACATCCATAAATAACTGATCTTTGCTTAATGAAAGGGTGGGTTGATCCCATGCAGTTTTGAAGTTTATGGGGCAGTACAGCAACGGGTGAAACTCTTCCATTTTGGGTCACTCAAGCTGTATTGAAAAAACCAAACTTCTAAACACTTTCTGATCTTTCTGATGGCTTTGTGGTAGAAGTTCACTGTTTCCAGCCAGACTACTGCCTTCTCTTCAGTGTTTGTTCCCTGAGGATGGGCTCCCAATGTAAATCTGTAGCCACCCTTGCTTCCTTTAGACACTTTCTCATGGATTTCCTCTGTCGTTGCCCACAGTCCCACAAAGTCATTAATGTAAGTGTATTTTTTGAGTCACTCTGACATGTTATATTTTTCTCTCATCGAATCTTTTCTGCAAAGGTTTTAGTCCTGATAATTCAAGCATTCACATATTCCAAATTGGTTATTTTTGATGGATAAGATTGCACTTTGGAAAATAACTGTGCTGCTGAAAGAGGCCGAGCACTGCTTGAAGAATAACAAATACCTTGTCACAGCACTGAAATATCCTTTTGTTCCTTTGGCTGTTGGCTCTTGCAACTTGATGAATTTTATTCCAGTCACACCTTACTGTTAACTGAGACAAAAGAAGGCATGTAATAAAAAACATCTTAAATGTCCTTCTTTTTTTCTGTATAACATGTTATGGTCTAATTTCAAACCTGCTGTAAATTTACCAGCCCAGGTATGAACACACAGTTCTTCCTGATCTTTATCATAATTCATAAATTTAGGGGAATTCCACTTGCTGATAAATAAACAGCACAGGTTTTATTTACCCCCAAAGGAGAATTCAAGTGGCTTGTGTGTAATGTTGTTCTTCTTTACCTTGAAGCATTTCAAATATTGTCATGGCTATTTTTTTCCCAGGGTTTACTTGAGCTTTTTGTGGGTTTCTCATCTGTAAGTTAAACAGGCTGATTTCCAAGCTTTCCAAGCCTCATTGCTAAGATAAGCAAAGTCCAAATTTGCTTGGTGTAGAAGAACATCAAACCTGCAGAGAGCTTTAACTTCCCTGTTCTCTGCTGCCAATGAATAGTTATAGAATTTTTAAGTGAGCACAAGCAAATATTTTTCTCTTCCATCTTCCCTTCATCTTCACTGAAGGGCTGAGGTTATTTGTAGGCTGCTTTGCATCTGCTTTCCCCAGGATGCATATGAGAGCTGGGATATTTCAGTGAAGCAGCTTAAACTCATTATGGGGTTTCAGAAGCTCTTCCTGCCTCTGCTCATGAAAGGAGCTCGTTGATCAGTGTTGTTCTGCACTCAGGGCAGGGCTTTCATTCCACAAGAATGAAGTAAAATTGCAGTGAAAACACAGTTTCAAAAAGTCTTCTAAAGAAGCCTGGCTGTGAAACTCTCCTTGATTAAAGGGAAATTAATTTGTTTATGGAAGAATGTTTCGTCAGACGGGTTTCTAATAACTCAAGATCCTCCCTGTTACACAGGAGAACACAGTATAACCCTGGGTTATACCTTGTGAAAGTTTCACCCAAGTAAAAGTCACTTTGATTGCTTTTGGGGATGTGAGGCCACATCCAGGTGCAGAAGCACAATATCACAGTAAAATGCAGTGTCTGTGTGAAAAATAAATGCTCTGCTAAGGTCAGGCAGGCAGTGCCTGTCTGTCCAACACACGTTGCAGTGCTTGTACAAGGAACTGAATTTTAGACAATCTGGGCTGGAACTTCTCAGGATATAATTTATTAGAATACTACTGTCAAAAATAACAGATTTTGAAATGACTTTAAACCTTTTGAATAGAAAGTACTCAGATTAAGGACTGTTAAACGTTGTAGTTAAAACACAAAGCTCAAGGAAGCATTAACCTGAGGAGCCTTTCCAACATTCATACCCTGTTTAGCCAAGCTGTCCCCACCTGACACTGCTACACCGAGGATCTGCAGGGAATAGTTTGGGGGAGGTTGGGGTTGGAGTTGTTATTAGAGGGTGCTGCCAGGAGCAGTAGTGATGAAGTGGCACTTGCTCAGTGTGGTCCTTTTCTCACTCCAGTTTTCAGTGGGGGAGCAGTTTTTAATTGTCTGGTCTTGAAGCTGCTGCTCCACCTCATTTTAGAAGCTCAAGGTTAGAGGGCTTAGATTCTAGAGCAGTCACAATGAAACTAAATTCATCAGGTTCAATAATCCAGCCACGCAGCCAACAAATTCTGTGCTCGTTATCATCCCGTGTTTGCATTGCCTAAAACCTCAGCCAGCTCCTTTCTCCAAGCTTTTATATTTTTTAGATGATAAGTTTTTTTTTTTTTGCATCATCAGACAACTCTTCTGCATTCCTTGCTGCTCAACAGCTGCAAAATGGGACCATGCAAAGAGCTTTGCCACTGTTTCTCCTCTCAGGCCTCTGGGACTGGGGGAAGGCAAACCTTGGGCTTTGCTTATGTTAGAACTTAAATCTTTCCCCAGCTGGAATCTTGCATCTCTTGTTGTTCCAGTGTCTGGGGGTATGAAGGTAACTCCCACCTTTATCAAGTGCTGTGGGACTCACTGAAAAAGAAAAGTGCTGTAGAGGAAAGAAATAATACTGTTGTTCTTGATAGAAAAATCCCCTTTGGCTTCAGACTGGAACTAAGTCTGAGGACACCCTTTGCTCTATGATTAAAAACAGGATCTGATCCCCACCAGCCCTGAAAGAGGGGGATTGTGATTAAGGTATTTAAATTTTTCTTGGTTTTGGGTAGAATGCTTCAGGAAATGGAGGAACAACGAGGAAGATTTTTAAAAAAAAAAAGTACAAATACATCTTTAGTCTGCAAACTTGGGGACTTAGCAATTTGAGTCCGATAATATTTTAAGTGAAGTAAACTGATCAATGCCAGTTCCTTTTATTGGCAGTGCTGGGAGTCTGAGTAGCATTTGCAGTGATGCCTATTTGGCATTGGTCTTCCCTGGGACTTTTTTTTTTTTAAATGGATTAAAAAAACCTAGAAATAGTCAGTTTGGAATGGCAATCAAACCTTTCATTACTGTGATGAAGTGGATTTGTTAAACATGCTGTAATTATCTGTATTGCCATTAACCCACTGTGACAGTCTTTTCCTGTATCTGTAGGTTTTGTTCCAAATCCCAGCTGTAGTGGCTGCCTGAGCAGCGTTACTTATTATTATATTAGATTTAATTAATGTTATTTAATGCTTTGTGTAAGGTAGTTGTGTTTGGCTGGTTGCTCCCTGGGAAGAATTAACTGTGAATATCCATAGAAGTGAGCTCAGGGATGTCACTGTTTGCAGGGATTTAAATCAGTCACTAGTTAAGGCAAACCACAGTTTGGGATGGTGGAGCTGGAAGTTCCATAATAATAATAATAATAATAATAATAATAATGCAGGAACTGTATTAATTATTTAACTGTATTAATGTTAACTATAACTATATTAATATTAACTATATATTGTCAGGAAGTGTAGCGTTAGGACAAGGGGTAGTGGGTACAAATTGATTTCTGTGATTTTTTGGGAGGGATTATTTTTTTTTTTTTATATTTGGTGATTTCTTTTATTTTTTTTTTTTAATTTGGTGGTGCATTTTGGAAGGGAGTGACTTTTGTGTGTGTTTTCTGTGTGTTTTTCTGTGATTTCATTCATTCCCGGGAGCAGGGTTTGGGGTGTCCGTGATTGATTAATTCATTAATTAAGGGGGAGTGGGCTTTGGGGTGTCTATAATTGATTAATTCGTTAATTAATTACAGGGGTGGTGTTTGAGGTGTTCTGTGATTGATTATTAATTAATTACAGGGGTGGGGTTTGGG